>NC_059271.1:18704699-18719699 GCF_017591435.1 Portunus trituberculatus | reverse complement strand
TATAGACTTGTTTAAATGTCGTCATCCTCCTTTTCTTGTCTTTTAGATATAGAAATAGCTATTACTGTTTAAATACATCATATTTTTCTTTAATTTTTCTCTCTATCTTTACCATCGTTTACTGTAGAATATCATACATGTTTATTCATTATTACTCCTCCTCCTCCTCTTCTATCTCCTCTTCCTTCCTTCATTACCTGACGTTCTTCCTCCCTCAGGAAACACTACTGATTAATTGATGGACTCAGATCTGCACGAGTTAATTCCTGCACTTCCTTACTCCCGACAATGGAGACTTATAATGCAACAAGTGTAATAAACGTCCAGCTGAATGACTAATGAACGCGAAATATTTCACTGCTGACGAGAAAAACAGAATAGAAAAGAAAGCAGAATTTGGCAACTCCGCTGACTAATTACCCAGGGAGAGAGAGAGAGAGAGAGAGAGAGAGAGAGAGAGAGAGAGAGAGAGAGAGAGAGAGAGAGAGAGAGAGAGAGAGAGAGAGAGAGAGAGAGAGAGAGAGAGAGAGAGAGAGAGAGAGAGAGAGAGAGAGAGAGAGAGAGAGAGAGAGAATGAGAGGGAGTGAGAGTGGAAATCATATGAAAATGCGAGAGAGAGAGAGGGAGAGAGTTTGGTAATGGAAACTCGCCTTCTAGTTTGTTGACTCTCTCTCTCTCTCTCTCTCTCTCTCTCTCTCTCTCTCTCTCTCTCTCTCTTCTGTTCCCTGCCTCCTTACTCAGTGTACTCACGAAAAACGCATTTTCAGCCTCCCCCCTCCTAGAGTAAAAAAATAGAAAAGTTTTATGAAAAGTTTCTTACATTTACCCTCCCTTCTCCTCCCCTCCTATCCCATCTTCTCCCCTCGCCTCCTATCCCCTTCCTTTCCCCTCGCAGGCGTCCACTAGAGGGGCTTGCACTGGCTAGGAGCGCTACCATCCTGTCAGAACTCCTTATTCCTTTGTCACTGTTAAGATCTGTGTTAAAAATTGGTCTTTCCTGTCTCTGTCTCTCTCTCTCTCTCTCTCTCTCTCTCTCTCTCTCTCTCTCTCTCTCTCTCTGGCTATTCGTTGGTGTGCATTCATTCCATGTGGCTTTGTATTTGTCTTCCGTTGTTGTTCAGTTTGTTTTCTTGTCTCTATTTTTTATTACGTGTTTTTTTGCGTGTTTTTTCCTTCTATGTTCGTTTTTTTCTCTTCTTTCTCTGTGTTTTTCTCGTCTGTCTTTCAGTATTTTGTTGTCTCCTTGTCTTGCTTTTTATCAGCGTTTTTTCTTTCTATTTTTTAGTCAATTTCTTTCTTGTTCTTCTCTATTCTCTAGTGAGTTTTTCCCATTAGTACCATTATCTAGTTAGTCATTTTTTTATCAGTTTCTCTCTCTCTCTCTCTCTCTCTCTCTCTCTCTCTCTCTCTCTCTCTCTCTCTCTCTCTCTCTCTCTCTCTTAGCCACCTGCTACACAAAACCACCACAAGAAGCAGTGTCACAAGATCTCTCTCTTCTCCTCATCCTTCTCCTTCCTCATATCCATGTCTCCTCCTTCTCCTTCACATACACTCCTCCATTTCTTCTTTCTCTTCCCCTATTCTACTCCAAGTTTTTTCTCCTCCATACTCCTTTCTCCAGACGTGTATCCCAATCCTCTTCTCCTTTTTCCCCTCCTCCTCTTCCTCCCCCTTCTCCTCCATCTCCTCCTTCTACCTGTCCTTATCCATCAGGGGCGCGTCCATACAAAGGGAGGTGCTGGCGAAGTAAGCAATGGAGGAGAGGGAAAGGTGGCGGGGCGATATTCCAAAAGCAAATTTAACGACCAGCTAACTCACCTGAAGTAATCCTCTTACGTATTTTTCTCCCCCAGCAGGTCTTGCCCTCAGCAGCAGCCGGCGAAGGGGGAGCAACAATGCCCGTGAACCCCTTGAAATATTAATTTTCTTCGAGGCACGTCGCTACAAGGGAGGAGGAAGAGGGTTGGTTGGCTGGCTAGATGGCTGACTCAAGAAGGGAAGGGAAGGAAGGAAGGAAGGAAGGAAGGAAGGAAGGAAGGGAAGAGAAGGGAAGGCAAGGCAAGGCAAAGCAGGGAGAAGGGAAGGGTGAGAAAGAAAAAAAATAGAGAGGGGAACTTGGAAGAAGGAAAGGGGACGAGAGGAATAGAAAGGAGGATGTAAGGAAGGAAAGGAAGAAGGGAAGAAATGAAGGATAGGGAAGGAATACTGAAAAAAAACTGAATAAACTGGGAGGAGAAGGAAGAGATTAAGAAAAGGAGAAAGAGGAAGAAAGAAAAGAGGAAAATTGGGGAAGGCAAGGAGGGAGGATCATGAAAAAGAGAGAGGGAGAAGTTGGAGGAAGAAGGAAGGGAGAGGGAAAAGAAAAAAACAATTGAATGGAGGGGAGAATATTAAATAGGAATGGAAGAATAGGACAAGGAAGGCAAGGAGAGGAAAGAGGGAAGAAAAGGCTAGAGGAACTGAAAGGAAATAGAAAAGGAAAAAAAGGAAAGACGAAGGGGAGAGAAAGGAAAAATAAAACGGGGCATGGTTGGGAGAATGTTGAATAAGAGAGAGAGAGAGAGAGAGAGAGAGAGAGAGAGAGAGAGAGAGAGAGAGAGAGAGAGAGAGAGAGAGAGAGAGAGAGAGAGAGAGAGAGAGAGAGAGAGAGAGAGAGAGAGAGAGAGAGACAGAAGAAAAAAAGAATAAGACGAGAAAAAAAAAAAAAGAATAAACGAGAAAAAAAACGAGACCAGAAAAACAAAAGGCAAATCCATAAGAGAACAAAAGATACGGAAAAAAGAAAAACATCTGGAAAGAGAGAGAGAGAGAGAGAGAGAGAGAGAGAGAGAGAGAGAGAGAGAGAGAGAGAGAGAGAGAGAGAGAGAGTAAAAACAGTAGCGTCTCCTCTATATACGGGTCCCTCCACGCCCCTTTCACTCCCTCTCCCGCTCTCTAAGATACACACACGCAGTCGGGGCGAAGAAGCTTATTTCTTGGCTCGTTTCCCTGATGGAGGACGCCCAGGAGGGAGATCTCAGCCCGCCCCGGAGACACTACTGGGAAGAGGAGGACCTGATATGAGGTGGAGGCCGCGGAGGAGAAGGAGGAGGAGGAGGAGGAGGAGGAGGAGGAGGAGGAGGAGGAGGAGGAGGAGGAGGAGGAGGAGGAGGAGGGAGTTAAGGGTGAGGGTGAAGGGGGATAGAGAAGAATAGGACCCTGTGTGTGTGTGTGTGTGTGTGTGTGTGTGTGTGTGTGTGTGTGTGTGTGTGTGTGTGTGTGTGTGTGTGTGTGTGTGTGTGTGTGTGTGTGTGTGTGTGTGTGTGTGTGTGTGTGTGTGTGTGTGTGTGTGTGTGTTTGTTTGTTTGATCTGCTGCAGTCTCTGACGAGACAGCCAGACGTTACCCTACGGAACGAGCTCAGAGCTCATTATTTCCTATCTTAGGATAGGCCTGAGACCAGGCACACACCACACACCGGGACAACAAGGTCACAACTCCTCGATTTACATCTCGTACCTACTCACTGCTAGGTGAACAGGGGAAACACGTGAAAGTAGACACACCCAAATATCTCCACCCGGCCGGGGAATCGAACTCTCTCTCTCTCTCTCTCTCTCTCTCTCTCTCTCTCTCTCTCTCTCTGTCAATGGTGTCAAGGCAACGTAATCCGTAGTTGATTAGGTACACGAGAGAGAGAGAGAGAGAGAGAGAGAGAGAGAGAGAGAGAGAGAGAGAGAGAGAGAGAGAGAGAGAGAGAGAGAGAGAGAGAGAGAGAGAGAGAGAGAGAGAGAGAGAGAGAGAGAGAGAGAGAGAGAGAGAGAGAGAGAGAGAGAGAGAGAGAGAGAGAGAACTGGCGAAAGGTGACAGACAATACGGTGAAAAGAGGAGAATTAGATTGTAGGGAAGGACAAGGAGGTCTACCGTAATGAATATAGGAGGTGAATGAGGAAGAAGAGGAGGAGGAGGAGGAGGAGGAGGAGGAGGAGGAGGAGGAGGAGGAGGAGGAGGAGGAGGAGGAGGAGGAGGAGGAGGAGGAGGAGGAGGAGGAGGAGGAGGAGGAGGAGGAGGAGGAGCAGGTAGAAGAAAGAGAAGGCAAGTGTAAAGGAATACAAAGGAGTACAAAGGAAAGGCCAAACACTGACAACTCTCTTTGCCCCTACGAGATTGTTTACGTGTACTTACTTTATCACCTACTCGAACGTATAAGTGAAGAGCCACGAGGGGAAGCAAAGGCTGGCATGAAAACCCTGGCAAAAAAGCGTACAAGAGTAAGTGGAAGACGAAAAAAAAATCGGTAAAATAAACTCTAGATTCTAACATCTCTTGCTATTTCCCGTTGAAGGAGTGACGTAACTTGATACTTTTAAGAATCGATTTGGCCACGTCAGGGAAATTTTTCAAGTCGTATCTTTCTAATGGAATAAGAACTAAGCATATCTTTCCCTCTCCCCTTTGCATTAATACAACAAACAAATAAATGAAAAGAAAAGGGAGACGAAATAATAAAAGGATAACAAAAAACACAAATAAACCAAAACCAACCAAATCAAGACACGGCACAGCTCGAGAAATTAACCATAAAGAAAAAAAAAATGTTGGAGGAATTTGGGCAAAGTACGTCTGACGTGTGTGGACAACAAAACAAAAGGAGGCCGGTTCTTGGGAGTACTAGAAGAATAACTTTGGGATAAACTGATTTACGAAGGATATAGCCAACGAAACCTTACTGGAGGAGGAGCAAGAGGAGGGGGAGGAAGGCTAGCGTCTGAGATTAGATTGCGGGAGAGGAGAGGAAGTTTGGGTTAATAGGAGGAAGCTAAGGAGGGAAAACTAACCTTGGGAAGAAGTATATTAGTGAGAGGAAGTTTCCCTGAGAACAAGGAATGATGAAAGCCGAAGAGGAAGACCAACACAAGACAGGAATTGACGAAAGGGAGCAATATAAGAACAGGAAGGAAGACATAATAAGAGGGCAAAGAAAGATAAAAAAAAGAAGAAACAAACAAAGAAAAGAAGAAGAATTTAATAACGTAGTAAGGGCCAAGGGTGCACACTCAGACAGATGAACGAAAAAATCGAAAATACAAAAAAAGACAACGAAAAAGAGTGGAAAGATTTGAAAATCTGAAAAAATATAGAAAAAAACAAAGAAAAAAAATTGAAGAGCGCAAGAATTAGAAAGAGAGAGAGAGAAAAAAGAGAGAGAGAGAGAGAGAGAGAGAGAGAGAGAGAGAGAGAGAGAGAGAGAGAGAGAGAGAGAGAGAGAGAGAGAGAGAGAGAGAGAGAGAGAGAGAGAGAGAGAGAGAGAGAGAGAGAGAGAGAGAGAGAGAGGAGAAAGATGGTAAGAAATTATGAAGGAGAGGCAAAGAGACCAGCAAGGGAGGGATGATGACAATGGAGCACAAATGAGGAAGAGAATGACATTATATAAAGAACAAATATGGTCAGATAAGACCTCGATAAATCTACAGAAAGAAAAAGACAAGACTTAACATATTCCTGGATAAATACGGAACCAAAAGGACAAAAGAAACAATGAGAACAGAACACACACACACACACACACACACACGCGGAGGACAACAAAATGACCATCAACCACACCAAGACCGTGGTGATGCACATTTGTACCTCCACAGCAGCAGTCCCCCCTCCCCAGCTATCTGTGGACTCTCACTCCCTCCAGGTGGTCCGCAGCACCAAGCTTCTAGGTGTCTTGGTGGATGATCAATTATCATGGAAGCAGCATGTTTCCAACATCATCAGGTCAGCCTCATACAAAATCTATTTACTGCGCCGACTCAGGTCCCTGGGAGCACCGGCAGATGAGCTGAGGGGAGTGTACCTCACCTTTATACTCCCTAAGCTCATGTACGCCGCCCCAGCGTGGTCCTCCTCCTGAACCTCACACAACGACAACAGCTGGAGAGGGTTCAGAGGAGGGCGTTCAGGGTCATCCTTGGGCCTGCCTACAGGTCCTACGAGGACGCCCTGACCTGCCTGAGTCTGCCGAGGCTGGCCACAAGACACCAGGAAGCCTTGGAAAAATTTGGGGAAGGACTGCTGCGTCATCCACGTCTCCGCCACCTGCTACCCCCCGACGTGCCTCCCCCTGCTCGCGCCACCCGACACCAGAATCGCGTGGCGCCCTTAAGAGCACCGCGCACTGATCGGTATCGACTTAGCGCGGTGCCCACTATTGTGCGAGCCTTAAATAAATAAGTAAATTAATAAGTGAATTCTAGGTTAAGTTATATCCATAGTTAGGTTAAGCATTTCAGTTCATTGTCTTAGTGTCCCCCCCCTGTACATTTTCAGTGTAATTTTTTACATTGCCAAAGTAATAAACCGTATATTATTATTATTATATTATTATTATTACACACACACACACACACACACACACACACACACACACACACACACACACACACACACACACACACACACACACACACACACACACACACACAGAGCGCTGGCTTCACAAGCCAGAGGACCGGGGTTCGATTCCCCGGCCGGGTGGAGATATTTGGGTGTGTCTCCTTTCACGTGTAGCCCCTGTTCACCTAGCAGTGAGTAGGTACGGGATGTAAATCGAGGAGTTGTGACCTTGTTGTCCCGGTGTGTGGTGTGTGCCTGGTCTCAGGCGTATCCGAAGATCGGAAATAATGAGCTCTGAGCTCGTTCCGTAGGGTAACATCTGGCTGTCTCATCAGAGACTGCAGCAGATCAAACAGTGAATCACACAAACACACACACACATGAACGTACATCCAATACACTCCAATTTCTAATCAGAATACACCAAGAAAAGGAGGAGGGGAAGAAGGCAGATTGAAAAACGCAACACACCCACACTACTCTCTTTCTCCCTTTCCTCCCTCCTCCTTTCTCCTTCTCTCTTTTTTTCTGGGCTCCTTCTCATCTTCCGGCATCCATCAAGGGCGTCATCCGTCATGTCCCTTCCTGTCAATGCCACACACAACTGATAAATGATTCGCAAAGGGGCTGAGAAACGACCACTGACACTGATACAAATTTTACTCAGGTAGTTGACATCAAGGGGAACAAGGAAAAGGATAGAGGGTTAGGGAAGAAGATGCAGAAGAAGAGGAGGAGGAGAAGGACGAGGAGGGGGAGCTATGACGAAGAGAAAGAGGACGTGAAGAATGAGATGGTTTTACCAGAAGAAAAGGAAAAGGAAAGACAAACTGAAATGAAAAAAAATTGTATAGGAAGACCAAAGAAACAGGTAAAAATATATAACAAAGGCAGAAAACAACACGAGTCTTCCTGGGTCCGAATACAACACAAAGGGATACGCCGTGGTACAGTGAAACCATGCGTGCTTTGGGATCCTAGAGGTTTCCAAGCGCACGGGTTCGAATCCTGTCCACGGTCCGAGTGTAGGTTGGGCTTCCTCACTCGGGGTAAGGGTTTCCTAGTGGGTGGGCTTTAAGATAGGAGGTACCCTAAAAAGTATCCCCTTTAGCCCATAAATTCCCGTGAAAAGCCCACATGGTATAAAAAAAAAAAACGAAGAACACACACACACACGTAGCGTCTGTGTTGGTGGTTAGGTGGTCATGTGGGGGAACTTTATTACCTGACGGGCAATGAGAGAAGGCAGAACAGCACAGTGAAATCGGATAGGAAAAGACGAAGGAGGAGTAAAAGGAGTACAAAGGAATACAAAGGAAGAACAAATGTCTGCTACTCTAATTGTTCTTATGTGGATGTTTATGTGGACTATGCTGGTACTAAGTCGGCGGGTGGGGGAGAAGAGAACAGAGAGAACTGGGCCGCCGTGGTACAGTGGATCCGTGCGTGCTTTGGGGTCCGAGGGGTCTCCAAGCGCACGGGTTCGAACCCTGTCTACGGTCTGAGTGTAGGTTGGGCTTCCTCACTCGGGGCAACGGTTTCCTAGCGGGTGGGCTTTGAAATAGGAGGTACCCTTAATAAGTATCCCCTTTAGCCCATAAATTCCTGTGAAAAGCCCACATGGTATAAAAAAAAAAAAAAACAAGATATAGAAGAAGAGAAAGAGGAGGAGGAGGAGGAGGAGGAGGAGGAGGAGGAGGAGGAGGAGGAGGAAGAGGAGGAGAAAGAGGAGGAGGAGGGATTCATCTTAAGGAGGGTGACATAAAGCGAGATAGACAGCGAGGAAACATATGTTCCTTTCCCTTCAGTAGTGATTGAGGATGGCGGGTCGTGTGGAAATATAATGATCTATCAGTTACTTATCGATCTGTTGTGAGGTCTGGAGGAGGAAGAAAGGCAGAAGGAGGGAGGGAGGGAGGGAGGGAAGAAAAGCAGCAGCAGGAAGAGGACGAGGAGGGTGGATAGGAGCTTGCGAAGGAGGGGGAGGGGGTTGTTGCGCTTGGCGAGTTTCCAAACGAAGATTTACGAAAGCTCTGAGAGAGACACTGATTTCCAGCGTTACTGTGTTTATTGAAACTTAGCGTCGATGGCTCTAATACTCTATCAAAGGGAGGGAACTTAATAATACCCAATAAATAGACATAAAAGATCAATGGAGTGGGTGGTGGTGGTGATGGTGAAGGTGAAGGTGGTAGTGGTGTTGGTGGTGGTGAAGGTGTATATATTTGTGTGTGTGTTTGGATATATCTCCTCCTTTTTTTATCCTATATTTCAATTCATCATTATTTTAGTTGCAAAAAAAAAAAAAAAAGAGGCAAAATAAAAAAGGAAGAAAACGAACTATGTGGAATACCAGATAACGTAAGAATTGATTTTTTTCCCACGTATTTCCATTTTTTTCCATTTGATTTTTTTTCTTTTTTTTTCAGGACCTTTTCATTACCACGTCTGTATGGGAGTAGAGGAGGGAGGAGGAGGAGGAGGAGGAGGAGGAGGAGGAGGAGGAGGAGGAGGAGGAGGAGGAGGAGGAGGAGGAGGAGGAGGAGGAGGAGGAGGAGGAGGAGGAGGAGGAGGAGGAAGGAGGCGGATCTTTCGTTGACCTTTCGTTGATATATGGAAAAAAGAATTGTGTTTGGTCGGAAAGCCTCTGAGTCACAATGGATCTTTCCCTCAGCACAGCGATAGTTGTGTGTGATGAAGTATTCCCATAAAACACGGGTGATGGCAGACCTCTTCCTCTTCCTCTTCCTCCTCCTCCTACTCCTCTTCCTCCTCTTTTCCTTCTTTCTGCTTCGTTTTCCTCCTCTTTTCGTTGTTTCTCTCATTTTCATTCTTTTTATTTTTATTTCTATTGGTATTTTCTTACTTTATTTATTCTTGTCTTTCTTTTCTCGTCTTTATTTCATTCACTTTCTATTTTTTCTACCTTTCCTTTACCTATTTCTTCTTTGTATTCCATTATTTTCTTTATTACTATTTCTCTTCCTATTTTTTTCTTTTCTAAATAATAATTCCTTTTTTTCGTACTGTTATTTGATATTCTCTTCAATTTTCCGTTTCTCATCACTACTTCTTCTCTTCCTCTCTCAAGTTTCTCCATTCCTCCCAACATTTCATCATCGTTGTTTATTTTCCTCCTCCTCCTCTCACTCTTCCACCTACTTCTGACTTTCCTATTTTCCTCTCTACTTTTTCTCCATCAGTTCTTCCTTCTTCCCACGCTTCCTACATCTCGTTCTCATTCCATCATCTCTCACGGCTGTTCCTTTATCATTTCTCCTCCTCCTCCTCCTCCTCCTCCTCCTCTTTCTCCTTCACTTTTTCTACTCCTCCTCCTCCTCCTCCTCCGCCTTCTCCTCCTCCTCCTTCTCCTCCAGTCTATCATCACTCTTGTCTGCTTCTCTTTATCACTGTTGTCACCTTCCTCTTCTCCGTTTTTTCTTCCTATCCTTGTCAACTTTTACGTTCCTCCCACTTTTCCTTCCCCTTTCCTCTGCTTGCTACCTTCTTTTCTTCCTTCCTTCTTTGCTTCCTTCCTCAACTAATGCCCTCTGCCTTCTCCCAGCCACTTTACCTACCTTTTTTTTCCTTACCCCCTCCCTCCCTCCGTCCCTCCGTCCCTCTCTCCCTCTTCCATCACCTCCACACCGTAAACTTACCGCAGCTGTTGCAGAAAATAAATGAATGTATTAATTATTCAGAGGAAACGTAATTCTTGCCGGAGTCTCGAGTTGGAGAATTCCTTTAAACAAGAGATGAGGAAGAGAGAAACTTGCGCTTAGACTGAAACTTTAAATGAATGGGAATTTGCATTTCAGTTACACATTGAAACTCGGTGGTGTTGGTGATGGTGGTGGTGGTGAGAGAGAGAGAGAGAGAGAGAGAGAGAGAGAGAGAGAGAGAGAAATGTATAAATGTTACCTTAACGTGAAGGAATGTATCTCTATCTCTCTCTCTCTCTCTCTCTCTCTCTCTCTCTCTCTCTCTCTCTCTCTCTCTCTCTCTCTGCTACAGGATTACGCCGTCCCTCACTCTAGCAATCAAAACTTCGAGATGAAAAGTAGGCTTAGATCTCTGCATGAAGATCAGCGACACCACAACCTGCACCTCTGGGACACCAGGAGGCCCCACCGCGGCACGCCTCCACGCGCACCTAACAACATATCCCTGTCACGCCCCCTCCTGCCGCGCCGCCTGCTTCGTCGCCTCCCTAGTGAGCGTCTTTCCTTCTCTGCTTCAGTTATTCAAAGGCTTTTTTTTGTTAGTATTTTCTTTCACCTCTGTGTATCATTTTTCATATGATTTTTTTTTCTTGGGTGTTTATCTCATTTTCCGTTCCTTTGTGTTATTTTGTATCTTGTTCATCTTTTCTTGTTTTGTTGACTGCTTATTTATTTATTTTTTTTAAGGATGTTTACTTTATTTGAATACTTTTCTTGCCTCTTTTTTTTGAATGATTGTATTGTTTTTTTTCTGTTTCATCATTCTTTTCCTCTTCCATTCTGCTAAAATGATTTCTTTTCCTTTTGTTATTTTTCTCTTCCTTTCCCTGTTTCCTCTCAACACCGTTTTCTTCTTACTCCTCCTCCTACTGCTTCCTTCTTTTAGTCCGTGAGTCTTCACTCTTCGCGTAGTTTCCTTTCCTCCTTTCCATAAACGTCATCCACTTCTTCCCTCTTTGTCACCACCTTCCTCCTCCTCTCTCTTCTTTTTTCCCATCACCAACACCACCACCTCCTCCTCCATCTTGCTTGTCAACGGTTTCTTCTTCTCCTTTCTCCAGCACCACTTCCTCCTCCCCGTCCTCCCCCTACTCCATCTTCTGCACCTCCTTCTCCTCCTCTTTCGTCAGCGTTTCCTTCAAGAGGGTGACAGGATTTAAGCCACGACGTGCCAGCATGACGTGGCCGTGACGCGCCCCTCCTACAATTACCTTCATATACAATGCAGAGGAGATAATTATGCCGCCTGCACTCCCGCCTTGGCCGTGATGATCATGAGTTACTGTAAATTGAAGCGTGCCCGGGCATGAGGTGCGGCCCGTTATCCGTAACATACAAAGCGTTCAATTGTCTTCCCACGGCGATGCTGCATGACTTCCATTTTAATCCAACATAAGCTTTGCCTCTCCTTGCCTCCGCCTTCGCTTTCTATGCCGCCTCCTTTCCCTTCTCAGAGATGTGAATGCTCGGAGTTGTGGTGTGGTGTACATAGACTAAAGACAGTCCTCTCTCTCTCTCTCTCTCTCTCTCTCTCTCTCTCTCTCTCTCTCTCTCTCTCTCTCTCTCTCTCTCTCTCTCTCTCTCTCTCTCTCTCTCTCTCGCTCTCTCTCTCAATCTGTTTCTCCGGGGAAACAATGCTTCCAATGTTCAAGAATCTACATATCTACCCTGCGCTGTGTCAGGCGGTTGTCAGCGGCGTAGATCACACCGCAATTCCCTCACTCTGGCAACAGGAAGTTAAACGCACAGACTCTGGACGACAAGACTCGCTCCTTCGTTATCATAAGTACATTTGTCACTTACTGCGTGTTATGCAAATCTGACTTGACACCGCTCTCAACGCTACGCCGGGCGGGACAAGTGTGCCGGCTCGCTCGGGCTGTTAAGCTGCTGCTGTACGAGGGTCTTCAACCGAGCCTGTAAATTATTTATATTTGCTCTCCGAGGTTGTGGTGCATCAGAGATAACTGACTCACGGACGCTGTCGCTGCAGAGTTGAGTGCGTTCAGTGCGGGGAGATTAATTTAGCTTGTTATGGCGGACTGATTGTCATCATCTTTTGTTGGTATTCATTGAAATAAAAAGATATACCTTATTGTCTTCATTGAGCCACAATTTTTATGCTGAGATGAGTTTCTGCGACAATTGACCTTTCGAAATGAATTTTCAGCAAAATAAAGAAAACTATCAAATAACTTAATGTAAATGTTACATCGGATTGCCAAAAAAATATATAATTTAAAATTCGTGCCGCCAGCGTGACTTGCGCGCCGCGAGGAGCTATTTCATTTTTATAGGAAGGCGTTACCAACACTCAGGTCGGATAAAATTTCCGAACAATCCAGTATCGTAACATTGCGGCGGCCGAAGCCCGCCGGCCCCGCGCCCCCACCTTTGTCGCCCGGTCGCCCAGCACGCCTGATCGCCTCCATCCCTTGGATCCTGCCGCGCCCTGCATAATGTGCGCGTCTTTTAATCGGGCGGCAGCACACTAGGCGTCTTCCCCTCCCCTCCAGCCAGGCCTGCCGGAGGCTTGGCAGAACCTGAGTTCAAAAACGAATATTAGCATCGAAATTGAAGGAAAACAGACGCATCCTGCAATCCAATTTCAACTTTGTATCTGTAATATGTTGCACAATTGTCGATTTTGCGAATCATTGAGGAGCACTAGAGAGCGTGGCCGATGACTGCCTGCCGGAGCGCCAGCGCTGGCTGCTATCCTGGTCTCCCAAGCCTTCCCAGCACTGCCTCGCCACGGGTCGCGGCGCCAAGTCATACCGGGATCGTAAAAGGATCTCCACAAACATTAAGAACGGAAAGTTCCATGACAGGTCGGCCCGGACCGCGCCGCCTCTGCCTGGAGCCAAGAACCCGAGACCCGCAGCTCGTAAACCGTTTCCGTGGCTGCTCCGGCAGAACATTATTTATCGTGCAGCTTGACGAGGCGAGCATCAATATCCTGGGTGTGGGCGGGCGCGCGGGCGTGCAGGCGTGCAAGAGGACGCAGGAACAATATCCTGGTCCCGGTCTCTGACCGCTGTTATATCCGGTAGCCTCGGACACGCGCCCCAGATTCCCTCACCAATTTCTGTGTCTTTGCCTCCACCATCTCTTCCCTGGAGGTGAAGAGACGAGGCCACGCCACGACATGGAATTATAAACAAGTCAGACAAGGGTGCTCCGCCACGCCACCGGCGAGCCTTCTCGCCGCCACCAGAGCAGCTTTGAAGGTCTTGACGGTGCTACTCGGAAGGGAGTCGCCCTAAGCTGCTCAGGGAGGCACACAGGTGATGGTCATTCACCGAACACCTTCTAAGACCACGTGACTTTGGAGAGAAGCACAAGGACGAAAATGCTGTCACATTCACAAACCGAAAATTATAACACAGAAAACCTCGATCCTACATGCTCACAAAAGAAAAAAAAAAGAAAAAAAGAAACAATTGACCAACACACCACCATCACCACCACCACCACCACCACCTCCACCTCCGCCATTATCAACACAAACAACATCGGCACAATACACACCAACATCCCATAACACAACAAAAGACCAACACACCACAGGAGTAAATCAGCGTGCGAGTGAGCGAGTGAGTATGTAAGTGAATGAGTTGGCGAATGAGTGTGAGCAAATGAGGCAGTGTAGGAGGAACAAGGGGAGGAGGGAAGGAGGGGAAGAGTCTGAGAGCTGGGCGAGCAGCGAGCGAGCGGGCGAGCGAGCGAGCAGCAAGTTATAACAACATTCCCCATCCATCAAAAGCCCGCAAAGAAAATAAGAATTACGTTCCATCGAGGGAGAGCGCGGAACAGGAACGTATGGGAACACTGAATCACGCATCTGCCCGGATCTGCCATTAATATTTTAGAGTCGAGTGGCGTCAGCGAGGAAAACGGTATATTGGGGACCCCTGTGGAGTTGATAGGAGAAGGAGGAGGAAGAGATGATGGAAATAACCGCGGGACGAGAGAAAATAATGCAGAAGAATAAAAGGAAGATGACGAGAAAGAAGGAGATAAAGGAAGAGCAAGAATAATTAGGGAACAATGTAAAGACGAGGAGGAGAAACAGCTGATAGGAAACTGGTGAGGTAAAGAAAGAAGAAAAATAGGAAAATGAGGGAAGGGAAGGAGAGAGTAAAATGATAATAGAAAGAAAGAAAAGTAAAAAGAGAAAAAAAAGAGTTTGAAGGAGAAAGAAGAGATGAGAAAGCATGAGAGACATGAGAAAGAGAAAAATGCAATAGAATAAAAGGAAGATGATGAAGGATACGAAGGAGGAGGATTGATAGAGAAGATGAAAATATGGAGGTAAGAGAGGGATGAAAGAAGGAACATGATAAATAAAAGAGGATGGAGAGCAAAGTAAAAGAAGATGACATGAAAAATAAGAAAAATTAAGAAAGACAACAAAAGGAAAATCACGAAAGAAGGGGAAGAGAACAATTAGAAACGATAGAAGAAGGAAGAGGAGAATGGGGAAGGATGACAAGAGAAAGGGAAAAAGGAAAGCGACAACGAAGGAAGGAATCGAGTAAGGGAGGGAAATGGAGAGGAAAGAATAAATATCAGATGGATGAGAGAGAGGGAAGAGAGAGAGAGAGAAAAAAAAATCGAGTAGAGGAAAGACACAATGCAGCGACAGAGAGAAAATAAAAGAGAAAGATAAAGGAAAGGACACTGGGAGACGGAGACGGCGAAGCGAAAGAGGAAAGATGAAGATGATGAAAACATTAAACACGCAAAAGGTAAAAAAAAAAAAAAGTGGGAAAAAGCCCCCCCCCAAAAAAAAAAAATGAAAGAAAGAAATATTAGGATCATGAAAGAAAAAATATATTACGATAAATACCGGGAAGGGGAAAAATAAAGAAAAGAAAAACAAAAAGAAACGAAACATAACATGGAAGAAG
>NC_059271.1:18679699-18699699 GCF_017591435.1 Portunus trituberculatus | reverse complement strand
CATCACCACCTCCACCATCACCATCACCACCACCTCCACCATCACCATCATCACCACCTCCACCATCACCATCACCACCACCTTCACCATCACCATCATCACCACCTCCACCATCACCATCATCACCACCTCCACCATCACCATCATCACCACCTCCACCATCACCATCACCACCACCTCCACCATCACCATCATCACCACCTCCACCATCACCATCACCACCACCTCCACCATCACCATCATCACCACCTCCACCATCACCATCATCACCACCTCCACCATCACCATCACCACCACCTCCACCATCACCATCATCACCACCTCCACCATCACCATCACCACCACCTCCACCATCACCATCACCACCACCTCCACCATCACCATCACCACCACCTTCACCATCACCATCATCACCACCTCCACCATCACCATCATCACCACCTCCACCATCACCATCACCACTAGCACAGAAAATGAACTAATCAGCTTAAAAATCTCTGAATTCTACCAATGGGATCTCATATACACACTGAAAATTTATTAGGTAACAGACAAATATTAATTGAAAAATATCGATCAGAGGATTGAACATGATGGTAAGAGAGATAATTTGTTTAAGGTCCATTACTTTTTGAATTTCCTACGAAATTTCTATTAAGGAAATGTTTTACTGTAGATTAGAAGATATGTAGAAAGGTATAATATTCGTGGAAGGTTGTCTTCCAGTTTGATGCAAAAGAACATTAATTAAAAAATATAAATCCGTTCTCGGCTTCAGGAAATAATGTAAAGCCACGAATGATTATCCGTAAAAGGTTTTTCTCATTTTTACGAGGTAGCATGCAAACACCAATAAAAAGGTATCCCGTCCTCTTGCAAGTAACGGCAAATTTGTGTAAAAACACGAAAGAAAATTATATTGTAAAAGACAATTTTCAAGTTACAAACATTAATAAAGAGTTGTGCAGGGAATGGAAAAAGTGCAGTCAAAGGTTGGATGCAACTTAATAATATAACATCAAATCTTTAACAAGAAAATAGTAATAATCTACGAAAGACCAGGAATTTTAATATAAAGCAAGAGCAAGAGAGATAAACAATTAAAAATCTCTCCCAATTACTCACCAGCAAGAATTGGTAAAGAAAACATTACTTTCTTTCACAACATATGACAACATGTAAAGACATGAAACGTACGAGTGATTAGATAAACGTATTGTATATTTCATGACAAAAAAAAAAAAATCACGTTGAACAAAAGATGGAAATAGAAAATAAAAAAGCAGGACTGACTATCAAGATCAGGCTTTTTTGCAAAACAGGTATGCAGACTGGTAATTGCAATCTTCCTGTAGCATAACGGAAGTGAATTCCCTTCTTATTCATCATAGCGTCATTTGGTCCTCCCTCGGGCGTGTGTGCGTCATTTTATCAACTGAGGAGGACCTGCAGTATGGTACATACCTTGGGTGGAGGGAGAGTGCCAGTCTGTCAATCTTTCTCTCTCTCTCTCTCTCTCTCTCTCTCTCTCTCTCTCTCTCTCTCTCTCTCTTTCACTCTTGTCGCACAAATCTAATTATTTTTCGACTTGTAAACTCTCTCTCTCTCTCTCTCTCTCTCTCTCTCTCTCTCTCTCTCTCTCTCTCTCTCTCTCTCTCTCTCTCTCTCTCTCTCTCTCTCTCTCTCTCTGATTATCTTCTACATGCCTTAAAAGCTTTGCTTACAAATAGGCTAGCCATTAAATTATTGCCAAATGTTCTATTTTATACATATATGTCACATTTGTATAACTTATGAGCTATAATAAATGTTCAATGTTCTCTCTCTCTCTCTCTCTCTCTTTTTTTTTTTTTCTGTGTGTGTGTGTGTGTGTGTGTGTGTGTGTGTGTGTGTGTGTGTGTGTGTGTGTGTGTGTGTGTGTGTGTGTGTGTGTGTGTGTGTGTGTGTGTGTGTGTGTGTGTGTGTGTGTGTGTGTGTGTGTGTGTGTGGGCATACGCGAGCCTGAACGTACGAACGTTTCAGTATAATATGATATTTGCTTTTGTTTATCAGTGTCGCATTTGCTCAGTCATTATTAATTTGTTTTATGAGTTTGCTTCATCTCTCTCTCTCTCTCTCTCTCTCTCTCTCTCTCTCTCTCTCTCTCTCTCTCTCTCTCTCTCTCTCTCTCTCTCTCTTTCTCATGTGAGCTCAGCCTTCACTGGATACTCCTAACGTGTCAATCTGGTGTTTGCCTCTGAGTCAGTTTGTCATGACATTGTAAATCTTGATGCACGAGGAAGCCAGCCGGGGCACCGGACCACCTAATAACAGAAACACTTGCATGGACAAAGGAGAAGACGACGCTCTCTCCTCCTGCTCATCATCATACTCCTTCTTGTCCTCTTCTCCTTCTTCTCCTCCTTCTCTTCTTCTTTCTTCTCTTCCTTTACGTCTTACTCCTCCTCAAAACATTCTTTCTTTTCGTTCTTTTTACCCTTGATTTTCCTTTTTCTTAGCGTCGTTAGTGAGGTTTATTTATTACTTCTGCCTTTTCTTTATTGCTTCTGCCTTCAGTGGTTTGAAAGGCGACAGACTGCCGGCGAGATATATTTACTCGCGAACAGAAGCAACCGCCAAGCTTCGGCTAATGGTTGCCAATTACCTGCTGACAAATACCTCAAGGCATTCGTCTAGACCTCCTCCTCCTCCTCCTCCTCCTCCTTCTTCTCCTTCTCCTCCTAATGCTTCTATTCCTTTCCTTTTTCCCTTCCTTATTTTTCATTTTTGACACCCTTCAACCATTTCTCTTCATCTTTTCTATAGCATTTCTATGATGTTATAATATATTCAACTTGCTTTTCTTATATTTATAATAATTTTTCTTCCATGAACAGCTTCTGCCACTTGTTCTATTTTCCCTTTTCACTATCTATCGCTATTTTTCTTTTTCTTAGATACTTTTAACTTTCTTCGATTTTTTTTCTTGCTCTTTTACATAATTTCGTGACCTTTTCCTTCCTATACCGTATTCTTATTAACAGTTTGATCCTCCTTATTAACCATTCTTCTTTCATCTCTTTTATTTCTAACCTTGACCTTTATCATCTTATCAATTTGCTTATCCAATTCCGCCTTCCTCTTCTTCATCTTGGGATACAACTGTGATTGATAGCAGGCTGCTCTAACATGTCTCTCTTTGTCTGCACAGCCACCCATACACTCGCCAACCAGCCATGATTCCGTTGCTAGGAAACCAGAGAGAAAAATAATTAGAAGAGATTCAGAAATATCTTGACCATTTCAATTCCACAAGGAACGATATTTTAAAATCACACTATAATATATCATTGACTTACACGTTAGAGAAAGATACTGAAACATGGGTAACAATAACCGAAGAGTTCTTTTAATTAGAAAAAGAAACAGTTATGGCAAGGAAATTGATTCTCATTTAAATCAATCTTATTTTCTTCTTTAATTCTAGATTCGCGCTTTACTTTTACGTAACATATATGATGAAGAGACATAATAATGTTAGTCATTAGTTTTATTTTTTTTATGAAAATGAGTTCATTAAAAAAAGGTTTGTCGAATCATGTGTGTGTGTGTGTGTGTGTGTGTGTGTGTGTGTGTGTGTGTGTGTGTGTGTGTGTGTGCGTGCGTGCGTGCGTGCGTGCGTTCGTGCGTGCGTGCGTGGGTGCGTACGTGCGTGCGTATGTGCGTGCGCGCACGTGTGTGATACTCGTAATATAAAAATATGAAAGAAAAACACTTTCGCGTTTGTAATGATGAGAATAGATTAAATATTTTTTTCTTAAACAATAAAATAAGAAGAACGTGGATAAGTAAAGCAAATCAAGACATATCAAACATTTCTCCTTTCACTTGGCTAATGATTCACAGAGAAGTCAAACATGACAAAAAGAAGGAAAAATAGTTCGTAATTATTTTCTTCCTTCCTGATAATTATTCGGCTCACGGTCCTCCTCTTTCATACCCTTCCCCTCTTCCTCTTTTGTATTATGACTCTCGTTTCTCGCAATGTTCATTTCGTGTAGCAGCTTCCATCACATACAGAAAACGTGGCGGTGGTTGTTGTAATGATGATGATGGGAAGGGTTAAGAGCTAAGGAATATAATAATGAAATAATGAATCATGAAAAAAAATGATAATGATAGCCAAGGGAGATGTAGATACCTGCAGTCGAAACTCAAGGAAATAAACAGAATATAAGTAACTTCACATTATACTAAAAATAAACAAAATAATAGGAAGAAAAAGGGAGAGAGAGAGAGAGAGAGAGAGAGAGAGAGAGAGAGAGAGAGAGAGAGAGAGAGAGAGAGAGAGAGAGAGAGAGAAAAAGAGACATAAAGAAACACACACAGACAAAAACACAGACAGAAAAATATGAAACGAAATAAACAAACACCTCAGCATTTACTATTGAAATTCACATCTTCCACTGACATATCATCAAAACAACACTTGCCCAACAACAAACCACCTGGCAATATCACACGTAATAGAATAAGCAAAATAAGCACAAACACGTAACACTCCCTCGTCCTGCTGTCACTCTCTCGGTGGCCCTGACGCGAGGGTTGCGAGGCACGTACATAGGAGGGATGGTGAGGGCTGCATGGGACGTGGGTGGGGATGGGTGTGGGTCGCGTTTTGGTTAGCAATGTGGTGATCGTGGCTTCCTGGCTTGCTTGTGTCTGCCCTTTCTCTCTCTCTCTCTCTCTCTCTCTCTCTCTCCGCCCACGACCGCCGCTATCACCGCCGCAGTTTAGGAATGCACTGGTCGTGTCTTCCTATTTCCAGCTTCGTATTATAACCACGTGCAAATACCATGGAGCCTTGCACTAATATCGCCAAGTTAATGCCGTGTTTGTGGGATGAAGATGAATGGAGGAGCGGTGACTGGTGTGTCTGAGAGAGAGAGAGAGAGAGAGAGAGAGAGAGAGAGAGAGAGAGAGAGAGAGAGAGAGAGAGAGAGAGAGAGAGAGAGAGAGAGAGAGAGAGAGAGAGAGAGAGAGAGAGACGGTCATCCACCCTCCACTCGTATTTTCTCTCTCGCTAAATCTCTCCTTCTCTTTCTCATTCCTTTTCCAATTCCAGGGTTAGTATCGCACAGTAAAGCGCTTTCGGAGGTTGGAGGGGGACACCTATGCTCTGCCCTCTTGTATTTTAATCTTTTCTCCTGACCGTTATTAGCGTAAACCTGCCTTTGTTTCCTTTTGGTGTGAGTTTGCGTCGTTTTCACCATCCATTTACAGTTACTTTCTAGGTGGAAGATTAAACTGCTCCAAACATAAATACTTCTCCTGAAATGTTCTGAAATAAGTGATGGAAATACAGACGCTGTTTAGCCATTCCTATCTCTTTCTGTGTTTGTGTTTGTGTGTGTGTGTGTGTGTGTGTGTGTGTGTGTGTGTGTGTGTGTGTGTGTGTGTGTGTGTGTGTGTGTGTGTGTGTGTGTGTGTGTGTGTGTGTGTGTGTGTGTGTGTGTGTTTGTGTGTGTGTGTGTGTTGTTACGACCGTCAGATATTTAATAGATTGTACTATATGTTAGGTTAAGTTGTGATGGCGTCCTGACAGGAATATTTTCGTTGTGTATTATTGTAATGCTCTCAGGACGACCTATTTAAGTATGTATTATTTATCCATTTATTATTTCATTGTATGTTATATTAGTATTTCGTGATTTGTATGTATATATTGTATTGGTCTACTTATATGCTTTTGTGTGAAGCGGCTGCCCGTCGGAGGTTCTAGAGAGTGTCGTGACGTCATCTTTGTTGTCCTTTTTGAGAGAGAGAGAGAGAGAGAGAGAGAGAGAGAGAGAGAGCCGATCGTGCCGGGACCAATCAAATCGTTTGAGGTTAACGCCCTCTGGGAGATGTAAAGCGTTTAACCAATGGGTGCTCAGATTACATCATGTGACGTAATGTTTTCCCCTCGGACAAAGGCGTGTGAGCCGACGCCAGGCAGACCACACTGGGGTGCCCTTGGCAGGACCTGCTCCCACCGCTGCTTCTCGTTTCCCCTCATCCCCTGTTCTCGGTTGAGTATTTTTCCTTTTAATTCCTGATTCAGCTAGGATTCTGATTCTCTTTGGAACTTATATAGTCACTGTGGTTAGTGACGTGAAAATATTTTGGTATTTTGGGTGGTTAAACATATATTTTCATTATTCATCTTTGTCCAGCGCAGGAGACGCTGTCGGCCATTTTATGAGTATTGCCACGAGGGATTTTGGGTGTTATTTTGGTTATATTACCTAGCAATCATAATATTTGTGGTGTACCAGCCAGAGGGGAGGGCAAGTGTGTGGTGTTATTATTTATTTGTTGCTTCTAATAAGTGTTGTACTTATTATTTACTTATTTTGTGGTCTCATATAATACTTTTTCACCCTTGAGCAGCTTCATTATTATATTTCTTGGTGTTGATGAGTTATTTCTTTTGTGTATGTGGTATTGAGCTGCTGGTGGGTTGACGCCCCACGGGTGACTTATAATTTCAGTATTAAACAGTTAGCTTAAACTTATTTTCCTGATTTATTATATTTTGTGGTGTTATATTGTTGTGATTGCCATTGTATTCTTTATTTGGATGTGATTATCATACTTTTAACTATCCACGGGCCTTAAGTTTAATTTTAATTGCTTTTAAGTTAACTTTGGTTATTTTTGTGAAAATAAATTATGTTAAGGATTTAAATTGCTTTTCTTAATCTTTCCTTATTATTATTTCTTAGTTCTCTTACACCCTTGAGTTGCATTTTGCGTTAAGAAGCGTTGCATTGAAGCCTAGTCACTCTTCACTTCTTTATCTTAATTTTTGTACTTAATAAGAGTGATTTAACCTAATCAGTGAGAGGTGCCCACAGCTCCTTGTGGGTACCCAGTCAAGCCAGCTCAGGGGCGTAACAGTGTGTTTGTGTGTTTGTGTGTGTGTGTGTGTGTGTGTGTGTGTGTGTGTGTGTGTGTGTGTGTGTGTGTGTGTGTGTGTCAGTGTGCGTAAGATAGTGGTGGTAGTAGTAACAGTAGCAATAATTGTTGTTATTATTGTGCTTTTGTTGTTGTTCTTTAGCTGTGGTAGTAGCAGTACTGCCGGTAGTAATATGTTACAGTAGAGGTAGGAGTAGAAGCCGAAATAGGAGTAAGACAAGGAGAAAGAGGAATAATAGCAAAAATAATAAATAGTAGTGTCAACAGTAGCAGCAAGAACAATATTTTTTTTACCCACTTTTTTTTCATTTCCTGTCATTCTCATTAGTTCCATCATCATTTCCGTCTGAACTTCCATAATGTACAGCTGCTGACAAGGCGTGAAGGGGAGAGTGTGAGTGGGGAGACAGGTGGCGGGTGGACAGGTGTGAGTGTGCAGGTATCACGCGGCCAGCTGTCACCGTGTTTGGCGGAAGACGCGATTTACATACCAGAAGGATGCACTAATGGGACTGATCGTAGGGGATGCTGAGAGAGAGAGAGAGAGAGAGAGAGAGAGAGAGAGAGAGAGAGAGAGAGAGAGAGAGAGAGAGAATTAGCCTGATGTGCTCACCAATTTCATTTGTGAGTGTGCGTGTGGGCGCCACCATCTTGTTACTCCCAGGCCAGCCCAACCATCTGTCTTTATTTGCAGCCACCCGTCTGTCGGCAATTTATCCTCCAAATAAGAATAAATACGACTCGTGAATTAGACATAGCGTGCCCGTGCAGAGGTGCGCTTGTGTTTACGTACACGCACGACGAAGGACAAGGACACTTTCATATATATACACACACAAACACTCCCTCTCGATGCTGTGGAAACAAAGAAATACATATATTATCAGAACTATTGATAGCGTCATTCATACACCACCGATAACATTTCTTTCATAAAATATTCACGAAACGATAATCGCTCATGAACAACCACGCATTTTTTCCATCACGACCCTACTAATTGTCACTATTACTATTTACTGCTACACACAGCTAACCAGACCTGTGAAAAAAAAAACTGTTTTATGTACACACACCATTTCCACCTACACCACAGCTAAGCCTAACGGAGCGTAATTATATGGATATGAATGTGTGTGTGTGTGTGTGTGTGTGTGTGTGTGTGTGTGTGTGTGTGTGTGTGTGTGTGTGTGTGTGTGTGTGTTTGTCTATGTCTTTTTGTGTGTATTTTTTTTTGTGTGTGTATGTATTTGTGTATATATATGTGTGTGTATGTGTGTCTGTGTGTGTGTGTGTGTGTGTGTGTGTGTGTGTGTGTGTGTGTGTGTGTGTGTGTGTGTGTGTGTGTGTGTGTGTGTGTGTGTGTGTGTGTGTGTGTGTGTGTGTGTGTGTGTGTGTGTGTGTGTGTGTGTGTGTGTGTGTGTGTGTGTGTGTGTGTGTGTGTGTGTGTGTGTGTGTGTGTGTGTGTGTGTGTGTGTGTGTGTGTGTGTGTGTGTGTGTGTGTGTGTGTGTGTGTGTGTGTGTGTGTGTGTGTGTGTGTGTGTGTGTGTGTGTGTGTGTGTGTGTGTGTGTGTGTCTGAGTGTGTGTGTGTGTGTGTGTGTGTGTGTGTGTGTGTGTGTGTGTGTGTGTGTGTGTGTGTGTGTGTGTGTGTGTAATTCACCTCGGTTACCTGCTGGTCACCCAAGCAGTCTTCCCCATTATGGAGAGAGCTTAGAGCTCATAGACCGATCTTCGGGTAGGACTGAGACCACATCACACACAACACACCGGGAAAGCGAGGCCACAACCCCTCGAGTTACATCCCGTACCTATTTACTGCTAGGTGAACAGGGGCCACACATTAAGAGTCTTGCCCATTTGCCTCGCCGCCTCCGGGACTCGAACCCGGACCCTCTCGATTGTGAGTCGAGCGTGCTAACCACTTCACTACGCGGTGTGTGTGTGTGTGTGTGTGTGTGTGTGTGTGTGTGTGTGTGTGTGTGTGTGTGATAAGGTGTACTGAGAGAGGGAAATGGTACATCAGACTGTTTGTAGGTTCGTCTCACTTTACAGTCTAGGTTACGTACCGTGCAGCACTTCACGTCACAATGAAGGGCCTGGAGAGAAGGTAACACGTCTGTTAGAAGCAATAAATGACCTGAGACTAGCGGGATTTAAGGGTTGTTCTGGTACATACCTAAAATTCATCCGTGATTTGTAAATGAAATAAATCTGTGTAATATTACTGACTACTTTGTGTTGAAATTTATTTTTATTTTCAGTTTGTTTTAGGCAGTAAAGATAAGGATAGAGATGCTAACTGAAATGAAATTGATGAGTTTTCAAGAATCTAAATTCTTCGAAGGGTGAAAGTAAGAATGTTAAACTGAAATGATGAAGGAGTTGTTTATTTTTTTCATTCTTCAATTATCTCTATCTAAAGATACTAAAAGATTAAGAAAGAGAAATTCCTTAATATAAAACCACGTGATGTATCATTCAAATGTCGTGTTATATAAAATGAAAGTAACACATAAGGAATTGGAATAAACATTCGCCAGAAAACACACACACACACACACACACACACACACACACACACACACACACACACACATAGCAATGCGCAACACAAAACAATCCTTCACTAAACAGTATTTATTTAATATGTAAGAGGGTAAAAAATGAAAAAAAAAGCAGCACAAGCTATTATAAGTCCCAGGAAAATATCAAACCTAACTGACGGCCGTGAGTCGTTTTAATATTGCACAGTTTTATAAATGCATTTCTGTTTTGGTTAGAAAGCGTATACGTTTTGCAGCTGACCCCGCAGGAGGCAGAAAATTGAGAGATTTTAATAAGGAATCTCTCATCATTCTCTCTCTCTCTCTCTCTCTCTCTCTCTCTCTCTCTCTCTCTCTCTCTCTCTCTCTCTCTCTCTCTCTATGATAACGTTAATGCCAGAAAAAAATTTATGGAATGAATGACCTAGTAAATTTTGACCGTCTTTAACGTAAAGTAGAGAGACTGGGCTATATATTAAAACCTCCCCGTACTAACATGTAAGAGGAAGAGAAGAACGTCACTGATTGGATAAATGAGAAAATTTGGATGGTGGGAATGACAAGACGGGTAAAACAATAATATTGAGTAGTGGGATCTGCTCTGAAGATCTTCAATTGGAGAAAATGCAGTCTTGTTTTCTCTCTCTCTCCCTCTCTCTCTCTCTCTCTCTCTCTCTCTCTCTCTCTCTCTCTCTCTCTCTCTCTCTCTCTCTCTCTCTCTCTCTCTCTCTCTCTCTCACTCACACTTATTGCTGCCTTTAGATTCACGTAACCTATTTCTGTTACGTAACCAAAGTAAAATCGATTGGTGATATTGAGGCTTGATATCGTCCCTTTTCTATACCATCATCAAAGTTTGAACACCTAATGGGAAGACTCACAAAATTACATGGCTGTCAAGTAAATGGAAACCGCCACTTCATGTCAACAGAAGGCCAGTCTGCTCAAAGAGGCTCCGAGGGTAATAAATAAAAATGAAAATGAGATGTCCGTCTTGTGGGTCAAAAATAGGCCACATATCAGAAGCAGGTAGGCCTATGAAGAGACGCTGGACTATATTGCCATCCGTTTGTCCATTAATTAGGGAAATGGAAGAGCCGGGGTAACTTGTAAATGTATAAAAGTGTGGTGGTAATCTGAAAATGTACAAGGCCTGCTAGTTGTAAGATACCCAAGTGTGGCAATTTCATAATCCCGAAGTGCGCGGGTAACTTAGAATTATGGAAGCGCTCTCCTTTTTTAACTTTGGAAAATGCTGCGCTAACTTTGAAAAATATGGAAAATTATGCCAAATTACGAAACAGGGAAGTGCTATGATAATACTACTCGATGACTAAGCAAAGTTTTCCACTGAATGGGAACACAAGAGTGTTGGTATAATATCACGGTGGCTGTGTTTTGGAAAAAGAATATTTACTTAGAGTCATACCCACGAATGTGCAATCAAAATCACATAAATATCTTTCAAATATCAAATTGGTCAGCTGATAATATTCAGAAAATAGATAACTGTTAGTAAAAAAAATTACCAAATAAAAAAAAAAAGAAATATATATATATATATATATATATTATTGTAAAAAAAAACCAGTTAAAACATTTCCGTGTTATCTATCACAATTACAAACAAAATTGATGAATAAATATCATATGAACAGCTGTCAACGTAATATATCATGTGGCGATAAACGAAGATATTTTGGTGTCTTTATTTGTAACATAAATGTAAAACTTGACAATGGTTTTCAAACTTAAAAATATTGAGAGAACGTAAATATTTTGGTGAAGTTGTGTATGTAAAGAATTTGAATGGCACTCCACATTTGAGACAAAATATTACAATCCACGTACAACAAAACTTCACCTCGGGATAAAAGTCCATTTCGTCTCTTTGATATCACAACCTCTATTCAAATATATAGAAATAGCGACTATATGGACAATAACTTCACAGGCTTTTTGATTTCACCTTTGTCTCTATTTCCCTCTCTTTTTCTATCCCACATTCCACACAACACACACACACACACACACACACACACACACACACACACACACACACACACACACACAAAGACTCACTCTCTCTCTCTCTCTCTCTCTCTCTCTCTCTCTCTCTCTCTCTCTCTCTCTCTCTCTCTCTCTCTCTCTCTCTCTGTGAAACCATGTAAGCATACCTAAATATTGCTGATGCTACCAAATTTTCAGCTGATGATAATCAGAAACAGCACGACACTTCCTTCTCTACCTCCTCCTCCTACTGCTCCTCCTCCTCCTCCTCACTCCTCCTCTCACCACTCCAACCAACTTTATTTTTTCCTGCACATTTCTAGCTATCCAGCCTCACTTTTCCCCGGCCTCGTCCTCGTCCTCAACAGCAAAACAAATCCCACGGGGTACCAACTGTTCGAAAGTTATGTGAGAATTAAAGTTGAGAATATTCCCTTTGTGCCACGACGGGTCTCGCAGCCACGCCGAGAGCCCGCCGATGGAGATTTGCATGTCAAAGTTCAGGTTTTTATTTCGTTACGTTCCTGGCGCCTTAAAGAAATTTGAGATTGAGTTAAGATCCGTGATGGAAAAAGAAAAAAAAGTGACGCTGGAGAGGGAGAGGTAAGGGAAAGGGGAGAGAGGGAGAAGGGGGAAGAGCGGAGAACATTTTATTTTTGCCTCCATCCTCTCCCTTCCTGCATTATTTTTAGGTGAATATGCAAAGCTGGCAAGTCGCTTAGAAGGAAGAAATCGAGAAGCAGCAGAAAGTGAGTAAATGAGAGTCAGAGAATTCCGGTGTGTGTGTGTGTGTGTGTGTGTGTGTGTGTGTGTGTGTGTGTGTGTGTGTGTGTGTGTGTGTGTGTGTGTGTGTGTGTGTGTGTGTGTGTGTGTGTGTGTGTGTGTGTGTGTGTGTGTGTGTGTGTGTGTGTGTGCTGTCATAAACCTGTCTTATGCTGCTTTATGGCGCCACAAAAGTTAGCCAATAAAACAAAGGAGGAAACACGATAACCGAGATTGGCACAACAAAACACTGAGGGTGGAGGGAAAAAGAAAACAGGGTGGCTGGTATGATGAGCTGCCAAAAGACTGTCTTACTGGATATTGTGTTCTTATGTTTTTATTGGAGCTCAGTGAGTCATTACATATATGAGTTGTTGCTGAAAAAAATGTTCTAGTATAATGCTTTTCTTTATTTATTTTTCTATTTTTATTTAGATAGAGCGTGTCGTATTACCAGCAATTTTTCCCTTGAATTTTTTAATAACAAAGTTCGTGTTTTCATATCAGCTCATTTGCTGCACTCACTTTTTCGCAAACGTAAAATAAAAATAGACAAACACACGGATGATTCGAGAGATAACTAGAAAGACAAACAGAAAAACAGACATGCAAACGAGAAGAAACACAGAGAGGAAAAAACCCGAAACTCTGAGAGAAATACAAATAAATAGATAAGGAGATAAACGGACAAACAGATAAGTATACGTGGAGGGAGAAAGACAGGCAGCAAAATAGAGATATACAGGCAAATAAACAGGCAAGAAAAGTAGAGAAAGGCAGGCAGGCATACACAAAGGCAAACAAACAAAAAGGGATGGATACATTACATACTTACATATCAAAGGGACCCATACATTTGAATTATAGTTGACAGAAATATTAAAAATGTTTCCCAAATAATTTTCCCTTTACATCCTCCAATGGTGATCATGGTCACAGGGAAAACAACATCGTCAGCTATAACAACAACAACAACAACACCTGCAACGACAACAACAAGAAAACACTAACGTTGCCACTTATTCTGATAATCTATTAATTCATAACATTTTTTCCTGACAATTTTTCAGAAAGAAGCTCCTCTCTCTCTCTCTCTCTCTCTCTCTCTCTCTCTCTCTCTCTCTCTCTCTCTGAACGCTTCTTTTGATCCCCATTCCTCAGTGTGTGTGTGTGTGTGTGTGTGTGTGTGTGTGTGTGTGTGTGTGTGTGTGTGTGTGTGTGTGTGTGTGTGTGTGTGTGTGTGTGTGTGTGTGTGTGTGTGTGTGTGTGTGTGTGTGTGTGTGTGTGTGTGTGTGTGTGTGTGTGTGTGTGTTCGGGAAGACACACACTGCTGTCGCCCCTCGCTAAAGGCTTACTTAAGGGAAGTGCCCAGCCATTGTGTGTCCAGACGCCTACTTCACTTTACCGTCACGCTCCTCGCTGCGGCCGGAGAGGGAGGGTGACGGAGGGAGAGGTAGAGAGAGGGAAAGTGAGAAGGGAGAGTAAGGAGGATGCCGTAACAGGAGGGCTAGAAGAAAGGACATTGAGAAGAAAAGGAACGTTTAAGACAGACACAGGGATAGAGGATGAGATGCATGGAGTTTAAAATGAATGAGATAAAAGTGTATTGAGACTAGAGAAGGAGAAAAAAAAGAGTCTTAGAGGTGTGTTAGATGTAGCAAGAAAGTTTGAGTACGGCAGGGAAGAGGGAAGGAAAGAAGTAGAGGTACGTATATAAAGGTGGGGGTGAAGGGAAAGGGTGGAAGAAGAGGTAAGAGAGGAAATGTTGAAGGAGTGAGGGTCAGGGCAAGTGGGAAAGGTAGGGGAGTTTGAAGGAACTGTATAAATTTAGAGAGAGGGGAAGGGAGAGGAGGAATACAGAGGTAGATGGGCGTTTAGGTAAGAGGAGGAAGGGTGACGGGAATGAGGGACCCTTGCGATTTTAGAGAGAGGTAGAGAGGGAAGAGGAGCACGAGAGGGGAGGAGGAGAGAGAGGGAGGCATAGAGTCTACAGCGGAGCAACTCAACAGGAAATGAGGGGGAACGGAGTGCAAGCGAGAGAGCAAGAGAGAGATACGGGTATGACAAATGAGAAATGAGGGACACGTGGACGAGCGAGAAGGGCGATAGGATGAGAGAGAGGCAGATGTGCAAGTGAGAGATCTATACACTGAGAGGTAGAGATATATAAATGTAAAAAAGAAAAACTAAATACTAATTAAATGAAGAGAAGGGATAACAAAACTGAAGCCTAAATGAAGAAATAGAAATATAAAGGGTAGATGAAAATAAATTAGTTCCAGATATGTGTGTGTGATACAAATATATAGGAATATGTTAGTGTATATCTAGCCTACATTAAGTAACACAGGAGAAGGCAGACTACAGTGGATGACTACATAGCAAAATAAAACACTAAAACTGATAAAGAAGCATGTGTGAAATGAGCAGGGAAAGACTGAGACATAAAGATAGAAAATGTTCAATTGTCATTAACTAAATAAAAGTAAAAGACACGGAATAAAAAATAGAACACAAAATAAACATTTACTAATTAAAAGTAAAAGACAAAGAACAAAAATAGAACAAAGTCTAAACAGGTGACAGAGAGGAAAGAGAAGCACAGGTATGAGGGAGACACAGAAAGGCCTGAGAGGTAAAGATAGGTAAGAGTCACATAGGAAGCTTTGCCTAATGCATATTCAAGCCCCTCATAAACCTCATCGAATTTTCCAAACAGTAAACTGCTTAATGAACGGGGGGAAGGGATGGCTTGGCATTGGCTTGGCTTGCTTTGGCTAGGATAGGCTTGGCTTGGCGGCAAAGGCTTGGGCAGGGACGGGGAGAGGTGGCAATAATAAATACAGTACTGAAAAAAAGAGCTTGGCTAGTGAATAATAATAATAAAACCCAGCCAGCTGATAGCCTTAATCGCCCTCCAATATATTCATGAACGGCGGAATAAATTGCTTTGATTACCCGACAATTTGCGACTGGATTATAGATTTGCTCTCCACTGAGGTATTATTTCCCGCCGACACCAGACCGCCGGCCGCAACTCACCCGGGAGTCACGATATACGAGAGAGAGAGAGAGAGAGAGAGAGAGAGAGAGAGAGAGAGAGACAGGTTAAAAGACAGACTGGTACACAGATAAAGAGACAAATAAGCAGACGAATAATAATATACAAAAAAATGTAAGAAAAGAAAGGGGGTTTATAAAAGTTGAATTATTGATCTATTTGTGGTCTATAACTGTGGAAAGAGAAGAGAAAAGAGGCGAAACTTTAAAAGACTCAAGAGACAGAAAAATAGACGGGACACACTAACAGCTGGAGTAAAAAAAGTAAATCAATCACACATACCCATTACTTCCATTTCCCCATTCGTCCATCTAGATTATATACCCTCCCCTTACACAACTCCCCACCCACTCACTCCCCACCCATTCCCACTCTCCCATAACTTACATATATACTCATTTACCCATTGCTTCTCTTCCCGTTCGTCCCTCTACTAAATTAAACCCCCATACCCCTACACACTCCGCCCCATACACCTCTCTCACATCCCTCTACCCGCCACACCGCCATAACTCACATATTTACTCACAAAACCATTCCGAGCTGACTTTATCTCCCCGCTGCGCCTCCCCCACCTATCAAGAAAATAAATAAATACATAAATTGCAAAAGGCGTACAGAGCCAACGAAGAATATTTATGCCTTTTTATACCAGTACACTCACACAGGCTCCTAACTCCCTTCTCCCCCATTTTCTCCCATAGACTTCCCACGTAGCCCTCCTCTCCCCGGACAAATGGTGCTCCCCAGTATATGAGAGGAGCTGCTGGGGTCCCGCTGGGGGCGTCAATGGCGGCCTCTGCAAATCTACTCGCCGCAATGTGCACCAAAAATCGTAAATCCGAGGATGAGGAAACAGCGCCGAGGGGAAAAGATGCTACGCTGCGCCCCCGGGGAACGCAGGGGTTAAGAAGGTACCTCGGGGGATGAGGGAGTCTCCTTACCAAGCCTTACCGGGGGGTGAACGTAATCTATATGTAAAGAGAGTCGTAAAAATTCTGCTCGCGCCTCCCCGACACGTCCCAATCCGGCATGGCGGTACTGGTGGGGGTGATGGTGGTGGTGGTGGTGGTGGTGGTGGTGGTAGTGCTACAGTGTGCCCGTAATGTCGGTGCGTTCACGTTGTCGCCAACTGCTGCTGTTGTTATGAGGGAGGAAATGAAGTGGTGGTGGTGGTGGTGGTGGTGGTGGTGGTGGTGGTGGTGGTGGTGGTGGTGGTGGTGGTGTTGCTCTTCATCCTTCACGTCCTTCTCTTACTATCCTGTTTAAACTCCTATTTTCTTCATCATTAAACAGCCAGAGGGATCAAAGAGGTTTTTGGCTTATTGTTTTCCTTTGCAATCCTTTCCCTCTTTCCTCCTCCTCCTCCTCCTCCTCCTCCTCCTCCTCCTCCTCCTCCTCCTCCTCCTCCTCCTCCTCCTCCTCCTCCTCCTCCTCCTCCTCCTCCTCCTCCTAAGTAAAGTTGCGCCAAAATAAGTCTAATTGTTGCTCATTAATTTCTTTCCCTACTCTTAATTTTCCCTTTTTGTTGTCCTCGTCGTCAGCTGTTTCCTTCACTTCCCTCTCCTCCTTTTCCTCTTTCCGTCTTCTGTTCACTTACTTCTCACCACCTCCCCTCTCCACCTCCTTCTCCTTCTCCCAGAACACCTGCCGTGAAGGACAGATTAAAAGAAGCAATCTTTTCTTGTACTACGGGTAAATGGTGGAAGGATACCTGGTTCCTATTCTTCTTTTTTTTCCTCTTCACTCTTCCTCCTTTTCCTCCTCTTCTCTCCTGCTCTTTTTCCTTCTCTTTCTCTTCCTCTTTTCTTCTTTTTGTTCTTGCTCCTCAATCTTCGCCTACTTCTTCGTCTTTTCTTTACTTTTCTTTTTCTCCTTCTCTTCCCCTTCTTCTTCTTCTTCTTCTTCTTCTTCTTCTTCTTCTTCTTCTTCTTCTTCCTCCTCCTCTTCTTCTTCTTCTTCTTCTTCTTCTTCTCCTCCTCCTCCTCCTCCTCCTCCTCCTCCTCCTCTTCCTTCTCTTGTGACTGATGTAGCAAAACCTTCCTTCCAGTTACTAAAATTAAGTAGAAACAGGTGAATAGTTTTGCTCCTCCTCCTCCTCCTCCTCCTCCTCCTCCTCCTCCTCCTCCTCCTCCTCTTCTTTTTCCTTCCTCATTCTCTCCTTCCATCACTGTATCTTATTCTTTATTTTTCGTCTTTCATTCATCTCTCTCTCTCTCTCTCTCTCTCTCTCTCTCTCTCTCTCTCTCTCTCTCTCTCTCTCTCTCTCTCTCTCTTACTGTACTCCTTTCTTTTGTTCATCATTTATCTTTAATTCTGCTATCCTTTCTCTTTTACTCACCCCTCCTATTTTTTGTCCTTGTCCTCCTCCTCCTCTTCCTCCTCCTCCTCCTCCTCCTCCTCCTCTTCCTCCACTTCCTCTTCTTCACTATTTCTACCTTACTATCTACTCACTCTGCTGTATATTTGAACTTTTATAATTTCATTTCTATTCCTTCACACTATTTTTTTTCCAACTATCCCTCCTCCTTCTCCTCCTCCTCCTCCTCTTCGTCCTCCTTCTCCACCAACCAGCGAGTTAAAATTACAAGACTGGTTGAAGATTTTACACCTGTACCTGGAAAAGCAAAACCTTCCTTCCCTGTACGCGCACACGCAAACTTATGTACACGAACGTTAAAAGGGAAAAAAAAAATAGAGAGAATAAGAGAGAGAAAGAGAGAGAAAGAGAGTTCTTTTACAATGTTCTAATGGGTGGTCGTATACGTCACCTCAGTTCTCTTCACCGTAAAGTAATTCTTTACTTTTGCGATGACTTATTCTTGTGACGAGGGAGCAAAAGGAGAAAAAGAAAATTAAGTCATAAGATTGAGGAGGAAAAATGACTGTAAAGTGACGTGGGGTTTCAAGTAAATGGGACAGCGAGAGTTATATTTTCGGTGTTAATGAAGTAAAATGGCGTTGACAAGTGGGGTGAGGTACTGCTGGCTGGCTGGCTGGCTGGTTGGTTGGTTGGCTGGCTGTGTAAGTACTGTGGGTAGGTCATTATCTTTCTCTCTCTCTCTCTCTCTCTCTCTCTCTCTCTCTCTCTCTCTCTCTCTCTCTCTCTCTCTCTCTCTCTCATTAAAAGACTCTCAGTACTCTAACTTGTACGAGACAGTTATTTGCTTAAGCTACAAAATCAACATTCACAGACGTATGGAACACTGGAGCTCTTTGCTATGTATTTGTTTATAATATACTCTCTCTCTCTCTCTCTCTCTCTCTCTCTCTCTCTCTCTCTCTCTCTCTCTCTCTCTCTCTCTCTGAAATCTCTGTCTGTCAACTCTTGCTTCCTTCCCTCCTGGCCTCCGTCCTTCCCATTTTCCTCCCTTTGTGCTCACCGTCAGTCAGGTGTTCGGTGCCCTTTCAGCCTGACGCGGAGTTACAGGGGAAGGAACGGACGGGGCGCGCAGAGTAACGTCAGGAGGAGTGATTAAAGGAGGATGGGAACATAAAGAAAGAAAGGAGGTCATTGCCTAAGAAGGGGAGTCTCGTGTACTTACTCGCAAGAAGGATCGAACGTAATTTGAGGCGAGTCCTGCTCAGTGTGCTTAGGCTGGACGGCTTACCTGGAACAGATTACAGGAGCGGGTTAGTATTTTTCACGAAGGAGAAAGGTACAGACAGGTAAACAGACAAGCGGACAGCTGGTATGCACGCACCCATCGTCAGCTTGTATATATATATATATTTACATGAACGAAGATATACATACGTACTCTCTCTCTCTCTCTCTCTCTCTCTCTCTCTCTCTCTCTCTCTCTCTCTCTCTCTCTCTCTCTCACACACACACACACACATACACACAATATTATTTGAGTGCAACTAAACACTTATCGTTATCATATAATCACATCAACTTACTCTGTTTTTTTCCTGCTTGTTGTGTTGACAAAGTAATGAGAACTGTGATGTAGAAACACAAAACATCAATAAATACTTATAGCTGCCGAGAAGAAAGGAGAGTCGGAAGAGGAGAAGGAAGTAGGTCGAGGGCGAAGACGAAAACGAGGAGGAGGAAGAAGAGGAGGACGAGGACGAAAAGGAGAGCGAGGAAGAAGAAGAGGAGGAGGGCGAGGACGAAGAAGAGAGCGAAGAGGACAAGAAGAAAGAAGAAGACGAGGAGGAGGACGAGGACGAAACTGACGAGGAGGAGGAGGAGGAGGAGGAGGAGGAGGAGGAGAAAAAAAAGATAAAAACAAGACTAAATTAGAAAAAAGAGACGGGAAGGAAGAGGAAAGAGAAAAAGAACAGGAAGAGGAAGAAGAGAAACATCCATGTCAACGCGCACGGGAGAAAGTAAGGAAGCAGTTCTTATTACTACCAATACACATAAGCATGTAAAAAAAAAAAGAAAAAAGAAAAACACTCCGGAAGGCAGCACGGGAATATTACTCCTACTAATGGCGCCGAAGGGCAAGCCTGACGGAGGCAAAAATAGTCTCCAGCGCTGGCAATATATTCCAGTAGCGGCGAGGAGCTGGAAGACAAAGGCACTGGGAAGGAGAGGGAGAGGCACTGGGAGGGAGGAGAGGTGATGGAGTTGAGGGGGGGAGTAGACGCAAGGAGAGAAAGACAGAGGTGCTGGAGTGAGAGGGAGGTGTTGTAGCGGAGAGGGAGGCGCTGTAGGGAGAGAGAGAGA
>NC_059271.1:18667199-18677199 GCF_017591435.1 Portunus trituberculatus | reverse complement strand
GGCCTCGTGGACCTCAAAAAGTGCACAGTGCCAACTTCCAGGAACTTGCAGGGGAGTGGAAAGAACCGCCAACTTAACCTTAAGCGCCTCGTAAAGTTGGTAAAGTTTCACCTCCTCCTCCTCCTCCTCTTCACCGACCACTACCACCACCACCACTACCATCACAGCCAGGAGGAGGAGGAGGAGGAGGAGGAGGAGGAGGAGAGGGGAGGGTTGAGGAGGGTATGTGGTAGAGGTAGAAAGAGAAGAGAGATGATAGTGATGAGTTTAGAAACGTAGGAGGAATAGAATGAATTTTGAGAGAGAGAGAGAGAGAGAGAGAGAGAGAGAGAGAGAGAGAGAGAGAGAGAGAGAGAGAGAGAGAGAGAGAGAGAGAGAGAGAGAGAGAGAGAGAGAGAGAGAGAGAGAGAGACAAAAGGATACGTGAATTGTGGAAGAGGAGAGTTTCAAAATATTGGTGTAATTGAAGAGGAAGAAGAATAAGAGGAGAATGAGTAAGAGGAAGACGAGGAGGAAGAAAAAAAAATAGCAGGGATAAGAAAGAATATCTATGAGAGACGGATAAAACAGTCTTGGGACATGCTGGAATAATTTTATGAATATGAAGAGAAAGAGGAAAAAGGATATGAAGAAAAGGAGGAGATGGACAAGAGGAAGAGGAGAAGTAAGAAAAGAAAGGAAGAAAAATAGTAGGAGGAGGAGACGAGAGATAGGAAAATGATAACTCGATGAGGTGGAAAAAAAGTGAAAGATGGAACAGAACAAACATAAGGCAAAAAACAGCAGACCAGTTGGCCATCACCAGGCTGTTTGTGGTGATGTATTGTTATGTTATTGGACGAGTTGGCTCTGAAAGTGACCCATTTTTCTTTTCATTTGCTGTATCCCTCTTTAGTTGGGGTAAGGAAGAGAGATTATGTACTGCTGACTTGGATAAGTTGAGTGGGTAATTCGCCATCCTTGAAATCTAGACCTTCAGAACCTTGTAGGACTAATGCTCCATTCACCCTCTTGAAAAGCAAACCGGGACGTGGCAGAAGACAATATATATATTTTTTTTACGTAGGGAAGAGGGCCACCCAAGGGCAAAAAAAGAAAAGATAAAAAAAAAGCTCACATGAGTGTTGCCTCTCTAAAAAGTGGAGATGTGTTAGCCAAAATTACGGAGGAAATGCCTCGATACCTCCCTCTTAAAAGAAGACAAGTCGTAGGAATTCGGAAATACAGACGCAGGGAGGGAGTTCCAGAGTTTATCAGTGAAAGGGATGAATGACTGAGAGTATTGGTTAACTCTTGCGTTAGAGAGTTGGACAAAATAAGGATGAGAGGAAGAAAGCCTTGTGCAGCGAGAATAGAGAGAGAAGAATATGAATGAAACCGTAAAATCATTATCCTTAAATTATTCAAGAAACAAGACAGAATAACGAATGGTTTATTTGAAGATGATTTTGTTAGAGGACAAGACTAATTATTCAGTGCACACATATTTCCTGGAGTCAAAAAAGAGGAAAATATAAAAAATAGGGAAAGAAAAAAAAACTGATCTCATACTTTTGCCTTTCGAACCCTTAAAGAAAAAAAAAAAAGAAAGTCACCAACAAAAAGAAGCCAAATTGCAGTCCTTAGAATATAATATAGTCGAATATAAATAATATAATAAATACAGATAAGAAAAAAAACGGAAAAAAAAGCCCATTAATCTTCCCCCCAGGCGTCGTAAAACTCCGCTAATGAGCTGAACCGTCGCCAAAAATGATCATTCAATTAACTCAATTTGATACTAATTTCCCCTCTGTTCCTCTTTTACGAGCGAACACTTTTCCCGCGGCGGCCTTGTGTGGCGGCGGCGGCGGCGGCGGCGGTAGCGGACAGTAAACACACACACTCTCTCTCATGATGTCTCCTTGTTCATCTCTTCTTTACGTCTAAATCAACACTCTCTCTCTCTCTCTCTCTCTCTCTCTCTCTCTCTCTCTCTCTCTCTCTCTCTCTCTCTCTCTCTCTCTCTCTCTCTCTCTCTCTCTCTCTCTCTCTCTCTCTCTCTCTCTCTCTCTCTCTCTCTCTCTCTCTCTCTCTCTATATATATATATATATATATATATATATATATATATATATCTGTCTATCTAGCTATCTATCCTTTTATATCTTTCCATCTATATCTCCCCTGTACGTGGCTGTGGGGCCTGGGATGAGACAGGTCCTGGCGACATCTGATCCTCACACCTTGCAGTATTAAGTCAGTACACTTGTCGCCACCTCGGCCAGAGCATAAGAGAAGAAGGGCGAGTCGTTCTTGAGGCTATTTCAGTGAGTCTTGACAGAAGTGAAGGAGAACAGTGGCGGGTAAAGGTGAGAAAAGAAAGGTAAGCGAAGGTAAAAAAAAGTTGATTGGGTAATTGATTCAAAGCGTTGGAGTGTGGAAAGAGAAGAGAAAAGTGAGGTAGGAAGGTTAGGTGAGAAGATGAAATGGCTTTAAAAAGATAAGTATAGGAAAAAGACGGAATAAAATAAGTAGAGAAAGACTCATAGTCTTTATTGTAAAGAGGATGGAGAGGAAAAAGAAAGGATCTTCATACAGAATAAAAAAAGATGAAATCTACGGAAAACGTAAACTACAAACATCTAGGTGTAACAAGGTACTATTACAGAAGCGTCAATAGTAATATTTCTCTGTGGTTTAACTTTCACTTCCAGTATGAGGAAATAAGAGTATTTCCTTCCCTTCTCTATACCCTAATCGAGCCTCCTTCATGCATTAAAAAACAAGACTGAAAGATGTAAGAGAAAGGTGACGGAAGGGACGGTGAGGCGAAGCAGTGGTAACTCAGATATAATGTGATAGCGATTTGGATTAGAGCACAAGAGAGACACACGCCTACAGCAGAATAATTTATCCTTGCATTAGAGATTTATCCTATAATTGCCTGGGGAAAAGAGGCGAGGAAAGTGACAAAAAATCAAACGCGATCCTTACGAGAGAGAAACATGCATGGAAAGGAATTGTTTGACTAGTTGTTGCCATGAATTTAATTTTGTTAGTTTTTTGTGGTCATCCTCTATTTCGTATGATTATTTTTGGTGTTTTCTCTCTCTCTCTCTCTCTCTCTCTCTCTCTCTCTCTCTCTCTCTCTCTCTGTGTGTGTGTGTGTGTGTGTGTGTGTGTGTGTGTGTGTGTGTGTGTGTGTGTGTGTGTGTGTGTGTGTGTGTGTGTGTGTGTGTGTGTGTGTGTGTGTGTGTGTGTGTGTGTGTGTGTGTCTCCCAGAACATGAGTCACAGGTGGTTAGGTATTCAAGTGGATGGTTGAGTTCAGGTGACTCATAACTCTAGCGTGCGTTGAGTCCAGGTGTGAGTTTAGATTCCAGGTGGCAGGTGTCCCACTAAAATAATAAACCCCACATGTCTTGCCTTGCCTCACCTGTTCGTAGTCAATGACCAGCGTAATTTATGAGAGAATGAGTGGGTGAGGTGAGTTGAGAGGCAAAGGTTAAGAGAGGCCTGATAGAAGTATATAAGTGGTATAAAGGTGATAACAAAGGGCATGTAAGCAAAGGTGTTGGGATCAATAGCCAGGAAAGAACCAAAAATAACGCGTTCCAGATTGTAGAAATTAAGTTTAAGAAAGAAATCGGAAAGAGCTGTTTTAATGAATGGATCGGACTCTGTAATGAGGATGTTAGAGCTAAGTCAATAGGGAGATTTAAAAGATTAGATAAATATATGGACGGAGATGACGGGTGGAAATAGGTAGATATGTTCTTAAAAGGATTTTTCACATGAAACCTGATGCAACATCCCTCATTCCATTATTGCTTTATGAGTGGAGAACTGAAGAGCTATCGTTTGTTGCGACTTGTAATTGTGTTTGATTTCTCTCTCTCTCTCTCTCTCTCTCTCTCTCTCTCTCTCTCTCTCTCTCTCTCTCTCTCTCTCTCCATGATTACGCCCTGTACATTCTTCCTTCACACTTTCCATCATTTCAGCATCCTCCTCCTATCCTTTTCGTCCCTTATCTCTTTCCCTGCACTATCTCCATCACCTCTTCCTCTCCTCCTTTCTTCATCCTAACGCTCCTCTTAACTCACACCTCTCTAACAACCTCCATGCTTCACCGCTTCACCTCCTTTTTCTTGCCCCCTCTATTCCTATCTCTTCCTCCTCCTCCTCCTCCTACTCCTCTTACTTCTCCCTTGTCCTCGTTTTCAAAGCATCACAGTCCCCACAGCATATCAATTCATCTTTCCCGCACCTCACCCACTCATCTCCACTCTTGTTCCTCTCCTTCCATATTTCTAACCTCGCCTCTTTTCTCCCCCTCACGTCTCTATTGTTCTTTCCTGCCCCGCCTCGACCCAGGGAAGCGGAGGAGGAAGCAAACCCGCGGAGTGTTTTTAAGGCAGCAGGCGGCCCACTAACACTCGCTAACGACCGCGTAAAACAGGGGAACACTTAATCCACAAGCGGAGAGCATCTGGGTGAGGGTCGTAGGGGAGGGGGAGGAAGAAGCTATCACGACCTGCTTCACGGGTCGTCCACACCTCTCCTCCTCCTCCTCCTCCTCCTCCTCCTCCTCCTTCTCCGCCTCCTCCACTACCTTCTCTTCTTTTCTCTTTTTCTCTTTATCTGTCTTCTCTTTTCACATTTTTTTGTTTGGTGAATGTGTTGAATGTGTTTTTGTTTATTGCTTTTTTTTTATATTCTCAATGGTATACGATGTTCCTTTTGAAATATTGTATTGTTTTTGTTGTGTGTGCGTCTGTGTGTGTGTGTGTGTGTGTGTGTGTGTGTCTCTCTCTCTCTCTCTCTCTCTCTCTCTCTCTCTCTCTCTCTCTCTCTGTGTGTGTGTGTGTGTGTGTGTGTGTGTGTGTGTCTCTCTCTCTCTCTCTCTCTCTCTCTCTCTCTCTCTCTCTGTGTGTGTGTGTGTGTGTGTGTGTGTGTGTGTGTGTGTGTGTGTGTTTGAAAACTTTTCCGCCATCCCTGTCCATCCTCTCGGTCCCTCCTCTCCTCTTTCTTTTCATCTCTCTCTCTCTCTCTCTCTCTCTCTCTCTCTCTCTCTCTCTCTCTCTCTCTCTCTCTCTCTCTCTCATCTAATACATAATACATGATTTTATCCATCTAGTTTTCATCTATATTTTTCTCAGAAGTCATCAATCGTTTGTTTACGTCACAGGACCTATTGTTTACTTTCAGTGAAGCGTACGTTGCTGTTGCTCTCATTTTTCTCCTTTTATTTGTTGTTTTCTTTTATTCTCTCTCAAAAACCAGAACCAAAGATCAAAACTTATAAAACGAAAAGAGAAAGTGGTTTTAGAAAAGAACAGAGAGAGAGAGAGAGAGAGAGAGAGAGAGAGAGAGAGAGAGAGAGAGAGAGAGAGAGAGAGAGAGAGAGAACAGGAAGAAAGAAGTTATGGATGGCGGAAGGAAGAGAAGCAAGGAAAGATGAGGCAGGGAGAAATGGAAAGAGAGGGGAAGAAGGCGAGAGAGAGAGAGAGAGAGAGAGAGAGAGAGAGAGAGAGAGAGAGAGAGAGAGAGAGAGAGAGAGAGAGAGAGAGAGAGAGAGAGAGAGAGAGAGAGAGAGAGAAAGGAAAAGAACAAACAAAAGGAGGAAGGGATGCTGAAAGGAAGAATGATACGGAAGAATGGAGAGATGATTGAAAGGAGAAGGAAGAGGGTAAATAAAGGAATGATGGAAACAGGACGAACTGCAGGAGAACGGATGAAGGAAGAAGGAAGGAAGGAGATAAAGTTCGGAGGAGGAGACAAAGAGGAAGGCAATAATAGAATGATGGAAGGAGGAGGACAAAGAGAGGACGAATAAAGAAAGATGGAAAGAAGGAGAAGGAGAAGGAATGACAATGTGAAGGAAGAAATAAATATGAAAGGGTATAGAAACATATGATAAAGAGGAGCTAATGGAAGGATGAATAAAAAATATTGGAAGAGGAAAATGGGGAAAGAAAAGAGAGAGTGAAGGAATAGAGAAATATGAAAAGATATAGTAATGAATGATAAAGAATAGTTGATGGAAGAATGAATAAAGAATAACGAGGGAAGGAAAAAAAAGAAAGATAAAAGATAAGTCAAGGAAGAGAAGAAAGGGAAAAATAATGAGCATGGAGCTGTGGAAAAAAAACGAAGCAAATGAAAATGAACAGAAAATGGAAATGATTCATGAAAAATATATCTGAAGGGAAAAATAATGTATTAGAAAAGGAAGAGTTACAATAGAAGATGAAAAGAGAGAGAGAGAGAGAGAGAGAGAGAGAGAGAGAGAGAGAGAGAGAGAGAGAGAGAGAGAGAGAGAGAGAGAGAGAGAGAGAGAGAGAGAGAGAGAGAGAGAGAAAATACAAAAATACATGATAGAATTTTACAAGAAGAATCAGAAAAATAAATAAAATGCTAATAACAGAATAACAGTAAAGTGAATAAAAATAAAGAAAAATGGATGAAAGAATGAAAAGAGAGAATTAATCAAGAAGTAAAAGAAACTGAAAGAGAAAATGAAGAGAGGAAAGAAAGTAATTAAAGAGAAATGAAAAGACAGAGCAGTGAATGGAAAAGAAGAGCTGAAGGAAAAAAAGAAAGAGATTAAACACAAGGACAAAATTAAAAAATGAAAAAACAAAAAAAAACAAAGAAAATGATGAAAAAATAGCTGGCAAAAACAATAAAAAGAATAGAAAAGGATACTAAACAAGAAGGAGAGAGAATCGAAAGAAGAAAAGCGAAAGAAACAGAGTAATTAATTAAAGATCACTGAGAGGAAAAGAAAGAAAATAAAAATAGCAAGGGGAGATACAAGAAAAAGAGACGGAAAGGAAAAGAAAAGATAAAAAACGGAGAAAAAGAATGAGAAATACAGACACGCACACACGCACACACACACACACAGAGAGAGAGAGAGAGAGAGAGAGAGAGAGAGAGAGAGAGAGAGAGAGAGAGAGAGAGAGAGAGAGAGAGAGAGAGAGAGAGAGAGAGAGAGAGAGAGAGAGAGAGAGAGAGAGAGAGAGAGAGAGAGGAAAGGAAAGGAAAGGAGGGGAAGGAAGGAAGGAAGGAAAAGAGGGAAAGGAGGGCATAGAAACGGCCAATAAAAAAGGTCGGAGCTCCTGCCACTTACACACAGGGACAATAAATAATCTCCTTTGCCTTCCCTTCCTCCGCCGTGACCTTGAGAGGAAAATGCTGAGGGCGAATTTATTTCCTCAGAGACTCCAAGGAAAAATTACTAAAATCCCAAAGAGTTTTAAAAAGTTCCATTCCCTTTCCCCCTTCCCCCTTCTTTGCTGCTCTCCTTCCCTGCCTCCTCCCTCCCCCTTGCAAGCCTGCCCCATTTTCCTCCGTGGCCTCCAGGCAATAAAGATAGAAATTTCCCTTCGCTACAGGAATACCACTAGGGACTACTTTTTTCACTTTTTTTTACGTTTTCCTTTACTTTTCATACCCAATGGGAAAAATATTGAGAGGTATGTGGGGAGAAAAATGCGCGAAAATGCCATGAAAATATACAGATATCGATGTTTTTTTTCCTGTCAAAGTGGGTCGGTAAAAATTAGATTATGAAAGGTCAGGAGGATGAGATATTTCAGGGCACATTGAAAAAAAGTATTAGTGAGTTTAGGAATAATAATAATAATGATAAAGAGATATAGTCACTAGTATTTAAGAAATAAAAAATCGTGCTTCAAGGTTTAAAAATAAGAGCTGGATTAGAATAAAAGGTTACAGGTGCACACGATTGAATAACTATTGAGTGAGATCGCTAAAAAATCAAACAATAGAAATCGTATTGAAAAGACAGTTATATACAAAAGAAAATGGTAAAAGAAAAACCCCTTTGTAAGATCACCAGCAAATGAATCATATTATAAAAGTGCAAGAGTTCATGGTCGTCATAAAAAAAAAAAAATGAAAAATAAAATAGAAAGTTAAGTCAAGGGAAATGAAGCGGACGTGAAAATATCATCAAAACGGAAAAGAAAATTTAACAACTCATAGAAATACCAGGAAAGGAAGGTTTTAGAAAACTTAAATATGAAGGAAAAAAAATACTATATACTTGATATTTAAAACCTTACAAAAAAGCGCTAATAATTAATATGATAGAGAAAGGGAGAGAATACTTTCCTCATGGTTTGATAAAGGATAAAAAAAAGTACCTTCCTTTAAGTCTGTGAAAAGGATAAAATATAAAAAAAGAATATTTCTCCAAAGTTTAACAAGTATTTTTCCAAGTCACCAGGCAAAGATGAGAGAAAATAACAACAAAACATCATGAAGAAATATCAATGAAAAATTAAAACCCCATCTCACATTAATATCAAAACAAAAGACGCGTAAGAACAAACATTTTCTCTTGAGTTTCCATAGAACTTAAGGAGCAAAGAAAGTATTTTCCCTGAAGTCTCCATGAAGGTTAAAATGAGGCAGAGAAAAAAAAAAAGTTAGGTGAAAATGTTCTCTAATCAAAGGGGAAGTAAAGCGAGCAGGAATTCTCGTGAAGCATTTAATGAATATCAAGTACCTGCATTTAGCTCCGGGAAGCCTCAGGTAAAATTTCAAGCGCTTCGTAGTTTTCTTCCCCAACTCAAGAAAAATAAAGAACAAGTATCTACAAAATTTAAACGCTTACAGGTTCTCTTCCACAAAAAAAAAAAAAAATTGAGTTGAATAAAAAGATGGATACAAAATGAAAGGAACAATCTTCATGAAAAAACAGAAATAAGAGACAATTGTTATTTATTCTGTATATTGATATGTGAATTGTATCGTATCGTATATTTATGCTCTCTCTCTCTCTCTCTCTCTCTCTCTCTCTCTCTCTCTCTCTCTCTCTCTCTTTTTTATTTAAACATAACTTTATACAAAGGAACATGTACCCAAAGGCGCACTGTCGTGTGCTACCTATTCTAAGGGTACTACAATCTATTTCTCTACAATATTTACAAGACTTAAAAATAGATAATATACAAGATGGTCAGCATGTAAATGGAGCACTATTCGTTTCACTTCACTAGCACTATTCACGCACTGCACTACACTGAGTGTCACGTCACAAAGAGTGTCAGAGGAGTTGGCAGTGTCTGTCTCCACTTATGTGCCATCAGTTTGACACTGTGAGTGTTCATCTCCTGGACGTGAGGCACCGCGGCCGTGAACAAGTTCCACATCCTGGAGACGCGTCCTGCGAAGGTGCGTTGATGCTGACACCCGTGGGATCGCGGCACCTCTACGGCGTCACCACCATTGAGCACCGTTCTCGTGCTCCGTGCGGTGACTCTTAGAGGATGACGCAGCCCTGCCAGATGTGGCACTCTTTGCACCTGTGCCTTATGGAACACTACGATCGCCGCCACGTCTCTGCGGTGTTCCAGTGAATCAAGGGGACGCTCAGGCTCTGGGTGAGGTGGTAGTGCAGCATCTACTAGCCGTATGGCGCGGCGTTGGATGCTGTCCAGTCTCCTTCTGTGTGTGGCGGCACAGGACATCCAGGAGAGAGCTGCGTATTCAAGGTGGGGCCGCACCTGTGCCTTGTACAGCAGCAGTCTCCCTTCCTGTCGAGGAAACTGGCGATCCTTCTGAGAGCGGAGATCCTGTGAGAGGCTTTCTTGGCAATGGTTTTGACATGCCTGTCAAACCTCAGCCCTCGATCCACCTCCACTCCAAGTATCTTGACGTCATCTTGGAGTGGGAGAGCAGCAGCGCCAAAGACAACTTTCCTGCCATTGCTGCCATGGCGGCTGGGGACCGAGAGACAACCATTGCCTGTGTCTTCTCCGGCGCGAATGTCACTTGCCAGCGAGCACCCCACTCCTTTATCACTCGTAGCTGCTGATTGATGGCCTCAGCAGCCCGCCCACTGTCCTGGCGTGGATAGGTATAGGAGAGGGTGCAGTCATCAGCATAGGCCATGACTCCTGGCAGTAGCTGGAGAAGATCATCCACGTAGATATTCCACAGGAGTGGGCCAAGAATTGAACCCTGTGGCACTGATGCCTCCACA
>NC_059271.1:18644699-18662199 GCF_017591435.1 Portunus trituberculatus | reverse complement strand
TTAAAACAAAAATAGTCTTTTCATTTTTATTGATATTATACATTTAGTTGTCGACACAAGCTTTTTTTTACCTAATCGATTCTAACCAATGGCATAGAATGATATATCCTACCTTAATCTAACTTAATTTAACCTCAGCTAACCTATCCTAAATCAACCTTACCTAACCAAACCTAATCTATATCTACATGGGGACCGGCACTTCAGTGGACCTTTTCTGATTGTTTTTGTTGTCCTACATCAAAAGAAGTAACTTAACCTAACCTTAACACCAAACATCGCCTATTGGAACTCGAACTAACGCAATTTCTATGTATATTCTCAAAACAAACCCTTTCCACTACCCACCTTTCCTTTCCTCACACAGACACACACACACACACACACACACACACACACACACACACACACACACACACACACACACACACACACACACACACACACACACACACACACACACACTGAATTGCTCCCCATTACAAAACGTGAATATTCCAAAAATTCGAATTTACGTATAGGTGCGACTTTTCTGGGGGCAAAAATAATACCCAGCCCTCTGAAGTGACTCCATTATCCCGAAGCGAGACAAGCAGTAATAGGATAGCATGGTTTTGCCTCCACGTTTGAAATATCGCACCGCTCTCGGGACCCACAGCTTCCCCCGCCTATCTCCGTATTGCTGGTGTGGTGGTGGGGGAGAAGAGCACTAAGGGGGTTAGAGGGAGAGAGGAAAAGGGTACAGGAGGAAGGGAATGGAGTGTGGAGGCTCTCGGAAGATAGCGAGGCGGTATATCGCACCAATTTAGACACGAGAGTGCGGACGCGTGGTGCAAAGAGTGGTGTGTGCTGGGTACTGTGTGTGTGTGTGTGTGTGTGTGTGTGTGTGTGTGTGTGTGTGTGTGTGTGTGTGTGTGTGTGTGTGTGTGTGTGTGTGTGTGTGTCTTGTGTGTGTGAGAGAGAGAGAGAGAGAGAGAGAGAGAGAGAGAGAGAGAGAGAGAGAGAGAGAGAGAGAGAGAGAGAGAGAGAGAGAGAGAGAGAGAGAGAGAGAGAGAGAGAAAGCAGAAAGGGAAATGGACACAGGTAGAAAGACAGAAACACAAACAGAGAGGTAGACAAAAGGAAACAAGAAGACATACACATTTAGAGATGACAGAAGGAAAAAAATAATTAGGCAGACAAACAGACAAATACATACATACATACATACATACATACATACAGACAGACAGACAGAAAGACAGACATACATACAGACAGACAGACAGACAGACACATACACGGATAGTCGTACTGTAGGCAAACAAATAGACATATATTTATGAAGACAGACAGACACATGGTGCAAAATTTGTCATCTTTATTATTATGATTTGCTGTTATTGTAACTTTCTGTTTTATATATTGTGTTGTGAATTATGCTCTGCGAAACTTTAATTTTAAAAAGAACGAAAAAAAATTAAATGTAATGCATTGAAAATTATTATCATTTGTTTATTGTTAACATTTTCTATTAGAGTACAAAGCAACAGGAAAACAACAAACATTATTATTTTTCTATTACTACTACTACTACTACTACTACTACTACTACTACTACTATTACTACTACTACTACTACTACTACTACTACTACTACTACTACTACTACTACTACTATTGCAACTGCTACTACTACCACTATTATTACTACTTTTATTATAACTACTACTACTACTACTACTACTACTACTACTACTACTACTACGATGACGACGACGACTACTACTGCTACTACTACTACTACTACTACTACTACTACTACTACTACTACTACTATTTTATATCATGATAATCACCACGCGCGCACACACACACAGGCCTATCCGAAGATCGGAAACAAAGAGCTCTGAGCTCGTTCCGTAGGGTAACGTCTGGCTGTCTCGTCAGAGACTGCAGCAGATCAAACAGTGAATTACACACACACACACACACACACACACACACACACACACACACACACACACACACACACACACACACACACACACACACCGCGAAGTGTAGCGGTTAGCACGCTCGACTCACAAACGAGAGAGGGCCGGGTTCGAGTCCCGGTAAGCGGCGAGGCAAATGGGCAAGCCTCATAATGTGCGGCCCCTGTTCACCTAGCTGTAACTAGGTACGGGATGTAACTCGAGGGGTTGTGGCCTCGCTTTCCTGGTGTGTGTTGTGTGTTGATGTGGTCTCAGTCCTACCCGAAGATCGGTCTATGAGCTCTGGGGAAGACTGGCTGGGTGACCAGCAGGCGACCGAGGTGAATTACACACACACACACACACACACACACACACACACACACACACACACACACACACACACACACACACACACACACACACATAGGCGAGCAAAGCACATCTGAGCAAACAAGACAAATTGCTCTCCTCAACAATACACAATAACACAGGGAACCCATTGGCAGGCGCATTTCTCATTCCACCGAGGGCCTTTAAACTGTCACGAGGCAAGACTCAACACCCTTCCCCTGACACTCACCCCTTCCCCTCACTTACTCCCTATTATAATACCCTTCACTTCTTAACTCCCTACCTCCTTCTGCATTTCCAACTTCCTATGATTTGATTTCATTTAAGCAGGAGGTTTCAAGAAATTTGTCCCTTTTTTATGAGGGTAACTCTCTCTGACCTGCAAGGGAACTGGCAACTTAGTGGGTCATTTTTTGTTTTGTTTTTATGTTGTCCTTGGCCAGGGTTCTTCTCTTACAAATAAAAGACTCTCCTTATCTTAATTCCTTACCCTCATGACTACCTTACCCCTTCTCATTCATTTACTTTTCCCATCATTTTCTCTGTTCTCTCTAATTATAAGTCCACCCTTTCCTTTATTTTTCGTGATTTCCTCTTGCTTCTCTCCTTAGTGAAGATTCAAGTTTTGATTCTTTCGTGTGGCTGTTTCGGTTTATAAATCTAAAGAGTCATTGTTTTGTTTTAGATTCTCACAGGATTGCGTAATGAATCTCTCCTCTTCCTCCTCCTCCTCCTCCTCCTCCTCCTCCTCCTCCTCCTCCTCCTCCTCCTCCTCCTCCTCTTCCTCTTCTTCCTCTTCTTCTTTTTCCTTACCTTCTTCTTTCTCTCCCTTAATTTGTTTAGCTTCCTCTCCCTTTTTTTTTCTCTGTAAGCATTTCCATCTCTCTCTCTCTCTCTCTCTCTCTCTCTCTCTCTCTCTCTCTCTCTCTCTCTCTCTCTCTCTCTCTCTCTCTCTCTCTCTCTCTCTGTGTATGAGCTTCAAGAGATTTTCTGATTGCATTTATTTTCAGTAATGCCACAAATTCTTACATTGGAATCTAAATCACCGTCCGATATTTCCATCATGAGAGAGAGAGAGAGAGAGAGAGAGAGAGAGAGAGAGAGAGAGAGAGAGAGAGAGAGAGAGAGAAAATACGCCTGATAGAAATGGGAGGAAAAGAAGAAGAGGGGAAAGGATGCGAGAAGAGAAGGAAAATAGTGTCAAGGCATGAGAGAAAGGTGGGAACGAAGGAGGATGGTGTGTGAAGATGAGAAGAAAGAATGACTTTTTGGCCTAGAAAAGAAGAAAAGAGGGAGGAAAATAGCCTGAAGAAAGAAAAGGGAGAGAGAGAAAAGCGGAAGACATTTTTTTTAACTGTACCACTACACATGAGTCTTCCCCATTCACACCCACCATCTTTCATCGCCCCACCACCCTTACTAGCTCCTTGCCATCCACCCATCCCCATCACTCCCCATCCTTTCTTCTCACCGATGCTTATTCATTATTTTTAAGGGGAGAGTCAGTGACGGGCAGGGCTTGGAAGCCTCTCATTATCTCCTTTTTTCCCCACCATGGTGATAAAATATATCTTACATTTATCTTAGTTTTCTTATCAATACTCTAACCAAGTTTCTTCTTCCTGATGTGTAGTTTTCAGTGCATGCAAATATGATCCGTTTTATTTTTCTTTTATTTTTAAGCGCGTTACGAGATTTTTCTTCTTAAACAATTGATTGTTATGTTCACCGCTTCATATATTCGGTTGCTTATTAATATTTTTTTTTCGTGATTCAGAGTAGTACATAATCTAATTGTAAGTAAAATATTTTCCTTCAATCCATCACTAAAAAAGAAAAAAAAAGAATGAATTAATAGATAAAGTAATAAATCAACCAATCTGCGAATGCATGCATGTAAATAAACACTCCACTGAAATTTAAAGCGATTTAAAAAATAGAATTTTTTTCCACCACGGTCATTTGCAACAGGAGACTCACCTGTCGCATTTCTCCCTAATTCTTTTGAAGAGTCATATTCTTTCTTCTTCAATAATAGCCTGCAGCTTTCAAGCTTTCTATTTTTGTACAACCTATTATTCTCTATCCTTTCACTGCGAGACAATATACATATATCTTTTTCAGTTACTTGTTAGACACCAAGTTTTGCACCATGAACCCCTAGATAGCTATGAAACACACACAAAAAAAAAAGAAAAACAGATGAACCTAATTTTAATCCCAGCAGTACTTGACAATTTTTCTTTTTTGTGTTTTTTGCTTAACAACCCAACAACTGCTTTAACAACTTCTCAGATATTGCTTTGTGCTAGTCTCTTTAATACTTCGATGGCATAAAGACAATAATGAACCTTCTATCTTCTCTTTTAATTCCTTCTGTGTCATTGTAAGCAATAATTTATCCAATTGCTCTGAATGTCAATAAACACGATTGTAGTACTATTAGGTCAAAATATACAGTAAAATGTTAAAAAAATTAAGGCCATAATAGTTGGAGGAAGTCTAGAAGTACTGTAGAAAATTCGTATAACATCAATACGGAACAAGCCACTAATAACTTGCGGAAAAAGGATAAACCGCCCCCATCTTTCCCTGACTGGAGGTAATACCCGCCGGGAAGAACGTTAAGCTTCCGCTGATGCAAGACTTAGGAGAAAAAGCACCAGGAAATGTACTAAAAAGGTCTTGACAGCTCTGAAATTTTATGTAACTCAGATTTTATGTAACGCTGAGTGGCTTGTAAATCTAGGCAACTCTCTCTCTCTCTCTCTCTCTCTCTCTCTCTCTCTCTCTCTCTCTCTCTCTCTCTCTCTCTCTCTCTCCACCCCTCTCCTTTCTCATGGCTGCGGCTTCCCGGGCTCGGTCACTCCCCTCCCCCGCTTCCAGACCCCTCCAGGAAAATTCAATCAGCAAGGCCGGGGATCCAGCGCATCTGAGCAACATTTCCAACTTCACGCCGCCAGCCAATTCTTAGCAAATTCAGGAAATTCTTGTGTGGTATTTACGTTATTCTCGTTTCGATTACTACTCTGATTTCTTCGTATCCTTTTCTGCTCGGGCGTCTCAGGAACATGTTTACAGCGAGGTATGAAGGACGAGGAGTTTGTAATGAGTGAGAAACGTGATGGGAAGAAGAGGAGTGACGTGAGAGAGAGAGAGAGAGAGAGAGAGAGAGAGAGAGAGAGAGAGAGAGAGAGAGAGAGAGAGAGAGAGAGAGAGAGAGAGAGAGAGAGAGAGAGAGAGAGACGTGTCAGGGATGATAGAGTGAGGAGATACAGGGATTACTCACGGGACTCCAGCGGACATTCATCGCCCACGTTTATTTCTGACGCGGAGTTCAGGGTGGGTGGGAGGGACGCAGGGAGAGAATGAAGAGAAACAGAGGGGTGGGAGGGAGAGAAGGATGTCCAGTAAGATCTCCCCCCTCTCTACCACCTTTACTCTGATCCCAGCCTCAGCCTGCCTCTCCTTCCTGCACACCGCCGCTGGGAATGAGTAAGCAGACAGAGCGGGACAGGCACTTTTCTTCCTCTCTCTTGTGAAGTCTTTTCGTCCTCGTTCCAGAATTGCGGGCTCGATCCCCGAAGGATAATAGAAATGGTTGTGTTTTTCATGAATTGATTTGTGCGGCAAGTGAACGGCTGATTTCATGTTCCGCCGCCCGGGGAGCCGCGTATCCAACACACACTGGCCTATTGTCATCCGTCGAGAATGTTTTACAGGCTTTTAGGGCGGTGCAGCGGGCCATTCATGCAGGGAGGCCGGCTAAAAGCTCTATCTGTGTAGGGCAGAGTGGCAGGCCAAGCCCCAGGCCGCCGCCCTCCAGGGACGCGACGGGACGCTTTTGAAGGGTCCGGCCTCACTCTCTCTCCTCGGGCCGGACGATCACAATGCCCAGGACGGTACGTAAGTCGCAACATTTTTATAACCCAAAGAAATGCAAGGTTCACAAATATCATCCCAGGAAATTTACGAGGATTTCGGAAAATGCCCCCATATTTCGCGTACGTCCCTCCATTAGCGAGGCTTTTGTAACGTGAGGCTGTAACAGGTGAATGACGGCGATACGAGCACACATGAACACTAGAGCCAGGAACCAGTGACTGCCATGCCAAGGAACACCAGGCACGTTGCTCTTGAACACTGCAAGCCATGGGAGTTCAAGAAAGCTTCCCTTCGTCCATTTCCTCCGGGCGGCGAGGCGTGGACAGCAGCTCCTCTCCCCTTGGCAGCAGTGGGCGTCCTTAGCGCGTTAGGGAGTAATCCATAACCCCTTGTGATCCTCCCCTCGCCATTCCCCTCACGACCCTCGCTCGCAGGGAAGCCCACAGACCTGTTACCAATCTTTACAGCGTCATTCCTAGTCGATACGCGGAGCACTAGAGGAGGCTGAGGAGGAGGCGGAGGAAGAAGAGGAGGTGGAGAAGGAGGAGGCGGAAGAGGCGAGAATTAAGGGGCTGAGGAGGAATCACGTTGGGAATGGATCTCTCTCTCTCTCTCTCTCTCTCTCTCTCTCTCTCTCTCTCTCTCTCTCTCTCTCTCTCTCTTTGTGTGAGTGCTTTCGAATTGCCTAGAAGAAAAGGGGAAAAAGGAGGCAAAAGGTACAGTAGGAGGGAAGGTCAGTTAGAATGAGAGTGTGGGCGTGTCATAACAGAGGAGGAGGAGGAGGAGGAGGAGGAGGAGGAGGAGGAGGAGGAGGAGGAGGAGGAGAGAGGAGGAGGAGGAGGAGGAGGAGGAGGAGGAGGAGGAGGAGGAGGAGGAGGAGGAGGAGGAGGAATACAAAGGAATACAAGGGAAAGCCAAACAGCAACAGACCTCTTGGTCCTTTCGAGCGTGTTTGTTAACTGCTTCTAACTGGCTACAGATAAGAGATACAGGACAGTACAAGAGAAGGCTCCTCCCCACCCACCACTCCCTCCAGGTTTCGCTGGCATGGAAAATAATTTAGAAAAGTACCATGCAGTATGGAAAAACTGACATGGAATTTTCACACGAAAGGATGAAAGGAGATTCTGTTATTCATCCTACGGTGAACTCTACATATCTATCTATAAGAAAGTTGTCTATCTATAAGAAAATTAAAACCTTATCTCCCTGGAGGGGAATCGAACCCCGGTCTCCTGCATGACAGGCGGGGATACTAACCACTATACTACCGAGAGGAAGGGGAAGAGGAGGAAGTAGAAGAGAAAGAGAAGGAAGCAGAAGGAAACAGAGTGAAGGAAGAGAAAGAGAACAAAAACAGTAGCAGAGAGAGAGAGAGAGAGAGAGAGAGAGAGAGAGAGAGAGAGAGAGAGAGAGAGAGAGAGAGAGAGAGAGAGAGAGAGAGAGAGAGTATGGAAAGGAAGGAAGGAAGGAAGGAAAGACGGAGATTGGGGTGAGTAAGGCACACATCGGCTGCTTGACTTAGTTCCTACACACAAAGGATCTGTTGATTAATTTAAATCTGGGAGGAAGAAGTCGGAATGGCAAATGATCACCCGCACAACAAAACGCGCGTCGCCGGGCAATCCTTCACACCCCCTGGTATCCTTAATGGCATTCTTTCTAGCAGCCATCTCCATTTTGAACGCAGTAGGAGGAAGGTGTACGTATCACATAAACTGGGGATGGAGAGGAGAGAGAGAGAGAGAGAGAGAGAGAGAGAGAGAGAGAGAGAGAGAGATTAAGCAATATAGACGTAAGGAAACGAAACAAAGAAAAAGACATTGAAAAAAAACGGTAAGAAAAAAATGAAACGAAAAAAAAATGAAACGAAAAAAAAAAAAAAATCCTCCTTCAGCGTCGCCGTCAGGAATCAATCTATCTATTTCCGCGTTTATTTTCGGGGGAGCGAGTCCATCTTGGCGAGTCCAAAAACAGGTCCCCAATTTTCTCTATTCAATAGCCCCAGTTGACCCGAGGCTCGCCCGCGCCGCCAATGACATGTAAACACGAGCCCTCACGAGGAAAAACAGAAGGTACACCGGAAAACATGAGAAGTGAACCTATCCTATAATTTTTCCCTCCTCTTCCTTTTCTTCCCTTTTCATTACATTTTCTTTTTTTTCTTTTCAATTTTCCATCTCATTTAATTTTCTTCCGCTTTAATGGCGTCTTCTTGATTTTTTCTTCTATTTCAATCCTTTTTTTTCTTTTTCTTGCATTTTTCTCTTGTGTTGATTTTTCCTTTTTTCCTTTGTTTTTTTTTTTAACTGTTTCCATTTATACCATCTTCATCTAATTTTTATTCCTTTTTTCTTTTCCCACCTTCCTTTATTTTCCTTTCCTCTTCTGCTTTATTTTATTCCTCTCCTCTTTTATTCTCTTTACTACAAATTTCCTTATTCCATCATTTATTTCCTTTTTCTTCGCTTCATTCCTTTACAGTTCTCTTTTCATTTACCTTTTTTTCACCTTTCACTTTATCCTCTCTTTCCTTTCCCTTTTCCTGTTTTCCCTTCGTACTTATCTCTCTCTTTGTTAGCCCCCTTTCCTCCCTTTACTCCTCTCAAATTAGTCTCCAGCAGTGGAAACAGAAAGAGGTGAATGGGAGTGAATAAGAGAATGAAAGATGTATAATGTTATTTCTTTATTTTCATTTTTCTCCTTCTCTATTCTCCTCTCTTCCTTGCTTTCACTAAGAAGAACTTTGTTATGTTCTCATTTCCTTTCTTCCTTTGTTCCTCCTACCTTCCATTTTTTCCCATCTATCTATCTACCTTCCTTTTCTCCTTCCTTTATACGTATATTCTTTTTTTCCTCCTGTTCTCTTCATATGTTTTCCTTCTTTCCTTCTCTTCTCGATCCTTTCCTTTCTTTCATTCTTACAAAATACTGTTTTAATTTTCATCATTGTCTTTCTCTCTTTCCTTCTCCTTTCCTTTCCTATTTCATCGTTTTTTTTTCCAGTATCCTTCGTTTTCTTCAACTATTTTTCTATTTCGTAACTTCATTAACTTTCTTTTTCTCCATTCCTTCCTTCCTTCCTTCCTTCCTCACTTCCTTCCATAACACATTCTCTTTTACTTTCTCATTACTTTCTGTCCCTCTTTCCTTCGTCCCATCTTCACCCTAATCTTCGAGTTTACTTTCCATCCATCCCTCTCCCTCTTTCACTTCCTCCTTTCATCTTCCTTTCTCTCTCTCTCTCTCTCTCTCTCTCTCTCTCTCTCTCTCTCTCCTTCTTTCTTTGCTGGTTTTCATCTTGCTAACAATACGTTTTTCTTTTCTTTACCCTCCTCTCCATCCGCTTTCACTCTCACTCTCACTTCCTCTCTTTTCTTCCCTTCCCTTCCCTTCCCTTGCAGTTCCCTTCTCTTCCAAAAATTCTTCAGCTCACAAGGTTATCAAAAGTAAGCTTAAAGTCCACATCATAATCATAACTTCCGTCAGATTACACAGAATTCGCTTACTTTCCCTGCTAACTTATGGCAAAGAAGCAGAAGCAGTAGAAAAGAAAAAGAAGAAGAAGAAGAAGAAGAAGAAGAAGAAGGAGTAAAAGAAGAAGAAGAAGAAGAAGAAGAAGAAGAAGAAGAAGAAGAAGAAGAAGAAGAAGAAGAAGAAGAAGAAGAAGAAGAAGAAGAAGAAGAAGAAGAAGAAGAAGAAGAAGAAGAAGAAGAAGAAGAAGAAGAAGAAGAAGAAGAAGAAGAAGAAGAAGAAGAAGAAGAAGAAGAAGAAGAAGAAGAAGAAGAAGAAGAAGAAGAAGAAGAAGAAGAAGAAGAAGAAGAAAAAGAAGAAAAAGAAAGAGTATGAAGACGAAAGTAAAAAGAGAAGAAAGAGACGACGAAGATGAAAACAAAGGCAAAGAAAAAGAAAAGCTGAAAACGGAGAAGAATAAGAAGAACAATAAGAATAAAAACTTAAAAAAAACAAGAACAAAAGCAAGATGGTGATGATAAAGAATATGATGATAAGAATGATGATGATGATGATGATGATGATGTAGAGGAGGCAGAGAGGAAAGAATGAGGGAGGAGGAGGAGGAGGAGGAGGAGGAGGAGGAGAAAAAAACAGGAAATGAACACATAATGAATTACAAAGAAAAATAGAAGGAATTGAAATACCGTATGAAGAAAAAATGACGACCGCAGGTAAACACACACACACACACACACACACACACACACACACACACACACACACACACACACACACACACACACACACACACACACACACACATACAGGGTCAAAAAAATGAGGCCAAAACTAAACGAGTAAAAAGGGAGCGAAAAAACTTCATGAGATTCACAACAAAAATCTAAATAACTTAAAAATAAAATAAAAAGATAAGAAAAAATGCCCCACCCTTTCCCATGAAAAAAAAAAAGTTGTTTGATAAATATGTACTGTCACACATTCGCCAAATTTGAGGCATTAGAAAAAAAGGCATAAAGTAAAAAGAGTAAAGTATATATGCCTGCCCGCGTGTCTGGGTGGGGATAAAAAAATGACAGAAAATATATATAAATGCGTCGCTGGAATTCCACGTGATGCGTTGAAAAAAAAAGAAAAAAAGAAAAAAAATGAAGGCATGGACCACGAAGTCTACTCGTATTTCAACACTGAGTATCAGGTATAGATGGTGGTGATGGCGGTGTGGTGGTGGTTGCGTTTTTACTCTTAGTTTCTGTAACATCTTTTTAGAGGGAGAAGTGGTGGAATGTTAAAAACGAAGAAAAAAACAATAACCTGAGAAAGATTAAGAATAAGAAAAGCAAGAATAAGAACAAGAAAAGGGATGAAGAAGACCGATAAAAGAAAAAACATTTTTCATAAAAAAAAAGAAAAATATCAGGAAAAAGCCGAGCACTGTAGCTTTAAATGACGCAGATAACCAAGTAAATACCAAGGGTAGAGACTGACCTGTAATATTCAGCAGTCTTATCTGATATGAAATTTTAAACATAGGTTAACAAGGATGGACAGGGAGTGTCAAGAACAATGTAACTAAATTCAATATCACAAAAGTTTCTAAAGTAGCAACTGACGGAGATGGCAGCGTAAAACATTCAACAGGTGTTATCAGATATAAATCACTGACCATAAGTTGACAGGGAATGGACAAGGAGAATCAAAAGAAACAGACATTGATTTTTGTATGTTTTTACGTGGATATAGAGCAAAGAAGAGTTTTGGCGTAGGATATTCAGTATGGTATATTCTGAGACGAATTACTAAGCTCAATTTGATTAACAAGTGTTGGCCAGTGAGCAACAAAATTACTGATACTACTTTCAACATGTTTTCGCATCACATAAGTAGAAGATGAGGGAGGTGGCTCACTTACAACATTCAATAAAACAGGAATTACAGAACAAATTCATGAAAGATGGAAATGATTTACTAAAAGACACTGATATTACTTTCATTATGCTTTTGATGGACGCATAATCATTGTCGTGTAGCATTCAATAGTATCTAATTTGAGATGGGAATGGCCGAGAACACAGACACTAGTTTATATCACAGAGTAACTATAACATGACACAGATGCTTGCCGTGCGACACCTGCCATGAATTAATAAGCACAAGTTGAAGGGAAACAAACATGGAGTGCCACAGAGACTGACACAACGTACTCTCCCATACGGTGGCGAGGACTCCCCGCTTGACCTACTGACTGGCAAGATGCGAGCCGTTGCGAGAGAGGCACTTCAATTTTGTTGGGAATTATTGAACTATTTAACTATTCAGTTGGACTTCTAAGGGAAAGGGGAGTGAGGGGGGAGGAGTCCATTATTTTTCTCACGAAGTACCATTTTTGTTAAGCGAGTTTATTTGCCCACAGAGAAAGAGAGTGAGAGAGTGAGTGAGAGGGAGAGAGAGGGAGGGATGTGTGGATTATTAAATTCCCTGAAATTCTTCACTGAAAAGTATGTAAATATAAATATCTGAGGAAGAGATTATTAATATTCTCTTTTCCTTTAATAAATCCGATGACCCAGAAAGAGCCACCCGAAAAATCAACGTTACTTCCACGGTGATTGAAAGCAAAATGAAAAAGAAAAATATATATAAAAAATAAATATCAAGAAAAAAAATATTGACCATAAAGAGATTACAATAAAAGCATCACTTACCAAAAACAGCTCAATAAGTATATAAAACTGTAATAATTGGACATAACAGGTAAAGAAAGATCCATATACAGAAAAATAACACAAACCAGCGTAAAGGACAAACTGATCAATGAAAATAAGTAGATAAATACCTAGAAAAAAATAAAATAAAGGAGAAAGAGAGAGAAAAAATAGCATGAAGATGGCAGAAGCAAAAATAAATAAATAAATCAGTCAAATAGAATAAGAAAATGGCAGAAAAGAAACAGAAATTACATTAAGTGAAAATGAAGAGACGGCAGAGACGATAAGGAAGTAAGAAATTGTAAAAGCAAGTCTTATAGAAAAAAAAAATCACAAAAAAGAATCACACACAAAAAAAAAACAGAAACTATGAAGAAAATATAAATGAAGAAAAGAAAAAAATCTCAAGAAACCAAAAAAAAAAAAACAATGGAAGTAACGGACACTATTAATAAAAGAATATATAAAAGAAAGCAAAAGCAAAAGAAAGAAGGAAGTAAAAGGAAAACGAGGGCCAGTAATGAGAGGTATATTAATTAAGAGTAACCAAAGGGGAAACCGTGTTAATTCCCCGCGGCCAACCCAATTCTCTCTCTCTCTCTCTCTCTCTCTCTCTCTCTCTCTCTCTCTCTCTCTCTCATTTCTTGGCGTGTAATGAAGAAAAAACGCACCAAAAAAATAAGTCGTGTTTGTTGAGAGTGAAATTGGAAGGGAAAGGGAAAGAACTAAAGGGAAGGAAAAAAAAAAGTATACGAATTACACACGAGATGAAAGGGGAAAAAATTACGAGAGGAAACAACGGAAATGTAGAGACGAGAAAAGAGGGAGGGAAAAATAAAGACAAAGGAGTGAAGTAACAAAAGAAAAGCTTACATAGAGTCTTACGTAATCATTTATTTTTTTTTCCTGTCTCTTTTTTTTCTTTAATTTTTCCTTTTCCTCTTCATCATCTTTATTCTTACGTCAACATTTATCTTTCATTTTTTTCCTTTCTCTCCTGCTCCTCCTCACCACCACCACCACCACCACTACCATTAATAACCATCCAACCAACCAACTTATACATTAAATGCCTTACACTACATAGGCATCTCGACATTCTATCTACAAGTATTGGTCCATTTCACTCATGCACCTTTCCTGCGTTTATTTGGGTCCCTCTCTTTCTCACTCCCTTCGTTCCAGTTTCCTTCCTTGCAATGAGAGGGTTTAAGAGACTGCATAACCTTGACGTCCGCACCACTTCATCCACTCCCCTTCCCTGGCCCTTCAAAACCATCAACGCTGAACTATAAATGACACAGTGAGGACGAGAGAGAGAGAGAGAGAGAGAGAGAGAGAGAGAGAGAGAGAGAGAGAGAGAGAGAGAGAGAGAGAGAGAGAGAGAGAGAGAGAGAGAGAGAGAGAGAGAGAGAGAGAGAGAGAGAGAGAGAGAGAGAGAGAGAGAGAGAGAGAGAGAGAGAGAGAGAGAGAGAGAGAGAGGGAGAGAGACCTGACCGTATCTTACTCAACCTTGCCTTTCCTTCCCTTTCCTTATCTCACTTTACCTCACATGAGATTAAATTACTTTACCCCACTTTCTTTTACTCTTCTCTTTCTTTATTGTCTACTTTACCTTTATTGATGCTTAGGATAACCTCACCTTCTCTTTAATAATCCTTCTTTTTTCCTAACCAAACATAAGACCAACAATCGTAACCTAAACACAAAACAAAACTTTCCCTTAAATAAACTAATTTACCTAACCTAACCTAACACAACCAAACATTCTTATTCTCCTACACCAGGGGTTCTCAACCTTTTTATCGTTAAGAACCCCCTGAGTTATAAGACCATCTACCAGTACCCCCAGTATTGTCACATGGAACATGGAACTCAATATGCAATGGCACTGCAAAGGATTTTATTAGATCAGCCATCTAAGTACCCCTGGAAATCTTCTTATGAACCCCCTGTGGTTTCGCGCTGTCAGGATGGCCACTGTCCATGAGCTAACATCATTAGGTCTCTATGACGCTGAAGACGTCTATGCAGAACGGTTTGGTTGGCAATAGACAATCTCATTATCAGACTTTGATTTCTAAGTTATGAAAATAATCTCATTTACGGGGCTTCATAGGTTCATGGTGTCTTGTAGTCTACTTACTAACCTAGAAGGAAAGAAAATATCATACTAACTTCGAGCTATCAATTGAGGAAGAAGTAATCTTTGTCCCAGGAATAGAGCAAGATGGTATATAAAAACACAATGCATAGTTATAACCTAACTCTACTATTATAGCGTTTTTGTCGTAGATACATGTTTAGAAATACTTTACCTATCTTGATATCTCCTTATGTGACAAAAGAATATCCAAAAATATACGATATGCAGTTGACCATCTTTTCTGTGAAATATTACGATATCTGTTGAATCTGGCAACTTCAACGGGAGTTTGGGTCCTCTCCTAGTGTTTCCTTATGATTGAAACATTGATATTTACACGTCATTGTGATCAGGGAAATAAAGAAAACTAAGTTTGCTTTTTCTAAGAGCATGAAATAGAAAAATTTATGTTTACAAGTGGCAGTTTATGTATAAGACACGCAAACCTGTGTGCACTCATCCACTCTATCCAGAAGCTTAACTAATTTTCAAAAGTTCCCCAATAGCTACACAACTACCATTGGTCTACTGTTTCTATCCAGTTACCTACAAACACGTACACATTCAAGGCAGCAACATGCAAAGTACACTAAATACTCCGGAGCAAAGCTGCCTCACCTTGTTTCATTAATCAGCTAACTCTTGCACACTTTCACACCAAAGCTATTTTTCATTTACCATCGACGATTTTATATTCGAATCAAAATTAAAACGACGATTGAGAACTTTCGGCCTAAAGATGTTTGAGGGCCGTGACGGCCTTGGGCGCCGCACGGGGGAAGGAGGTGGCCGTCGGGTCCGGCCTGGGGCCCAAGGCAGGAACTGGCTGCAGGTCCTGCTTTTCCTTGGTGGCCTCAAGCTTCACTACTAGTCGTCCACTTGCAGCGCATCACACTAGGCAAGGGTCGCCATAAGCAAGAGATCAATGTCTACCACTCACCGGATGGTACCGTGAGGGGCCCTAAAGGGGTGATAAGGGCTCCTTGCATAGAATATGATGGTGAGTGGTGTGTACGGGACCTCTGCTTATAATGACACCGGGCTGAACAACTCGCCATGAACGAGGGCACGCTGTGCGCCATGAGCCAGGCACTGACAGTACCAGTGGTCCTTTACGTTAGGTTAGGTTAGGTTAGGTTAGATTAGGTTAGGTTAGGTTAGGTTAGGTAAAAAGGACTCACTTCATGACAGCGTTTGGGGAGTGGTGTGTGGCGGGTCATTGCTCATGGCGACCTGTGTGAGGCATTGCAAGGTTGCATCGTCACTGCTCTCATAACCACGGGACTGGGGTTGACCCTTTCTGGGTAAAAAGTTTCGTCCCAGTACCTGTGTAGGTAATAATACTTTGGATCGTTTCGCCATCGCCATCGCCGCACCGTTAGCCTCGATAAACGGATCGTTATCCTCAACAAACACATCTGTACCGTGGACACTGGAATCGCAACCTGTCGTGGAATCCCATTGTTAGCGTGGACTCATTTTCCTTCGCGGCTTCAAGCTCACTGATTGTTGTCAACTTGCAGCGCCTCATACTAGGCAAGGCGTCGCCTTAAGCAGGGTGCCGTGTCTACCGTCCATCAGATGATGCCGTGAGGGGCCTTTAAGGGGTGATAAGGGCTCCTTGCATAGAGTCTGGTGGTGAGTGGTGTGTACAGGACCTCTGCTTATAATGACATCGGGCTGAACAACTCGCCATGAACGAGGGCACGCTGTGCGCCATGAGCCAGGCACTGACCGTACCAGTGGTCCTTTACGGGGTGAAAAGGACTCACTGACAGTGTTTGGGGAGTGGAGTGTGGCGGGTTATGCTCATGGCTACCCGTGTGAGGCGCAGTAAGGTGGCAGCGTCACTCTCCTCGCACTCACGGGTCTGGGGTGAACTCTTACGGGGTGAAAGGGTTCGCCCCAGTACCTGTGTAGGCAAGTGAACTTCAATTGCGTCGCAGTGAGGTGGCAGCGCCACTCTCCTCGCACCTAAGGGTGTGGGTGGACCCTTACGGGGTGAAAGGGTTCATCCCAGTACCTGTGTAGGCAAGTGGACTTCAATTGCAGCGCAGGAAGGTGGCAGCGTCACTTTACTCGCACTCAAGGGTGTTGGGTGGATCCTTACGGGGTGAAAGGGTTCGTCCCAGTACCTGTGTAGGCAAGTGGACTTCAATATTGTGTCTTGAAATCGCATCGTGAGGACTGGAACCGCATCGACATCGTGGAAACCCGCATCGTTCCCGTGGAAACTGGAATTGCATCTTGATCGTGGAAACTCGCATTATTATCTTGGAAACTGGAAGGGCATCTTTATCATGGAAAGGCATCGTCATTTTGGAAACTTGCATCGCTATCGAGGAAACTGGAATGCCATTGTTATCTTGGAAACTCGGAGCGCTATCGAGGAATCTGGAATCAAATCTTATCGTACACACTGTTATCGTGGAAGCTCTCGTGATCGTCGTTCGTTTCGTTATCTCTGAATTACTTAATTAGTCTTGGTATTATTATTAGCTTCCGTAATAATAGAGATGTTGGTCATTTTATCTTATCTTTTTACTGTATTTTTTTCAGGGTACAGTTTAGTGTTCTTCAACCTTTTCTAAATTCGTGCACCTTTTCGAGAAGCAAGGAGGACTATAAAAGAAATGCATCAATATTCGTAATTTTCCCTACTTTAAGACTGAAAATCGATAGATAACATTATTGAATATCTACCTGAAGCTACAGTTTTTTAGTCCTAAACAGTCGCTATATAGAGCGAAATGTACTATAACAAAATGCCACATCTCAAACACATTAGGCCCGTGTTCCGTCGGAGTGTAATATATTACTATTGTGAATAAATCGCAATACTTTGATTAATATCAATAGGAGAGGACCCAAACTGTCACAATTTCAGTGTTCGCAGGAGAGAGTCAGTATCGTCTCGCGGTACAGAGTAATCGTCTCTAAACACTGTATTACGATGTATCTATTGATTTGCCAGGGTT
>NC_059271.1:18609699-18637199 GCF_017591435.1 Portunus trituberculatus | reverse complement strand
ACACTCAGGAGTCACACACACACACACACACACACACACACACACACACACACACACACACACACACACACACACACGCCCGGTAGCTCAGTGGTTAGAGCGCTGGCTTCACAAGCCAGAGGACCGGGGTTCGATTCCCCGACCGGGTGGAGATATTTGGGTGTCTCCCTTCACGTGTAGCCCCTGTTCACCTAGCAGTGAGTAGGTACGAGATGTAAATCGAGGAGTTGTGACCTTGTTGTCCCGGTGTGTGGTGTGTGCCTGGTCTCAGGCCTATCCGAAGATCGGAAATAATGAGCTCTGAGCTCGTTCCGTAGGGTAACGTCTGGCTGACTCGTCAGAGACTGCAGCAGATCAAACAATGAAACACACACACACACACACACACACACACACACACACACACACAGTTCTCTATGATTCAACAGCAAGGAAATCACTAACAAACTTTTTTTTTTATCTGCTCAACTTCCTCAACAACAAAACACAAGAAAACATAACAAAACACAGAGCAAACACTCTCACACTCACACACACACACACACACACACACACACACACACACACACACACACACACACACACACACACACACACACACACACACACACACACACACACACACACACACACTGACCCCTCTAAAAGTAGGGAAAAAAATCAACCAAACCCTAGCAAACAGACCTTTACTTTCCTACCTCCCCGAACAACACAACACAACACAACACAACACACACCAATTACCGTTCAACCGCGGCCACCTGGGGTCACCCGCGCCACACCTGTGCATGCTTACCTGGTCACGTGCCACGGAGCAATCACGTGGCTAATTCTGGGGCGGCCACAGACATTCCTCGCAGTAATGGGCCCCTGGCGAAAGAAATAATGATCGTGTTACCTTAATCCTCAAGCGTCAAGGATTATGCGGACAGCACCCGTGGCCCTGGAATTGTGTGAGGTAGGGTTGATGTGGTGGCGGTACTAGTGGAGTTAACATTAGTAGTGTTTATGCATCGAGAGCATAAACAGAGGCGGTTGGTATGCGAGGAAAGAAGTCTCATGGGTTATGCGGGTTGTGTGAGGTAGGGGTGATGTAGTGGTAATCGTATTGGTAGTAAGGAAACTAGAAGGGAAATTGACTCGGGTTATTGCGGGGTTGATTTAGGAGAAAGAGAGGGAAGAAACGTTACTGGTATTGGTAGTAGGAAACTGTATGGGAAAACTGTTAAGGGAGTTTTGTGTAAGATGAAATAAGGGTCTAGGTCTGTGTGTGAGGTAGGTAGACTTGATGTGTTGAGGTAGATAGTGGTGTTAGTACAGGCAGTGGTGTTAGTACAGGCAATGGTAGAATGAATATGTGTTCTCTATATAGAAGAACTGAGAGAGTGTGCTCGTTTAGAAAAAAAAGCGTATGCACAGTTGCGGTTGGAGGTAGCCGGTTGTGTTATTATTGGTAGTAGTGGGATAAATACGTGTTTTTGTAAGGGTAAACGGAGTAGGGGAGTTATTTCAAGAGAAAAACGAAGGGAGACTGTCAGGAGTTGAATGTATGGGACGAGAGGTGTGTGGAAGGAAAAAAACGGAAGTGATATATGAGTATTTTCACGGTTAAGAGAAAGGGAGGAATAAAAACGTAGGGAAGGGAATGTATGGGATGAGGGGAGACGAAGAAGGGACGTAATAAATTTCAGCGTTGGTTTAGATTAAGAGCTAATGAAGGGAAAAAATGTAAGAGGAATATGCACGGAAAGGCTAAGAATAAGAATGAGGAATATAAAGAAAAAAAGCAATAGAAGAATAAGAAATACAACATAAACAACAATAAACATTTTACTTCTTGTACGAATGTTTGAGATGAGAAGAAAGAGGAGGGGAAGGAGAGAAGGAAGGTGTAAAAAGAAGGAAGTGTGGCTAAGGTAGTGTAGCTGTATATAGCGGACAATGAAAAGGCATACATGGGAAATGCTTTAGGGTGTTGTTAGTCGGCGAGGCATACAGCAGCAGAAGTGTGAGGCGTGAGGTAAAGGACACGAGTTTGTTATGGCATACAAGAGTGGAGGAATGATAGAGGCGAAGGCGGAAACCAGACAGCGCGCGAGCATGGAAGAAAAAAAGAAGAAAGGAAGGAAAGAAGGAAGGAATTGAGAATCGAAGGAGGAATATTAAGGAAGGAAGGAAGAAAAGAAGGAAAGTGTTCTGGGGAGAAAGGCGGGGAATCTGGAGGAAACTGTAAATTCTGTGAGACGGGGAGGAAAGGAGGAAGAGTGTGGAGAAGAGGGTATGAAGAGGAGAGGGTAGGGGAAGCAGTAAGAAGAGGAGGAGGAGGAGGAGGAGGAGGAGGAGGAGGAGGAGGAGGAGGAGGAGGAGGAGGAGGAGGAGGAGGAGGAGAAGGAGGAAGAGGAGGAGGAGGAGGAGGAGGAGGAGGAAGAAGAAGAAGAGAGGAGGAGGAGGAGGAGGAGGAGGAGGAGGTGGAGGAGGAGGAGGGAGTAAGAAGAGGAGAAGAGGGAGTAGGAGGAGTAGGAACAGGAGGAAGGGTGGAAAGGCGTGAGACAGGACATGAGGAAGCAGTTTGTATTAAAGTGATAAATTGAACACACACACACACACACACAAACAGACACACACACACACACACACACACACACACACACACACACACACACACACACACACACACACACACACACACACACACACACACACACAGAGGTTTCCGATTTCTACAACGAGTTTCCTCTCTCTCTCTCTCTCTCTCTCTCTCTCTCTCTCTCTCTCTCTCTCTTCTTCTTCTTCCTCCTCTTCCTCCTCCTCCTATTCCTCGTTCTCAGTCAAAACACACACTAACCCACTTTAAGGCCCCGTAGCCCAGTGGACGGTCAGGACACGAGGGCAAGCGTGAGGTAGTGCACACTGCATGGCAGAGGGAGAGGAAGGTGATGACAGGGAGCTTGGAATGAGAAGAGCGCGTGGGGTGTGAATAGACATTGGGTTAGGGAAGCTAGGGTGAGAAGGACAAGGCGTGAGATGGTGTCGGGTGTTGGTGAGGGTGAGGGAGGTGATGAGGAGGGCGAGGGATGAAAGGATGGTGCGTTGAGAGCGTCACCAACTTTCTGCATTAACTCAACATTATTCGAAGTGTCGAGTTAAAAATGTCATGTTAATCTGATCCCTTCCTTTCATCTATATGGTTATCACTTAGCTTCTAGTCTTCCTCCTCCTCCTCCTGCTCCTCCTCCTCATCATCATCGTCATCATCATCATCATCATTATCCGTGTCTTCCTCCTCCTAGCTTTCCTCGTCCTCATCTAATACCAAGTGACATTTCCTGTGGAGGCTGAAAGGAGAAACGCAGCTAGGTTCAGGTTGGCACAGGATACTAAACAGTGTGTGTGTGTGTGTGTGTGTGTGTGTGTGTGTGTGTGTGTGTGTGTGTGTGTGTGCGCGCGCGCGCTTGTATGTGTGCGCGCGTGTGTGTCACGTGACGGGGCGGCCATTAGCGTGGTGATGGACCACTGGCTCGCCGCTGCAGGCCACCACCGCAGCGGGCGAGCCTCCGCATCGCCACACGCAACCTCACGTGGTGTGTTGGCGCGGTAAACGGGGCGTCAAAAGGTGATGACATCGATGCGAGCCGCGACAAAGTGACCTGATAGAAAAAATAAAAAAGCCAGTCCGCGCCATTACCAAGATGAGGCGATTAATGTAATTGTACCTCGTTACGGCTTGAAAAGAAATGAGGACTGATGAGCGCCAGATGCCAGTGTGTCATTATCAGGTCGCTTTCTTTCTTTCCTCCCCCATGTCACTGAGGACGAGGCGCTGCGAGATGGATTGACTTGGTGTGGTGAAGGAGAGACTGCGGAACCCTTGTTTGTGCACCGTGTTGTGGGGCGCTCCACTCCCTGCTCCAGGTAAGCCTCTATCACAGCGTTAATTAGTCCAGGCTTCCAAGGTGAGTCTCAGGTAATCACTATGTGCCGAGGTTTGGAAGGTAACAATATCAGGCATTATAATTACCTGACCACTAAGATTCAGCGCCAGGTACCCGCCGCACTAAATTGAAACATCACATGTGTGGGAGCGGAAAATTGGAAATGCCCTTGACACAGCGGCTTAAGCGGCGCGGAATGCCTGGCTCTGCTATTCCTGCTGCTGCTGCTGCTGCGTGATTCGGGAAGAGTCAGAAAGCGGCATGATGGCAGTTATTTACTCGCAGGTTCCAGAGAATAAACTTCCCGGGGACAAAAAAATGTGTCAATATCAAGTAAAACACGGACGCCCATCCACCAAATATTCCCTTGACGTCAGCGAGAGGAGGTGGTTTGCCTCCTTGCCTCCTCGCCTCCTCAGCCTCCTCGCATCTGCCAGCCGCGCCAACACCGATTAAAAAAACAGTAATAACATATGAACTAAGCAAAGAAAAAAAAGAAGTATTCCAGCTGGACAGAATTTATGAAACAAAAAATCTGTGAGCATGGTAAGGTAGGTAGGGGCCGGGAGGCGGGAGGAGGAGAGGGTCGACAACAGCTGTATGCAAATTGGTTAATTCTTCCTGCTACTGCATATTCATAACCGCTGCAGTCATCCTTTACTTATGTCGGAGCGGACCACGGCGCTGCACGGAAATGTATGAAAAATAAATGGATGTGCGAACAAAAATTACACATGCAGGTGACAGCTGTAAACAAATTGCAACTGTATGTTTCATGATTTTTTCCCCTTCTCTTTCCTTTTCCCATCTACTAGTTCACTCTCACTCTCTCTCTCTCTCTCTCTCTCTCTCTCTCTCTCTCTCTCTCACTGTACTATTTCTCTCCATTTCCATCCGAACGTAAAGTAATACACAGAGACAGCACGACATGCACTATAGCGAAGGGAGAAGAGAAGGAAGAGCGAATAAGGAAGGAGGGAAGGTAGGGGAGAGGAGGGAGGGAGGGAGGGAGTATGGGACGCGATAAAAGGGTATGAAGGGGAGAAATGCATGTGGCAGAAGCAAGGTAGAATTTCGTCAGAGAGAGAGAGAGAGAGAGAGAGAGAGAGAGAGAGAGAGAGAGAGAGAGAGAGAGAGAGAGAGAGAGAGAGAGAATACAACAGAAGACAACCCGATTAAAACTCCCACGAAGTGTCAATCTTGTCTGAGTGTCAAGCTGAGTCTTTCCCAGGTGCCAATTTGAATTAAAGGTGTTCCGCTCAGTAATATGTGTAGATAGATAGATAGATAGATAGATAGATAGATAGATAGATATATAGATAGACAGATAGATAGATTGATAGATAGGCATATACATAGATAAGTAGATCGATAGGTAGACCCAAACAGATAGGTAGATAGATAGGAAGATAAAAGTTAGCATGTAGGTAAGTATGAAGATAGATAAATGGACAGATAGTAGATAAATAGGCCAGTTGGTGGGAACTAAACATATAAATAAATACATAACTTGTTCACTATACTGCTATTGCATATTATATAAAATTTCTCATGTAAATATAAATACATATGCGTAAAAGAGAATAACAAAAATACTTAAAACAAATAGATAAATTAACATGTAAACAAACTCACCCATGCACACACACACACACACACACACACACACACACACACACACACACACACACACACACACACACACACACACACACACACACACACACACACACACACACACACACACACACACACACACACACACACACGCGTACTACACACAACCTACAGAAAACAAAGAAAAGTTAGATTCCCCATAGATCTACAGAAGTCGGAAATAAACTAAGGAAGAAGGTAGTATGGAGAATGTGTACAGTAGTTGACGGAAACAATGAATAAAGACAGTTATATAGAGACCACCAAACGACTGCGGTTTGGTGACCCACATTCATGAACCCTTAGCTTTCATCAGGCCATTTTTGAAAGGTCACGATTATTAGATGGATTCTCAAGGGTGTTGCTTTTATATAAGGTGAAGAAGCCTTATCGAATTATTCCTCGAAACAGAAAAAAATCAAATTCCTGAAAACCGTCATAACTCTTACTGTAATCGTCAAGTAAGAGGAAAAGTACCTTAAAGTGTTACCTGTTGAAATTAGCTAAGATAGGACACCAAGGCAATAGATAATATATCTATTTCAGGTCTTACAGAATACAAGTGAATAACTACAACTTTTAAACACACACACACACACACACACACACACACACACACACACGTAGTGTGGTGGTTAGCACGCTCTACTCACAATCGAGAGGGCCAGGTTCGAGTCCCGGCGCGGCGAGGCAAATGGGCAAGCCTCTTAATGTGTGGCCTCTGTTCACCTAGCAGTAAATAGGTACGGCCTCGCTTTCCCGGTGTGTGCTGTGTGTTGATGTGGTCTCAGTCCTACCTGAAGATCGGTCTATGAGCTCTGAGCTCGCTCCGTAATGGGGAAGACTGGCTGGGTGACCAGCAGACAACCGAGGTGAATTACACACACACACACACACACACACACACACACACACACACACACACACACACACACACACACACACACACACACACACACACACACACACACACACACACACAGCCAATCAACCGACCATCTTATAATCCACAGGAAAACAAACCTTATGAGCAACAATCTCAATTTCGTGTGTGCATCAGAGTTACTAAAGAAAAAAAATATATACAAGAGGGTGGATTTTTTTTTAATCTACATGTGTTTTTGCACTGAGTCAGGCGGATGTCGTGCAGTGATACCAATCCATTAGAGAGAAGAATTAGCATATAACGAGGCCTCGCCCCCATGATCTACCCTGCAGTGTTGCCATAAATCTTGCAGAGAGAGAAAGTAATGGAGCAAGGGAGAGGAAACAGAAGAGGGGAGAGGTGCCGCGCATAGGGAGACGAAAAGAAAAAAATACTACGATGGGCAAATAAACTAGTATTATATATATGTATTTATGTTCCTATTTGTACAGCTTGTATTATTTATAAATGATGATGACGCTAACAATAGGTAGAAAATATATGAAAATGGACACCGACAAATTTCACTTCTAATCTCATATACACCTGACTAAGTAAATCAATCTATGCTTAGTCACCTCACGGAATAAACTCACCAAGTCCATTGAAACTTAGGCTTACGGATCAAATAGAAATGATGTAGAGATTTTTAAGATCCTTTGTATTAACCCCCATTCAGTACCATGACACGTCTTCATATCTATTCTGCTTACTATATGGTGATTTAATACAGCTTCAAAAACGCATGAGGGGATTAAAATAGTTAAAACTCTAGACCATTAATCTTCTAATCTCTATAGACCCTTTCTATGTAAATAATACGGTCTTATCATACCGAAAACTCATGGTAAAAATGTGTCCCAGTATCAAAGGGGTAAAGAGGCTAAGAACTGGGATGAGATAGATGCCTAATACTGATTTTTTGTATAATGACATCATGCCAACTTCAAATGATTGTCAATTTGCAGCCAAGAAGGTTAACGATGGAACGGCTGATGCATAGGACACAAGATTGCGAAGTGATAGGTGAAAGCATTAGTCTGGTACTGATTTGTATACAATGTGATTACTTTCTAAACTAACAGCACGTAAATATCTCTTTTCTTGTGTATCAACTACATGAATAAGGAATAGAGGATCATAAAGAGGATTTAAGACACCATGCATAAAAATAAGAAAATAGAGAAAAAAAATGTTGGTAGTAACCTAACACTCTCTCTCTCTCTCACACACACACACACACACACACACACACACACACACACACACACACACACACACACACAATAGAAAAAATAAAGCAACATGAGAACCTCCCCTCCTCCCATCTCTCGCTCAACAGTCTCCTCTCAGCCCCACCCTACCCTACACACCATGAGGCGGCACGGCGCTCCTCTCTGCACACCGCCACAAAACTTCACCTCGTCAAATGAAGCCACTTTGTTGACAGCGACACCCGTCCATCTACGGCAGCCGGAGGAGGAGGAGAGAAGGAGTGGCGGGAGGAAGGGGAGGAGGAGAGACGGAGAAAAGGAAGAGTTTGAGGAGGAGGAGCAAATGAGTATAGTTAAAGTTTAGGGACAAAGTTAAGCACAAAGAGGACGACGACGAGGAGGACAAAGAGGACGGCTAACAAAATCTACAAAGCTAAAACAACCACCAACACAAAAAGAGTGTGTTTGAGAGAAGAAAGAGAGAAAAAAAAAAAGGAAAGGGAAAGTGAGAAAAAATAACTCCATGGCAACACCTCCATTTCCTTCTCTTCCCCTTCCTCCCCTCCCTCCCTTCTTCTCTCCCCATTCCAGAACCTCCTCCTCCTCCTCCTCCTCCTCCTGAACCATTAAAAAAAGTAAAAAAGAAAAAGCGAAAAAATATCCTTTTCTTACGCAGACGTGAAGGGCGATGAAAAAAACCAAGGAAGTGTATTAAATGAAGTTGAAGGGTTTCTCGCGTGTCGCCGCCAGCTGTTACGGAACCACGGGGCACCTCTAATTTGCAAGCGCCTGGACCAGACCCGCTTCTCGGCCCCACCATGCTCCCGAGATTGACGAGGCTCGAATCAGGTCTTACGCAGTACATTCAGTAAAGATGGTGTTTGACGGAGACGAGGTGGCGCGCGCGTGAGGGTTGATGACAATTTACAGGGAATGCGGCATGATTTTGTAGCAGTGATGAGGAGAAGAAGGAAAAAGAGAGCGGGAGTGACAGAGCAATGTGCACGTAAGGGGAATCAAGGGGAAAGGAAGGAGAGTTTAAGAAGTATTACTAGTAGGTAAGCTTTTATTTCAATGCCTTACAAGGAAGGATAGTAAAGTAAAAGGCTTCTTCCTGTCCACACATTCATTGAGCGCTGCAAAGAAGAGAGAGAGAGAGAGAGAGAGAGAGAGAGAGAGAGAGAGAGAGAGAGAGAGAGAGAGAGAGAGAGAGAGAGAGAGAGAGAGAGAGAGAGTGTGTGTGTGTGTGTGTGTGTGTGTGTGTGTGTGTGTGTGTGTGTGTGTGTGTGTGTGTGTGTGTGTGTGTGTGTGTGTGTAGATAAGAAAAACGTAGAAGCGGAAAAGACTGGCCATGACCTATCCCCCCTTCTTCCCCAATCTCTCTCTCTCTCTCTCTCTCTCTCTCTCTCTCTCTCTCTCTCTCTCTCTCTCTCTCTCTGTCTCTCTCTCTTTCTCTCTCTCTCTTTTCAGGTACAGATATGAATTATGAACACGTACACACAGCTAATGTGGCACTGGAAAGCAAATATCAGCCGACCCAAAGCAGGCTCATGTTTGCCGTCCAAACAGAACACGAGGGAGTAAATTAAGTTTGTTTTGCTTTTGTATATGCGCGGAAAATGAAGGCAACTGACAGCTGAAGTCCATATGTGTGTGTGTGTGTGTGTGTGTGTGTGTGTGTGTGTGTGTGTGTGTGTGTGTGTGTGTGTGTGTGTGTGTGTGTGTGTGTGTGTGTGTGTGTGTGTGTCCATCTTTAGGTTCATTATAAGCACCTCGCAGTTCCGTGGCGGTGCTCGTTTCCTTCTCTCAGCACCTGTTGCCTCTCCCACGCCCCTCCACCTTCCACACACACCACCACCACTTCTTCCATGTCTCTTTCTCCCTCTCCTCTCCAATCCATGACACACCAAACCACAACAAGCCCCGCCATGGAAGTAAAAAACAGACACACACACATACACCCACACGGAACGAAGAAAAAGAATAAAAACATACACAAACAAAAGAGCAAAAGCATTAATCCACACGGAAGCAATGGGAGGGGAAGAAGAAACACACTCAGGGAACAAAAGCTTCCAAACACACACAAGCTGGACTCACGCAGCAAAACAATGCATGGGAGGCGTAACGCAAACACTAACCCCTCACCCAGCACAACGCAAGCACCTGGGAGACAAGGCAGCAGGTGATCTGGGAGGACTGGAACACCTCAATACTGGCCTTCGCAATGGTACTAGTGGCGCCCCTGATGGTTCCTCGGTCATTATGGACTCTTTGGGCCACTTCACGCCACCAAACCTGATATTTTACTGAGCCGCTCACCCGCTAACGACGCAGAATTGATCCCGTTTCTTTCTCTCGCTCGTGCTTTCTGCCTCATGGGAACGACCGCCTGAGTCTAAACGCACCCGACTCTACCACGAAACATGTTAAAGGGGGATCAACAGATAGTAAAAGGAGTCAATGTATCGAATAGTGTCTTCAAGGTACTTTTGCTGGATTTAAGGGTCTGTATCAGAGGCTTGACATACATCAGTGCAGTGAGAGGACAGTAGCGGCATCGGATTGTTTAGGACAACGGTATTGGATCTCCGACAACTTCTACTCTACCGAAATAGGAAAGGAAAGACCGACCAGAATACGGTGTACGGTTCACCAGATATTTCGAAACGAGTAAAAGTTTTAAAGGTTGATCGCAGGAGTGGCTGGCTGGCTGGCTGCATTGGAAGTCTGCTGTCTGCCCCACACGTACACAAACACACACACACACACACACACACACACACACACACACACACACACACACACACACACACACACACAGAGGAACCACTGACACCATGACCCAGAGCTAAGAGGCCGCCCAGTAATGAGTGTTGACTCGCCATTAGAGTGACTCAGGAAGCACAAGGGGTACAGTAGTGGCGGTGGCAGCAACTCCCCGCCGCCTCGCCGCTCCACTGAGGAACATTTTCGAAAACTCTGACCCTCACATGAGCCCATTAGAGCTGTGCAAACTAACTAAGCGCCGACCCTTCCCTTTTTTTGAAGTCTATTGTGCTTGTACTTGGCATAAAAATGTGGAAACGAAGAAATACGAGGGAAAAAAAAGTCCTACTTGTTCCAGGAGAGAGAGAGAGAGAGAGAGAGAGAGAGAGAGAGAGAGAGAGAGAGAGAGAGAGAGAGAGAGAGAGAGAGAGAGATGGGGGGAGGGCAATGGGATGATTTCTGGCACTGGCTTTGGAGAATAAACTTGAAAATCGAGGCCGCTGCTCCGGAAGTAATATAACTGGATGCCTCAGACTTCAATAAAAGTTCAGGACTGCGAGGCAAGACGCGGAGAGCAGTGTTTGTTCAGGGCGCTGGAGGCCATCTCGGGGTGAGAGGGGCAGCTGAGTGGTGAAGGAGGGAGAGAGGGGTAGAAGGGACAGAGAGAGAGAGAGAGAGAGAGAGAGAGAGAGAGAGAGAGAGAGAGAGGAGAGAGAGAGAGAGAGAGAGAGAGAGAGAGAGAGAGAGAGAGAGAGAGAGAGAGAGAGAGAGAGAGAATAGGTAAGAGGGATAGAGGTAAAAAAATGGAATGACCTATACACACAATCACACACTCACGTTTTCCTTCCTTCCTCACCCTTTAAACACACGGAATGGAAAGGAAAGCGATATCCCCTTCCCACTCTTCCTTTCCCCTCTTCCCCAATAACAAACACCTGCCCTTTCCTCCTCCCCAGTCTCCACCTCCACCACAGGCCTACCTACGCCTCTTTAAGTACTGTTTCTGGTTAATTAATATTGACTTTGTTGAGGCAAATCAAACCAATTCCAATCAAGGTCCATGTCCATCAAGAAAACACACACACACACACACACACACACACACACACACACACACACACACACACACACACAGTAATATACAAACCACGAGTGTATTTTTTCCCCCGTGGAATGCATTACGCCCAGAGTCCAACACGGCTTAGGAGATTTAATTAAAGAAACAAAAAGGTAACTGTCATGATAAGGAGTAATCTTGAGCGCCTGGCAATCACGGCGCTCCAGTACCCAACGCAAACCAACGAAATACACACACACAAAAAAAAAAAAAAAGAGAGAAAAAAAATTCACGAAAGAAGGAAAAAAGGAAACTCAGTGTAGAAATATAGAAATAAATAAAAGATAACAAAGAAAATGAGGTAAAACAGCAGAAAATATGAAGTTCAGAGAAAAAAAATAGATAAGTAAGAAAAAAACTAAGCAGAATCAAAATAAACTCAGGAAAACTATAAAAAAGCACTAAAGGTAAAAAAAAACATAAAAGGAGAACAAAAATGTGTGGATTCTAAAGAACAAACTTGAAAACATCCTGATGACATAAATGAGAGAGAGAGAGAGAGAGAGAGAGAGAGAGAGAGAGAGAGAGAGAGAGAGAGAGAGAGAGAGAGACAATAAGAAATGAAGCTATTGCACTGTCGCCTCGGTGCTGGTATCTGACTAAAGAGGTGACGGGCGTAACTTAAAGGTATCTAGTGATCAATCAACCCCATAACTCGCGCTGCCTCGTACTGGCGGCCTCGTATATCTGCCCGGGCACGACCAGACGCTAACGAGTGATCAATATTTGGGGAGGCAACAGAATAGGCGGCAGCGATCACGTTCACTTGACGCAATCACCCTATACATCCATCCTTGATTAACACATATATATATCAAAGTAATAAGAAGTCATAGGAAGAAAAAAAGAAAAGAATTTGGTAAGAAAACAAGACCGGAAATTGATTAAAAAAAAATCTTATAGAAAGCCACGTAATGGAAAAATACCGAGAAGATATAGTCCATTGGAGACATAGAATTCATGCAGAACTTCAAAGGATGGGAGCTACAGAGGAGGATGCAGGGTACAAAAACCACTGGAGGAGACTCATGCATGACGCCAACCCCTGACTCTAGGGAAGCGCCGAAAGGAGGAGATCAAGGTAGTAATAATAGAAAGGGTATCTTCATCCCCTTATACCGAGTGGCTGACGAAGGGAGCAATGTAAAATCTTCCCTCTCACATCCAAGAGGTATAATAGAGGTAATTGGGTTAAGTAAATATATTGCTAAGCGTACTTTCAGGTGAAGGGAAGGTAATGATATTCAATGAAGGCAAGACGTGAGATGAGTAGAAGTAAGTGTAATTGTGTGAGGAAAATTTAAGGTGAGGAAAGGTTAAGGTGCGTGAATGTGATCAGCGACATTGACACAGGTCACATCTTAATTCCAGTACGCGGAGCCTGTCATGTTGAACTGGCCACCTCATTTTCCTTACCCACAGCCTCTCCAGCTCGTGAAGTGGCAAGGAAAGGGAATAAATAGCGAAGCGACACATCAAACTCAGATGGATACAAGTATTTATGCAATAACACTAAATAAAGCTTGTCATAAGATACAATGATACATCAAACTACTTACATAAATTTCTCCGTATATCTATATATATATATATATATATATATATATATATATATATATATATATATATATATATATATATATATATATATATATATATATATATATATATATATATATATATATATATATATATATATATATATATATATATATATATATATATATATATATATATATATATATATATATATATATATATATATATATATATATATATATATATATATATATATATATATATATATATATATATATATATATATATATATATATATATATATATATATATATATATATATATATATATATATATATATATATATATATATATATATATATATATATATATATATATATATATATATATATATATATATATATATATATATATATATATATATATATATATATATATATATATATATATATATATATATATATATATATATATATATATATATATATATATATATATATATATATATATATATATATATATATATATATATATATATATATATATATATATATATATATATATATATATATATATATATATATATATATATATATATATATATATATATATATATATATATATATATATATATATATATATATATATATATATATATATATATATATATATATATATATATATATATATATATATATATATATATATATATATATATATATATATATATATATATATATATATATATATATATATATATATATATATATATATATATATATATATATATATATATATATATATATATATATATATATATATATATATATATATATATATATATATATATATATATATATATATATATATATATATATATATATATATATATATATATATATATATATATATATATATATATATATATATATATATATATATATATATATATATATATATATATATATATATATATATATATATATATATATATATATATATATATATATATATATATATATATATATATATATATATATATATATATATATATATATATATATATATATATATATATATATATATATATATATATATATATATATATATATATATATATATATATATATATCTCTCTCTCTCTCTCTCTCTCTCTCTCTCTCTCTCTCTCTCTCTCTCTCTCTCTCTCTCTCTCTCTCTCTCCCGGTATGCTATTCCTAGCCTACTTTCTTTACATATTTCCTCAATTTTGATCTACTTAACAGTTTACCTAATGAGACCTCGGCCACGGTCTTAGTGAGTAAAGAGAGTGGGGAAGGAGAAACAGGGGAGAGAAGGCCGCTTCACACACTCCGGAAGACAAGTTAAGAGTTCGGAATTAATTTTCAAAAGTTTGGAGTTGTCCTTCTAGAGTCGTGTCCGTGGCGCTCTCCTGTTCCTCTTCGTCTTTCGTTGCCTCCTGCTCCTCGTCCTCCTTGTCCTCCTCTTTTCCTCCTCCTCCTCCTCCTCCTCCTCTTTCTTCTTCCTCCTCCGTACTATGTCGCCACACACGAACTTCGTGGCCCGGGATGGGAGAGGCCATCACTCACATAAGGGTTGCACTGGTGCTACTACAGGGTTCCGGTTTACCCGAGGGAGTTTCATTGTATACACACCCAAATACTGATTGAGCACAAGTATGGATGCACAAACACACAAATGCACTCACACTCTCTCTCTCTCTCTCTCTCTCTCTCTCTCTCTCTCTCTCTCTCTCTCTCTCTCTCTCTCTCTCTCTCTCTCTCTCTCTCTCTCTCTCTCTCTCTCTCACACACACACACACACACACACACACACACACACACACACACACACACACACACACACACACACACACACACACACACACACACACACACACACACACAATCATATTTTCACAAATTTCCTATCAATTCTTTGTCTATAAAATGCTCGTTCTGTATCAAAACTCGTTTTCACAATAGAAAATGCACGAATTTTTTCATTTGTCTTTGTTCAAAAAAAACGTTTAAGCGGCAGAGTTTTGCTTTCCTCCTAATGATGTACTGCACGGTGTAAACTGTGCCTTTTTTGTTGCGATATTAAATGTGGTTTAAAAAGCTCCATTTCACTTTTCCAAAACAAAGTGATATATTTCTAAGTCAATTTCTTCTTTTTGCTCTTTCGTTTGAACCAAATTGCAGATGAAAAATAAAACTCCTCCCCACCTACCTGTTGTTCCCTCCCCTTCTCTTTAATTGCCTCTCTCTTCTCTCCCTTCACATTCTCTCCCTTTTTACTTTCTCTATCTCTTTTTTTTCCTCCTGCACAAGTGGAGGCCGAGCGGCAGAGGCTGAATATATGCGTATGATAAAAAAAAGTCCTTTAATTTCACACCACAAAGACGCAAGTAAGAGAGAAGTCCTGAAGCAATTCCATTTAATTTCGGAGCTGACCTGCAAGTCCTCATTTTGGGCATTCAGGTCAGCAGGGGAAGAATGGAAAAGAAGAGGCAGGAAACGTGTGTCCTGGAGTTTTGCTGGCTTGACGGCGCAAGGAGGAAGACACGCATAAAGACCAGCATACAGAGTACGAGCGTCATTGAAAACACATGTGAATGGGTGGAATAAATATGAAAATGCTCAGGTGAAGTCCTGCTCGTGTAGAGGCAGCGTCTTGCGAGGGAGGAGAACGTACGTACGTATGTTTGTATGCACCTGTACTCAATTCCGCAGAGGCTTGCCACTGTAGCCTTGCCTGGCGGTGTAACGTGACAGTTGAGTGACGGTGGGTGTGCGCCGCGTCTGCAAGATATGCATTGGTGTTTCCGTTGCTTCATATTATCTTTTCGGCATTTTGCAGCGAGGAGTAATGCTAACAATTACTCGTCAGTACAGTATGATAACAGGAGCGGCGGAAAGGAAATAGGTGGCATGCAATATACATTGGAAAAGAGAATATCTCCTTTCTAGTGAATTACAAGGTGGTACTGCTATACATATACATATACAATACTGCAGTGTTTCAGCAAAGTGACTCCAAAACCACTGCTCCAGGTTACAAGTGTGACAGCTTCCTATGGAGCTGTCAAGGTTTCTGTAGAACTATATTGACCAGCTTTATTTTCATTCTTGCTGTTTTTTAAGTAATCTAAAGATGGAAGGTGGACGAACTTTTCTATATTCTCCTGCCCTTTTCTCTATAAAAATAAAAATGAGGCTCTGAGTGGCAGGAACAGACAAGATGCAAAAGTTGAGAAACAAATATTATAATTGATAAAACTGTAAGTAAAGACACAGATTATGTACAACTATGTACTATGAAACAGTATTATCAAGACTGTATTAAGACTGATTATGTTCACTCGAAATTACCCAGTACGAAACCTGCCCTAGCTTCTACCTATGACTTAACTGACTGCTTCTTGGTACATTTGCTTTTGATTACTAATCTTTCTGAGGCATCTTTATTTGTTTTGCATCCAATGGGAATAAATTGCAACACGCATTTTTTTCATCGCCAACTTTCTTGTACGTAGATGTTTATAAAAAAAATTACCCATTGCTTGTTTTGCTGCTTAATGTTTTTCCATATATATATATATTTTTCAGTTGTCCTACTTTAGAAACGCAATATGTAGCGATTTTTTTTTTATTGTATATAGCCAGAGTCTCTCTTAGATAAAAGGAAGCATTCATACAACAAACATACATAAACTATTCGCCGCTTTTCATCAACGGAGTCCAGTGGAGTGCCGCGGCAAAGAGTTTGTATCACGCTGGACTGTGCATCACGTGAGGATTAGTGAAGCGCGATTAGCGTTGGATCTCATACCAGTAATTCAAGAAGTGTATACAGACTTTTAATTACAGTGTTTTTTTTTTATTATGCTTTGCTCTACAAGTGATTGCATGGCTTGCCCTTCAAACGTTGCTTAACAGTATCAGTCTTTCATACGTTTCTTACATAATATGTTTAGCTTTCTAAACATTATCATGTATTTTTTATATGTAAGAGAAGAAGGCCTGCCAAGGGCAACACAAATTTTTAAAAAAGTCCACTTTGTTGCCAGCCTCCTTGCAGAACTGATAGTGTTAGCAAAAATACAGGGACAAATGTCTTGAAATCTCCCTCTTATATGAAGTCGTCATAGGAAGTTGCAAATACAGGAGCAGGCAGGGAGTTCCAGAATTTGCCAGAGAATGGTGTGAAAGATTAAAAGTACTGGTAAAAAATGGTTCATCTTTTAAACGTCACTTAACTTACACGATATTTCTTGTGAACATTGCTGTACTCGTTGCCCATGACCTGTCTTTTAAATGTCATTTTATTTATATTTAATCGCGTTTTAAATTTTACAACATATAAATGAAATGTCTTTTAAACGTTGCTTTACTTGTATGAGTGGTGTTTCAATTCTTACTATACTCATATAATCAGTTTTCAAATGCTGCTGCACTTACATAACTTAACTTACAGTATACAATAGTCATATCATTTGTATTCTAAACCTTGTCTTACTTCTATGATCTTTTTAAATTTTCGTAATTTTTTACTCAATGTAGATGTATGTATATTAAACGATTCTTTACATACGTCACCTTTAAAATGTAACTACACTTGCACTATTTGTCGTTAAAACATTTCCACACTTAAAAATTCTACTCTCTCTTATGTAACTGAAATGGATACATAATCCTAAAAGTGCGGAAATAAAGCATAAAAAGAAAACACGTGAAGGACATCACGCAGTCTCTAAAAGCATGCAATAGGTTACCTTCCATAAGTATATAACTGAGACACACACACACACACACACACACACACACACACACACACACACACACACACACACACACACACACCGCGTAGTGTAGTGGTTAGCACGCTCGACTCGCAATCGAGAGGGCCGGGTTCGAATCTCGGCGCGGCGAGGCAAATGGGCAAGCCTCTTAATGTGTAGCCCCTGTTCACCTAGCAGTAAATAGGTACGGGATGTAACTCGAGGGGTTGTAGCCTCGCTTTCCCGGTGTGTGGAGTGTGTTGTGGTCTCAGTCCTACTCGAAGATCGGTCTATGAGCTCTGAGCTCGCTCTGTAATGGGGAAGACTGGCTGGGTGACCAGCAGGCGACCAAGGTGAATTACACACACACACACACACTCAAAACGCCGAATACTCGCATCCAAAAGTATTAGCATTACATAAGCTAAACTGAGGCGGCGGTTCTTCCTTCAGGAGTCGCCGCACCCTGGGAAGGCTGGCAAGCTGACCGGGTGGCTAGCAGGCTCGCTGGCTGGCAGGTTGGCGTGCGCGGCAATTAATTCACGTGTAATTAATTCGCATGCATGCTGTGTTTTACGGTGACACAATTCACTTAGCACGGTCACGAGACTTCACCACCTCCCACTACCTCCTTTCCTCCCTCCCGCTGCCCACCACACGCCCTGCAGCCCGCCGCCATCACTCGCCCACGACACCCACTGCAGGTCACCGCTACCATCGCTATGCCTGACCCTCCAGTCTTGTTTCATTCTCTTCACTCTCTCGTGCCTCATTTCATCTCTCTCTCTCTCTCTCTCTCTCTCTCTCTCTCTCTATCTGCTCTCTCTTTTCACTAACCTTTCATTCTACAACTTGTCATACTCGTAATACCATCCCGTTATTCTCCATTCCTCACTATCATTCCTTCCTTCACTCTTCTCTTTATAATCATTCCTCCCTTCTTTCTCCTCACACTCTCACTCCTCTCACTCGCATCTAGCTCATTCCTCTTTTTCTACTCACTTCTGCCATTTGCCCTCCATCTATCAATGGTGATGACATTCCTGGCTTCACCTTTGACGACGAGAGAGAGAGAGAGAGAGAGAGAGAGAGAGAGAGAGAGAGAGAGAGAGAGAGAGAGAGAGAGAGAGAGAGAGAGAGAGAGAGAGAGAGAGAGAAAACGATAGACATACATACATACATATATAGAGGTTGACAGACAGACAGACAGATAGACGGATGTATGAGAAAGTAAACAAACACACATATTGCAGGCATTGATAAACACATCGCATGACCGGAGCATTTCTCCCTTGTGTAATCTCTCTCTCTCTCTCTCTCTCTCTCTCTCTCTCTCTCTCTCTCTCTCTCTCTCTCTCTCTCTCTCTCAGTTCACTTACCACCCTCATCCTTGCATATTCTTTCTCATTCTTCCCTTTCTTCCTTCCCTCCATCTAAGCACACCTTCTCTTCTCTTCACACCTCTATCCACTCCTCCTCCTCCTCCTCCTCCTCCTCCTCCTCCTCCTCCTGCGGTGTCCTGACATTAGCATGTAGATTAAAGGCAAACATGTGTCACGCAGGCGAGTGTGGCTGAGGAGGTGGAAGAGGAGGAGGAGGAGGAGGAGGAGGAGGAGGAGGAGGAGACCTATGCTGAAGACGTCTGGAGCATGAAGGGCAGCGTGGAGGGCGTCTCCTCCCGCCACCTGAATGCCCTCGATATATGGTTGCAAGATTCCCGAAGGAGAACGTGGTGGTGGAGGTGGTGGTGTCGCGTTTAATTACAGATGGTGTGTGTGTGTGTGTGTGTGTGTGTGTGTGTGTGTGTGTGTGTGTGTGTGTGTGTGTGTGTGTGTGTGTGTGTGTGTGTGAGAGAGAGAGAGAGAGAGAGAGAGAGAGAGAGAGAGAGAGAGAGAGAGAGAGAGAGAGAGAGAGAGAGAGAGAGAGAGAGAGAGAGAGAGAGAGAGAGAGAGAGAGAGAGAGAGAGAGGAACTGCTTGAAAAGACAATCAAACAATAACAAAAATAACCCTACAGAACTTCTAATGAGAGCACAGATGAACAAACAATCAAACCCCCAGCCTAACAAACACTAAAAGCAGATTAAAAAAAGACTCAAACAGGAATAAATGAATAACTAAACAAACATGGAAAAAAAAAATAGCGAAAATCTTAATCGACTTCCATAAATCATCTGACCAGAAATGAAGCAAGAAAAAAAACATACACAAAGCAAAACCACGAAACACAAGATCGGAAAGGAAAGACAAGACAAGACAAGACAAGACAAGGCAAGACAAGACAAGGCAAGACAAGGCAAGAAAAGACAAGGCAAGACAAGACAAGGCAAGGCAAGACAAGACAAGGCAAGGCAAGACAAGACAAGGCAAGACAAGACAAGACAAGACAAGACAAGACAAGACAAGACAAGGCAAGACAAGACAAGACAAGACAAGACAAGACAAGGCAAGACAAGACAAGACAAGGCAAGGCAAGGCAAGTAGAGTAGAGTTCACGGTAACAATTATTCATCGGAGAGAGACTAAACCAATTACTGCGGAGGAAGGAAATGACAAGCGAGCAGACCACGGACGAGGCGGCTGCTTCCTGTCTTGACCTGTGTGTGTGTGTGTGTGTGTGTGTGTGTGTGTGTGTGTGTGTGTGTGTGTGTGTGTGATCTACCGAGGCAGTGCCCTAGCGACCCCAACAAACCCCCTCAAGGCCCCGACAGGCACGCAATCCGATAGTGCCCCCTGCAGGAAGTTCGTAGAAGAAGAGATTAGCTTCAGTTTTCCCAGTGCAATCTGTCGCTACTTCACAGGCCAAGGAAGGATCATCACGGCTTCGTTAACAAATACAACATGGCAGGAAAGAAATATTAAGTCAACAATGTGCCTAACGTGGCGGGCAGATCTCCTTCTTGTCCTCGTGACGCAGAGACGGACACAGGATTTTCTTTTTTTTTATGCAATTCTTCCTTATTATTTTTCTTGGATAGCGTTCACCTTGCCCTTGAGTATTCCTGCAATCATGACACACTTTTGCTTCTCCTTTACGGCTTTATTAGCAAAGGTGTGCGTTTAAAGGTGAGCTGAGGCAAATTATTTTTGTTGTGAACCATTATCAGCTTAAATATGCTTCCTGCAGCTTCTTTAACACTACTACAGAACATTACAACATTTCTATCTACCACGTACTACTCGTTTCTTAGTAATGGTGTACGTTTTGATTGAAATTTACTAACCATTATTGTAATTTAACATTATCAAGATAGATATTCTAACTGCACTTTTTATCTATCTCTCTCTTTACACACCCGAGGAAAATTAATACGTTTTTACATGCACAACATTCCTTTCACAATGGTCATTTAAAGATGAGATTAAACTAATAATTCTTATAAGAAAAATTTATCAGCTTTACATTGTACTTCTGTTTTCCCTACCGACCCAAGCAAAAATACACCTCTAAGACAACTTTATATGTCGACTGAAGATGTTTAAATAAGAACAGAGACTAATCAATATTGCAGTAAAACATTATGAGTTTAAACATTCCCCTCCACATTGTGTATCTACCTTTAACACACCACAAACAAAAACCCAGTACAGTTTTATCTACTCAGTAACACTTTAGAGGCAGTGGTGTGCGTTTAAATAAGTGAAACAAATCATTATTGCAGTAAAACATTCACCACCTCAACGGCGCACACGCAACACAATCACACGATATTTTTCCTACAACAGACCATGATACTGAAAAAGAAAAAAAAAAAATCCTTTGCATGTCCACCTGACTCCGCTGCTTCCTGGTCGCCAGCGTTGTCTGCCCTGACTCAATTTCCAGACAAACGAAAGTAGGAACACGCAGGGAAAGGTGAGTAAATAAGGAAATAAGAGCGTGCTTGTTCCCTCTTTATGAGACAAAAAGGTAAAACAAGTCACCGTAATCTGGTTATACGAGATTCCAACCCAGAAAGGCAGAGAGATAGATAGAGAGAGAGAGAGAGAGAGAGAGAGAGAGAGAGAGAGAGAGAGAGAGAGAGAGAGTAGTAGGTGGTGAGGCGAGTAAGGTGCGTTGAGTAAGGCATAGATCTGACCACACCGACGTCAATTACAGCACAGATCAACACGTGCACGGAGGAGGCAAAGGGTGCGCTGCCTGAATTATGTCTCTGTAGCACGACTCCTGCCACTCAACCACTCACTGCCACGTCTCGCCTCCAGTTTAATTTCCACTCATTATGCGACTCTTGGAACACGAAACTTACTCGTGCAGAACCACCAAGAAGCTAATGAATAATTCTCTACTCCGTCTCATGTCCAGTTTAATTTCCACTCACTTCACAAGTCTGGGAACATAAAACTCTCACTTTTCACAGGAGCCACAGAAAGACTGCCTACCATGCCTCTCTTCCACTTTACTTCCTACTTATTACCCGACTCTTGAGGAGAACTCTTACTTCCACATGACCGATAAGAAGTGAGATAGTATGCTCTACCATGGTCACTACAATGAGACCACGACGATGACAAGGCGCCCTACCACCCCCAACCACCCGACGAGTAACAAGAACACGTACTTGCTACTATCACGTGTGTAAAATATGTTACTCAGTTAAGATGGCGATACTAGAATAGACTAAATTGCCGGGTTAATATCTAGTCAATTTCCCTTACTACTCCCTTTCTTCCTTCCTCCCTCCCTTCATTATTTCTTTCTCTCTCGCTCTGCTCCCTACACTTTTTTCCCTCCTTCCTCAATTACCATTATGTGAAGTGTTCTCAAACTCTTTAATATCCCTCTTTAATTCCTTAATTTTCTTTATTTGTACCTCTGTTTTCTCCTTTTTATTTATTTTTCTGCCTTAGTATTTTTCTTCTTTACTTGCAATGCTCAGTATCATTGGAGTCTTTCCTACGATATTCATTCTTCATTTCCCTCTTTCCACTTTATTCTCTCTCTCTCTCTCTCTCTCTCTCTCTCTCTCTCTCTCTCTCAAGCCCCTAGAAACACGTCTCCATCATTCCACTCACTCGTTACTCTCCTTCCCTCACTCCCACAAATGCTCTCCCTACTTTACTCTCACAGCTCTCAGAAGCACCTTTCTACATTTTTCCCCTCCCTCTCGATGTCCTCACGGCAACACCTTCCCTCCTTCTCCCCCTCTCTACCGTCCTCTCTCTCTCGCTCCCCTCGTCCCTTTCCCGCGCTCCCCAGAGGTGTGAAAGCCGCGTAACATTAGCATGTAAATTAAAGACAAACAGGTGTCGACTCGTCTCGATACGTGTGGCCGATCGAAGAAGAGTTTTCTATAGAGCCGCGGACCGTTTAGCGCCACGTTACACTTCGCTGGAGTTTTACATATATATAGCAGGGCTCTCTTGTGTGTGTGTGTGTGTGTGTGTGTGTGTGTGTGTGTGTGTGTGTGTGTGTGTGTGTGTGTGTGTGTGTGTGTGTGTGTGTGTGTAGTTCGTGTACACTCCATCAACTCACTTTCTGTGCAATATTTTACGTGTGCACTGAAGCAGGCATTCCGTGTGTGCGTGTTTATGTGCACATTAGCACCTCACGTGTAAGTAATCGAATGCGCACACGAGTAAAAAAAAAATTAACTCAAGAATATGAGAAAAAACAAAAACATGTGCGTGAGACAATGTCTATAGTTACGCACACACACACATACTCTATCGTTCACGTCTCTCTCTCTCTCTCTCTCTCTCTCTCTCTCTCTCTCTCTCTCTCTCTCTCTCTCTCTCTCTCTCTCTCTCTCTCTCTCTCTCTCTCTCTCTCTCTCTCTCTCTGCACACCCCCACCTCCACACACACCCACCATGACTCACCTATACAAATGGATTCATAAAAATAACCGTTCTGCAATCCATCCCGATATTCATTGCCAAATCACATTTCTCCAACAATTTCAACACAGCGGAGAAGTGATAAATAATTTTGTAGTTGACAATGGATACAACAGAACGACTTAATTTACGTTAGCTGCCTGGGACTGCTAGGGGAGAAGGGAAGAGGGACAGGAGGGTGAGAGAGGAGAGAGGAGGGAAAGGGAGGGCTGGCCGCGAGGTGGAAGAGGAGATAAAGCCAATGATGGGATGGGAAGAGGTGGAAATGGTCGGGGAAGAGAAAGTGATGCAATGATAGGAGGAGGAGGAGGAGGAGGAGGAGGAAAAAGAAGGACAATCAGTGAGATATCCTCAAAATTAAAATTGAAACAGGAAACGAAAATTCCAAGGATCTTAGATGAATATACACAAAAAAGAAGAAAAAAAAGAAAGAAAACGAAAACAGTAATTGGAGAGAAAAAATAATAGAAAATAAACAAATCTCGAAAAAAATAAATAAAATGACATGAATACAATGAACAAAGTGAGAAAAGAGAATACAGACCAAACAAATTGAAGAGTAAAATCAAGAGAAAATAAAATAAAAAAAAGATGTTATATTGCACTAACACGCCCTAATTATTACCTCCTCCTCCTCCTCCTCCTCCTCCTGTTTTCCCTCACGCTTTTTTTTCACCAATATAATCGTCCCTGTACCCTTACCCTCTCCCTCTCCTCTCTCTCTCTCTCTCTCTCTCTCTCTCTCTCCCGGGGCCACCAGCTGTCTCTACCAGGTGCTATAGTCCATTAACATACCGGTCAGGTGCACATCTATCATAATATTTACACTAAACACTCAGTCTCTCTCTGGCAATAGTCCGTTTATGCAAATTCAGGCTAATATACTGCTTATCAGGGACGTGGTCATGCAAATCAAGAAGAGAGCCAGAAAAAAAATAGACTACATAATATACGAGTGAGTGCTCTAGTTCTGGTATTATTATTATTATTATTATTATTATTATTATTATTATTATTATTATTATGAGAGTTTGTCCTCCTCTTCTGCTTTCTCGTTTTTTTTTTTATTTTCGCTTTCTTTTCTTTTCCATTTTATTGTCTTTTTTTTCTGGTTATTGCCTTTGTTCTTGTTCTTGTTCTTCTGCGTCCTCTAGTTTTGCATATACTCGATTTTCCAGTCATTTCTTTTCCTTTGCTCCTCATTCTCCCTCTCCTCCCCCTCCTCCTCATATCCCTCCAGTCATCTATCCTTTCAATTCCTCTGATTCATTCCTTCCTTCTTCAATTCATCCACCATTCCATCAATCCTCCCTCGTCCTCCCCCCCGTTCCTGCTCCTCCCATTCTGAATCGCCGCCAATGAGCCTCGCATACGGCCACGGCTATACGGACCAATCAGCGTGCACGGCTTGATTATCAATCGCGGGAAACAATAACTCGGCCCAGTCAGGCGCTTAAGCCACTTGTGAGCTGCCGAGACTGTCAGGGATCACACCCACTGACTGCCTGACTCGCTGACTAAAGGCTGGAGTGAATGATGAGTGAGTGACTGGATAGATTGAATTTATTGATTAAAAAATACATATCTGACTTCATACGTGACAAACGAGCTAAATGACTGACTGACTGACTGACTGGTTGTCTGACTGATTAAAAGCTTGACTGAATGAGCCACTTAATGGTTGGATAGTACAGTAAATATCTATCAATATACCAATCAGATAACTAACTGATGCACTCCTTTCCTGCAAGTGAAATATCTGCTGAAAGTAATGAGTGACCGATTGAATGACTAAATAACTGGTACACACATCAAATGACTGGTTAATGCCAGATATAACTGCTGAAATAAATGATAATGTCTGATAGTTAAGAGAAAATACTGACTGAATGACAGACTGATTAAAAGATTAAGTAACAATGAGTGAGTGAGTATGTGAAGGAGAAAATAAGTCTCACATTTAATTAACAAACTGAGAAACTGACTGACGAAATAAATACCCAAATGAATGAATTAGAGAGTGACTATCAAATTTACTGACTTACTCACTGACTGACTGACTGACGAATTATACAAATATATGACTGGCAACAATATAACTACGAGTACACTAAATATTCTATTCAAGCCCTCCCTACCTCATCCACTCACTCCGTCCCTCCCTGACTCACTCACTGGAATCTCGCCCCGTCTACCACCAAGCCCAAGAGAGAATTAGTCCAACAATTCAATTATTAAAGGCAGCTTTCCGCGTTCCCCCTAAAACATATTAAGTTAATTCGGGACAGGAGCGTCGCTTACCCGTGGCGCCAGGCTCTTAATTAAAGTGCGGGGCCATTTTTCATGTTTAATGTGCAGGAAAACTGTGTATGAAGGTGTGTGATCAACGACGAGTTTAACGACACACACACACACACACACACACACACACACACACACACACACACACACACACACACACGAAAAGAAAAATCCTCTTGATAATTTAATTGTATATATACTCGTGTGTGTGTTTACGTATATGTGTGTGTGTGTGTGTGTGTGTGTGTGTGTGTGTGTGTGTGTGTGTGTGTGTGTGTGTGTGTGTGTGTGTGTGTGTGTGTGTGTGTGTTTGTGTTGAATCATTGGTTTTTTTCAAGCGTGTTTGCGTGTAACTGCTGGTAGTTAATTACATAAATGACCCAACAATTTTTCATGGAGCCAACTACAAGATTATGCATGTATGTGTGTATTGTGCGCTCTCTCTCTCTCTCTCTCTCTCTCTCTCTCTCTCTCTCTCTCCCTTCCTCCATTCATCTCATTCTTCAATCTTTCTCTCAAAACATATCCATTTCACTCTTCCTCTTTCTTTTCCTCCTGTTCCTCCTTTCCCGTCTTTCCTCCTGCATCTCTCCAGCCAACACTCCAGGCCAATCCTCCCTCCTGACCACCTCCTTTCTCCTCTCAGTATCTCTCCCTTTCCCGTGTCGCTCCACTCCTCACTCTCCCCTGCTCTCCCTCCTCTTTCCCACCTCCTTCCCTTCCCCCACACAACGCCCAAGGAATGTTGATCACGCCCACCGCACATGAAAGCCCCAGGACAACACCCTCCACCTCCCTCATGACCACCACGCATACCCCGCCCCCTGTCCACACCACCTCACCACACACTAGGGACGGCACAACAAGGAGCGCGCCTTTCATAGACCCCATCTCCCCCTCTCCTCTCCCCTGCCACTCTGCCTTCAAGCTCTAGCCACCCCGTGTGTCATTCTCTGTCCTCATACACGCATATCATGACAAATTAAATCAGGCTTCACTAATTCTTCTTCATTTTCTGTATGTGTGTGTGTGTGTGTCTCTTTTTTTTTTCCCTCACAGCGTGGTACGGTAGTAAAAGTCTTCTTCCTCCCATTACACCAGCTAAGGCAGTATTTTTTTCATTATCATTATGTTGGACAGATTGTATTAAGCTTGATTAGTTCAGTGTCATTTTTCTTTCTTTCTTTATTTCTTTATTAGAGGAGTTTTTGGTATCAGGGCGGTAAAAATGCTGCTCCCAGAAGGTTAGAACTGCTGTTGGTTCTGGCCGCCGTGGTTCGCTGCTTGGCTGGGTTGGTTCCCGTGTCCTCGTTTGTTGGTGTTGCCTGAATAACTTCTGCTCCTGACAGGCCGCGATTCCATTTCTCAGCTCTCAAAAATACTGTTATCACCACTCTAGGGTTCCTGCTGCGTCTGTGTGGTGTGT
>NC_059271.1:18577199-18604699 GCF_017591435.1 Portunus trituberculatus | reverse complement strand
GTAGTAGTAGTAGTAGTAGTAGTAGTAGTAGTAGTAGTAGTAGTAGTAGTAGTAGTAGTAGTAGTAGTAGTAGTAGTAACTGCAACAATAATACTGACGGAGAAGCTACATAGGATGGAAAGACAACAATAATAACAAAAGCGGCAAGTAGAAATAACCCCAACAATGAAAGTCTTATCTTTCCGTTCGTGCTTGTCTTCACCGCCAACACCACCACCACCACCACCATCATGCTGGCCACACTCACGCATTCCTCCCTCCTCCCTCCCTAGACTCAACCTTTGGAGCGACGCGCAACCCACAGTGCCGCAGCCGCCCATCCATCAGATACAGTAGCGTATTCGTCAGCTGGCATTTAACTCCGGCCTCGTGCTTCCTTTGTGCGGGGCGCGGCGTTCCCCACGGCAGGGCGGCGAGGCGTCACGACAGGCCGGGCTAATGACAGAGGGGAGGACGGTGGTCGCTTTCTTCCCTACGGTAATGCCGGCGAGCAAGGGAGCTGCAGATTAGGCCGGACAGGGCGCAGGGGAGCCTAATGGACGGTGCTGGTGTACTACATATGGGGATTTATGGTTGTGCTCGCTGACTCACACGCACACACACATACATACAGATACACGCACATATATACACACACACAGTAGCATCTGGAAGGCATGAAACACCGCCACAGAATAAGGAAAAACCGAAACGGAGACTGCCTGATGGGATGAAGGTGGAAAGTGTTGACAAGACCACCCCTTCCTGAACACAAAACTCATTTTCCTTCCCGCCATCCCTCTCCCTCTCCCTCCTTCCCCTTCCCCGCGTCCTTCTTTACTCAATTGGCGTGTAAGTCTGCCCGCGAGAGATCAAGTCGCCAAAGGTTTGTGGGCCCCGAGATATACCGTCCACTTTAGAATCGAAATCTTCTGAAGAAATTGGAACATCAGAGGCAGTTCTCCGGAGCAGCGCGGGGCAAGGCAAGGCAAGACGAGACAACGCGAGGGAGAGAGGGAGTGAGGGTGGAATATCCGAGGTATTGGGGTGGTAAGGAAATTGCCACACGCCTGGAAATATCGTTTCAAGCATTAAGGAATTTACCGACGCGAGGGTAAGAATTCAGCAATATACTAAACGGAGGAGCCATGAATAATTCGTATTAGGAATTGGTTTTGGAACACGCCCGACTTAAACTTCATTTCTTGGGGCACGCCAATGCAACAGACGAGCCCGTTATCCAATCTACATGATCAGCAAGGCAGGCAGCCAACCAGACGCCTTGGTGAGGGGAGATGCATCACTTTCCACGCCTGGCATTACGAGGAGAGAGAGAGAGGCTTCTGTCTCACGCATCGCATAAACAACACGCATGTCACCTCAACTAGGCCACGCCATACACACCAGACGCGACAAAAAACACAATTGCACAGAGGAAAACGTAACATATACTCGCCAACAAAAAAAAAGACATACACATTTTTTTTCCTCCTCCATTTTGGTGACTCAATAAACGTGACTCGTTCTGGAGGCATCACTCTCGCGCCGAGGGAAGGAAGGATGTGAAGAGCAGTAGGACGGGGAAAACAACTGGCACTGCAACTTACACTGTGCCAGACCTGCTGCTTGGGTGCGAAGAGCGGGTTGTGGCAGAACGGCGGAAACAATGCGGCGGTGTCTGGGAAAGTGTAAACGCCTCCACCGTGAAGTAATTGAGTAAGACGGAACACAGAGAGAGAGAGAGAGAGAGAGAGAGAGAGAGAGAGAGAGAGAGAGAGAGAGAGAGAGAGAGAGAGAGAGAGATGAGTTAATGAATGAAAGACTGGTTTTACTCATTGAGGGCCTGATAGCCACACATGGCTGTGGATAGCTAAGCATGTCAATAAGTAAACCAGAGCACAAACATACTTACAGATACGTATAAGTTTCTCTACTGGAGGGTAATGGAGAAACGAGATGAGTCGCTGGTTTGAATACATGTACAGTACATATAAATTCATTTTCTATTTTATTAACTTACATATGTATTTATTTTAACGCATTTATATTACTACATTTTTCCTTTTTCATTATTGTGAAAAGGCGGTGACATTATAAATTTGGACCATTTCATACTTTAAAAAAATTATGGCAAACTTGCAATTCTGTGGGAAATAAACTTACTATCGCCATTACTACCACCGCTATATGCATGAACCTGGAGAAGTATTGGCCTTACTCCATCAACACATCCACTAACACACGCACTGGAGGAGAGTGGACGGGAGTGGAGGAGAGTGGAGGAGAGTGTAGGTAACAATGTGAAAATCGGTGTTGCCAGGGTGGAGCGAGCCTCACTGATGGGGTTTCCTGCGTGCAGGAAGCCTAGGACGATGTTTGGTGATGCTTTGGGGCGCTGCGGGATTCACTTGGGCATTCTGTGGTCGCTTTTAGTCCATGGCGGATCTAGTACGCATATTCTATTCCAAGCGTGCGTATGGGGAAGAGAGAGAGAGAGAGAGAGAGAGAGAGAGAGAGAGAGAGAGAGAGAGAGAGAGAGAGAGAGAGAGAGAGAGAGAGAGAGAGAGAGAGAGAGAGAGAGAGAGAGAATATACAACTCATCCTTAGTATATAAATGCACCACACAAACACACGACTAAGAAAACACTTAACACAAACAATTAAAAGAACCAAGAATATTATACATCTCTCCCTCTCATTCCCACTCTCTCGCTCTCTTTCTCTGTGTCTCCTCCTTACCCTTTACCAGCTCTTATACGCCATTTTGCACCAGAGTTGATGGTCGCCGCGCCGCCAGTTTGCCTCGGAGACCTGCGCTATCAGAAAGCTGTTAATAGAGACATCAGAGTAATGAACGCATGAGGGGAGGCGAGAGTGGCAGGCACGCCGCCCTGGACACTCCACGCGGGGCACAACGATCTAATAACTGCTAGCGTGCTGGGACCTTATCGCCTTCAGATCTCGCTGCTGATACGAGAGACATGTACAAACACTCCTCCGTAATGGCCACTGAGAGAGAGAGAGAGAGAGAGAGAGAGAGAGAGAGAGAGAGAGAGAGAGAGAGAGAGAGAGAGAGAGAGAGAGAGAATCTGTGTCACGTACAGTTTCAGCTTTACTCACTCGCTCGCTTTCAAACTCGAGAGATTATATTTATTTTTATGGTTTGTGACTTCTTTGACTGCGTGTGAAGTGACTGCTGTTCTCTCTCTCTCTCTCTCTCTCTCTCTCTCTCTCTCTCTCTCTCTCTCTCTCTCTCACCAAGATCTTCAACATCACAGTAAAAAACTATCTTTTTTTTTTGGAATTGTGTTTATGATCGTGTGTGTGTGTGTGTGTGTGTGTGTGTGTGTGTGTGTGTGTGTGTGTGTGTGTGTGTGTGTGTGTGTGTGTGTGTGTGTGTGTGTGTGTGTGTGTGTGTGTGTGTGTGTGTGTGTGTGTGTGTTTGCATGCGTGTTGCCTTAGACCGAGAAGCCGATGCGGAAAATTACTTACACGCACCACAGTATTCTTCTACTACTACTACTACTACTACTACTACTACTACCTCTCCTCTTAGTACTACTATTACTACTACTACTACTACTACTACTACTACTACTACTACTACTACTACTACTACTATTACTACTACTACTACCACTATTATTCTTACTACTACTACTACTACTACTACTACTACTACTACTACTACTACTACTACTACTACTACTGCTATCACTACTCCTACCACAACGCTAACATCATTATTACCTCAACAACTACTCCTACCACTAGAATAATATATATTACAAACACAACCACCACCACCACCTCTACTACTACCACCACCTCCACTATCATCAGAGTATCATAACGCTTCCGGCACTGCTACGCTAGGTGCACTTACCTTCCTACACACACACACACACACACACACACACACACACACACACACAACACACACACACACACACACACACACACACACACACACACACATGCACCTGTGTCGGCAGGAATACACACACAACACTGACATTCTCTTTAATAAAGCAAACATACACCCTCTCTTCTCTCTTACACACAAACACACCAGTCATTCACCCACCCACACACACACACATACACACAGACACACACAAGAGCTTTACTCACCATGGCTACATGTAGACACACAGCTAAGCACTACCACATCAGATTACACCACTGCCACCATCACAACCACTACTATTATCACAACCACTACAACTGCCACCACTACCACCACCACCACCATCTCTCTCCAAACTATTCTCTTGCCACATCGCGTCACACTGCATCTCACTTTAAAGAACAATTATATGTATACAGGAAAACTTTTCCTCTCCTCCAAAGCTCCGCCACGTTCCAGACTCCAGAAGTGCACTGCTAATCTCGTTATATCAATAGTGATCTTACATTCCCGAAATCACTTAGATTATTCACGCAACATCACGTATGAAGACTGAGGCTTTTGAAAGACATACAGTATACAATGCCTTCTCTTCTACCAAAGGAAACACGGCAGTCCACACCTTCCCTTCCCCTTTTCCTTACCTCTCATAACCCGTTGAGTACCATGAGTCGTTTACATATTTATTCTGCTTACTATTTGGTGATTTTATACAGCTTCAAAAACTTTTGTAGGGGATCATAATAGTGAAGACTGTAGCCATTAATCTTCTGACCTACATAGGCCCTTTCTAATGTTAATAAAATGGCTAATTCATATACAATTCTGAAGATAAAAATGTGTCCAAATATTGAAGGAGGTTAAGGCCAAGACAACTTCGAGGTTAATAAATACGAAAATTATTATATGAGGTGGGGTGTGAAATTACTTATAAAACTATTTCTCGAAAAGATGTACAAAATTACTTAACTTTTAAAAAGCGTCTCCGCTTTATGAAATGTAATAAATACAGTGAATTAAGTTACTGAGAGTAACTGTCTAGCAAATGAAGGAGGCATCGAATCAAAGAACCACAGCAACCCTTACCTTCACCCTTTCCTTTCCCCCTTTACTCCTCTCATATTTAAGGCCAGGGGACACTTACAAGGTTAGTGAACACGAAAATTATTTACCGAATCGGAAAAAAAAAATGTACTTGTGACACGGAGACCGAAAAAGATTAGAGAGTGGACGGATCGTAATGACAGGAGGCGAGGCGGGCCGGACAGGAAGGGCCGCGCTGCTGTCACTCCTGGGTACTCGTTACCGGGGAAATGGACACAAAGAAAATTGATAATCCGATGAACATACATAACTCCACCCTACACCTGACACCGGAACGCACTCACCTAATACCTAATATCGGTTCGGTCCTGACGCATGGCCAACATTTATCGCTATCCGAATGGTAACTTACTTTTCCCCAATATAGGCACGCAAATGTAATTGGAGCTTGACAAATTCTATCCTATATTTCCTCCTCTCTCACTCAACTCGATTAGTGGGAGTTTACAAGAGTGACTGGCCAGATTGTCATTATTGCTACAAATCTCGTGTCTAAAACTGAAACTGCTTATTAGTGTACCTCTCTAAAATACGCACTCGACATGTCCTGCCCTAATTCCTCACGCTGGCCTCCGTTTCAACGCTTACTTCACTCTGTATTGCCCTTACCTGCCTGCCTACGCTTCGTTAATCCTCACCTCCATGACTTTATCCTATTCATTTATCTTATGCATTTACTATTTCCATTACTCCTCTCTTTTCACTCTCCTTACCCCTGCTTTCTCCTTTTTTCATCCCACTATATACCGCGATGGTTCCTACAACATTCACTTCTTTCCCTTAAATATTTCCTGTCCATCTCATTCCTACTCTTCTAGTCAATATTGGTCTCACATCTTTTTTCACCTTGCTTTCCTCATCTTTCCTAAGCATTCCCTCATGTTGCAATAACCCGTATCAATCTTCCCCACACATCTAACACATTCCCAACGACCCTAATCCATTTCCCTTTGTTTTACCCAGATGATCCCTTTGGCACTCCCTCCTTGCATATCTTCCCACCCCTCACTCCTGCAGATCCCTACACATACCTTTTGAAGCAGCCTCTCTTCAAAACCTGTCTACTCTCTGGTCAAATCATCCTCCCCACCTCCCTGACATCACTGACCCACGGACTAACCCACCACACGCAGCAAAGGACCCTTACCCCCCTCATGCAGATCCCTGTACATCCTCTCTTTTAGGAATATTCCCTCTCTGAAAAAAAAACCCAATGATCGCTTCCTGCCTATCTCCCGGACATCCCTGACCCTCGTACGTAACCCGACCAGCCCCCCCCACCTGGCCGTGAGCGCTGCAAAGGACCCTCACATCCCCGCTGTCGCCACTCGATGCTCTAATTGCTGGGTCGCCTCGTCGTGGATCTTCCCGTAACGACACACATCCCTCCAGACGCGTCCAAGCTCGTCCACTGTTATTCCACATCAACAAATCAACCTATCCTCGTGTTCCGTGCTCCATTTACCACCTCCAGTTTTCGCTCTCCAGCCTCGAGAGCTAGCCAGTACCAAGCGTGGAGTAGAGGCAGGGCGCAGGTACATGTAAGGTAGGAACGTGTGAGCATAAAACTGATGAGGTGCGAGGCGATAACCGCGAATTCTGTGGATCTAACATTTCAGGAACTGTTTTACGATGACTGATCCATGTCCTTGCTACCTCCTGCTCCTCCTCCTCTCCCTTTCCTCTTCCCCGCTCCTTTCTCTTTTACGAACACGGTGGAGAGATAGATAGATAGATAGATAGATAAAGAGAGAGAGAGAGAGAGAGAGAGAGAGAGAGAGAGAGAGAGAGAGAGAGAGAGAGAGAGAGAGAGAGAGAGAGAGAGAGAGAGAGAGAGAGAGAGAGAGAGAGAGAGAGAGAGAGAGAGAGAGAGAGGAAGAAAGAGGTGAGGATATAAGCAGGTGTAATATTCTAGAGTGTAATCTGATCAACCCCTTACCTACGGCTACCTTCTAATTAACAGGTAATATCAGGGTCGCTATAAAGACAGACACTCACTCGCTCTCCCCCTCTCCCTCCCTCCTTTCTCTCTCCTTCCCTCTCTTCCTCCCTAGACTCGGTTCCAGTGATCACAACACGCGTTTATATATTGTCAAGTCTCCCCCTCACCCCTCCCTATCTCCTCTCAGTCCTTCTCCTCTTCTTCCTCCTCCTTCTCCTCCCCCTACTTCTACTCCTCCTCCTCCTGCTGTTGCTAATGGCGCAGGAACTAGAGGGTGAAGCTGAAATTAATGGCCGGAGCAGCTTGGCCTTGGTTCGGGCAGGGCGTGAGATAGTGGTGAGGAGAAGAGTGGTGAAGCGTGCTAGTGAGTGGTGAGGTGTTGGGGAGAGATGGGTGAGATGGGTAGGGTGTGTGAGAGAGTAATTACTGGGTGTGTGTGTGTAGGGTGAAGGTGTGGTAGGGTGTACTGTGGAAAGTTGTGACGGAAATTAAGTGTGTAGTGTGAGGGAGAGAAAGAGTGGCGAGTGGGGTGTGTTGGTGGGACAGGGGATTGGGGAAAAGAGGGAGCAGACATAGGGTGAGATGCGCGAGGGAAGCAGGAGTGTAGGGTGAGTGGTGAGGCGTGAGAGTGAGGAATGAATGTCGTGAGGCGTAGTGGGATGGTAAAGGAGTAAGTGCAGCTGAAGCGCAGTGAGGCGTGGGATGGAGTAGCGAGGTATGGGCGTAAACATTGAAGAGAGGAGAGGAGGACCTTGGGCGGCTGAGTACTCTAAGTGAACCGTGAGTCATAAGGAACGTTTACAAGCTACGATGAAAACAAGGATTCGTCAAGATGTAGAAAAGAACAATAAAGCTTAATTTTCTTTCCATCCAGCGCACATAATGACGACAATCTCCATGTGTTCCAGTGATTCACATCCTTAAACGCATCAGGATATCATTAAAGACTATGTTTCAAAGCCACAGTGATGATAACTCAGGTTTTCGTGATATCTTCCCATTGAAATTATCAATAAAACCATGATAGCGTACTTGAAAACGCTGATAACTCTCACTAAAGATTATTGAAGTTAGTCGCGGTAAAACGCTGATATGTTTATGAATAAGAAGGTGTCTCAAATGCTAATTGTATCAATTACTGAAAGAAGTAAAGAGTAAACTTGAAATCCACCAAAGAAAAAAAAGGTTGTGTTTAAAGTGAGTAAAGGCAACGACAGTGACCACAAGAGCAGGTAGAACGTGAAGGGAGGAGGGAAATACTGACTGACTGGATCCAAAGAGCGTGTGGGAGTAGAAGGACACGAGACACGAGGTGGAGAGATGAGACTGAAAAGTTTGCGTGCAAAACTTGGCAAAGATTGGCACTGTGGCGTGACTCTTGGAGAAGATTGGGTGAGGCCTTTGTCCAGTGGTGGGTTTGTAACGGCTAGCAAGAGAGAGAGAGAGAGAGAGAGAGAGAGAGAGAGAGAGAGAGAGAGAGAGAGAGAGAGAGAGAGAGAGAGAGAGAGAGAGAGAGAGAGAGAGAGAGAGAGAGAGAGAGAAAAACACGAAATGGAATAACGCAAGTGTCAGGAGCAGCCCAGTGCACGTTTCATCCCAACAAAAAGGCCAGCGGGACACATGCGGACTTCTATTGGGGAATCATCGTCACAATAATGATATCTCAGCGAGGGGCGGCGGGCTCCTGAACAACAGCGAGTCATCCTGCCGGGGCCGCCGCTGACGCTATCTGCACCACTCAACAGGGCCATGCCACGTCGGACAACCCTTCCACCCCGCCGCTTCCTGCCCTTGCCTCTGTCTCGGCTTCCCGTTAGATCAATCACATAAACTATACGAAGCTCTCAAAGTCAACACACACACACACACACACACACACACACACACACACACACACACACACACACAAATATACAAAAGGTGAGATCTTGAGTGATAAGCGAGCAATTAACGCCTCCTTGCGTAAGAGGATCAGTTGTGAGGTGCGTGAAAGGTCACACATATCAGACTATATGAACTTTAAGCCGGCTACTAGGAGTCTATACCTCGTGACACACACACACACACACACACACACACACACACACACACACACACACACACACACACACACACACACACAGGCACATGCACGCGCCTATACAAAACCCAGTATGGAATTGTGTCATAAAAAGAACACACACAACCACAGCCAGTTCCTCTCGACTCAACATTTCTTGCTAAAAATTCCATTACCGCCAACACACCCTCATGCATAAATACTGCCGCCCATTAACATCAAAAGGAACGATCACGCGGCTTAACAAATTGTTGCAGAAATATTCGGGCAGGTTTGCGGTCATTTTTTGTATTTCTTCAGTCGTGCAAAGCTTCAACGCTCGGACAAAAATCGACACTAGGGTCTGCTGTATCAGTGACTGTATTCCCTTGTGAAGTTATCAGCTCACGGAGGGTACAGACAGTGGTCATTCTGGTGGTAAAAAAGTTATTTCCTTCACGTAATGCCATTGGAGGTTTATCAGTAAAGTAGCACAGGGGGAGAAGCAACCAGGAAACAAAGAAAAATGACAAATGTGCGCTTATGATTCCGCCACAATTAATACGATGCCAAGTCCTTATAATGTGGTCCTGGGAGGGAGGACAGGGGGGGGTGTTGCAGCAGGAAATATTCGCGTAATATATAGTGGCAGCAGTGAAATTTTTTTCCCCGGCACACAGCACTAATAAGGCCAGGCTAACTATAACAAAGCATCATATGTAATTTTCACGCAGTCCTCCTATACTTTACACGTATATGGAGTGGAAAAAAGTATCATGATTCAACATTTGCAATTTTATGGAACTTTCCTTCATTTTACAATAACATAGAGTAAAAAGATATATACAATGATATGCACTTTCAGTCCTTTTTTCCACGAACGTCAGTTTTATAATACAAAGCAGCGATACGCTCGTCCTTTCTCTAGATAAAAAAAAAAAAAAAAAAAAAAAAAAAAATATATATATATATATATATATATATATATATATATATATATATATATATATATATATATATATATATATATATATAAAACGTCAAATGCTTGGTTGAATTTTAACGCGCAGAGGGACTAAGGTGGGAGTAACTCATAGAAAGTCGTGTATTGCCTCTAGTTATCAACACTTTCGTAGATGAGTATTTATTGAATCGTACTCTCACTATCAACAATTAAATAGGAAACTGAGCCACTTTCACGTAATCTACCTCTTCAATAAGAAGAGAATTACTGAAATTACCAATCCCAAACACATCCCTCTCCTGACGCAGCCTCTCTCTCCCTGACACATCTACACACCTTACCATTTCACTTTTACATAAACATACATAAATCGCCAGAAATTGTGAGCAATCAATATAACATGTACACGATAATTACCTAAGGATTTACGTAAAGAGGAAAACATTAAGAGAATTCTAGCGTGAAGTCGACAGATTAAGCTAAAACCCTCACTCTTCCTCCCACTCAACCTCACCCTTAACACATTAATGGATTTGCTAGCGCCTAGATAAGCTGTTTGTGTCTCCCTGTCCATCACTTATGAAAGAGATCCACTCCAGGCACCAGGAAGAATATTGACAGGTGACGAGTGGTATTGCTTCACCAACATCTGGCAGTTCACCACTCACCACTCTCATCTCATGCCGCCAGCACGAGGAATTCATATTATGCTCGCAGCGCAATGACTGTGTGTTGATAACATTAGTAGTATTAAGGTGAAAAACACAAAAATAAACACTTAGAAATAAAACATCCGAAAGATAAAACTCCGAACATAAAGAGAGTAAAAACAAAGAAACTATTAAAAAAAGTAAGAGACCAGGAGGAACGCTGTGTGTGTGTGTGTGTGTGTGTGTGTGTGTGTGTGTGTGTGTGTGTGTGTGTGTGTGTGTGTGTGTGTGTGTGTGTGTGTGTGTGTGTGTGTGCGCGCGTGTGTATGTGGTATTAAGCCCTTCAGTACCATGACGAGTTTCTATATTCATTCTGCTTACTTTTTGGTGATTTTATACAGCTTCAGAAACTTATGTGAGGGATTGCAATAGTGATAACTGTGGTCATTAATCTTTTGTCCTCCATACACCCTTCCTAATATAAGTAAAATGATCTAGTCCTACACAAATCTCAAGGTAAAAATGTGTTCCAGTAGTGAAGAGATTATACAATAGCCAAAAAATACGCCATATGTAGAAAAAGACAGAATTAATCTTACATATGCAAACCACTACTATTAACACCAGCACCACCATCACCATCATCACCACTATCACCATCACCACAATAACACCCCCACTCCTCTTGCATTACCTTAAACAAACTCAAATAGATGACAAACGTTTCTCCTTTCACGGAACAACGGCATCTTGAGAGAGAGAGAGAGAGAGAGAGAGAGAGAGAGAGAGAGAGAGAGAGAGAGAGAGAGAGAGAGAGAGAAGAGAGGAGAGAGGCTCGCCAACAGAAGCCGCCTGACAACGTTCTTCAGAAATGATAACTTCCACCGTCATACCCAATTAACTTCACTGACGGCTAAGAAGATCCAGCCAGTAAGATGGAGGAGGAGGAGGAGGAGGAGGAGGAGGAGGAGGAGGAGGAGGAGGAGGAGGAGTGGTAGCGGGGATGGAAGGAAGGACAAAGAAAGGGAGAAAAGGAGGGAGAAGGAGGAGTTTAAAACCGACCGAGGAAAATAGTAAAGAAGAGGAAACAAAAATGAATTAAAGGCGCAGGGGAAGAAATGTGGAAAGAAAAGTTCAAGGTTTAAAGAATAAAGAAATGTGATGGATGCGAAAAAAAAGAGAAGGAGGAAGAGGAGGAAGAGGAGGAAAAGGAGGAGGAGGAAAAGGAGGAGGAGGAGGAGGAGGAGGAGGAGGAGGAGGAGGAGGAGGAGGAGGAGGAGGAGGAGGAAAAGGAAGTTTACATATTACGATATAGTAATAATGATAACAAAAAAAGACACACACACACACACACACACACACACACACACACACACAGAGAGAGAGAGAGAGAGAGAGAGAGAGAGAGAGAGAGAGAGAGAGAGAGAGAGAGAGAACGAGAGTTATATTAATAAGATTATCACTCGCGACAACAGCTTCGGGAGGACACTTCTCTCTCTCTCTCTCTCTCTCTCTCTCTCAGACCACACCACAAAATTTTTACCTCCAACCAACGACGCTTTTTTTTTCTGTTGTAAAATGGAACCACCACCACCCCCACCACCACCACCACCACCACTTTCCCGCCAACCAGCAAGCCAGCCAGCAAGGACGACCCACGATAACAAATTGTGAAATATGATGCTCCTCAAATAAACTTTCGGGGCGTTGCGTTGCGAAATACCATAATCATACTTGCGAATATTAGTGCCGATGTTAGGAAGGAGTTTTGGGGACGTAGAGTAAAGTTTTGGAGCTTGGTTGAAGTCATACTTTGGTCTCTCTTCCCTCCCCCCACCCTCTCTCTCTCTCTCTCTCTCTCTCTCTCTCTCTCTCTCTCTCTCTCTCTCTCTCTCTCTCTCTGAACAACAACAATCAAGCAGCTTTACTTTCATGTTAAAGATAATTTCTCTTCGCCCTTTGCAGTGACTCACGACCACTACTACCACCACCACCACCACTACTACCTTCTCCCTTCCACCAACACCATTATCATCACCATGAGAGCTAATAACACCACCACCCTTACCAATTCCTCGACCACTTACGCACCCCCCCCGTCTCTCTCTCTCTCTCTCTCTCTCTCTCTCTCTCTCTCTCTCTCTCTCTCTCTCTTATCTCCCCTATCAGGAACACACCAGTATCATTATTCCCCTTGTGTGTGTGTGTGTGTGTGTGTGTGTGTGTGTGTGTGTGTGTGTGTGTGTGTGTGTGTGTGTGTGTGTGTGTGTGTGTGTGTGTTAGAGGGAGTGGATCTGTCTCGGCACAAGAGGCAGCTGTTGATTTCTGTTCTTTCCTAATTAATATACGTTGCACTAGCAAATATACTCCCGGGAACGGAGTGAATGGCATATAATTATAGCTCCTCAGGGCCAGGCACACAAGAACGCCTTTAAAACACACTACACCATGGCGTATTGAATAAGGTGGTGAGCGTGGGATCGGGCAGACGTCCACGTGTAGGTTGGAATCCCACCACGTACAGCCTTATAAACTCTTTGCCATTTGTCGAGTGGTCTAAAGTTACCTACATGTCACCATGATACCCAAGTTCCAGGCAGTTGCACCAAAGACGAGTTTGGGTGGTGATATGGGCCCTAATATGGGTACCATTATAAACAAAATTTCCTGCGCCACTAATGGGAGGAAGCTGAACAGCGTTTCCAATACTCTTCAAGTAAAACCTACAGGCGCTATAGGCCAGGACATAAAAAATACAAAAAAAAAAAGAATATTTACTCGCCGGGATGTGTTCCTTCTGGCAGTGAAGGTGCGTGTATGTACCTTCCGTTTTTCACTGTCATCTTAAATTCTCTTTTCTTCCTTTTTTTTTCTTCTGGGAGTTATTAATGAACGGCTCACTGTCATCCACGGCAATCATTCCATTTTGTAGTTGTGTTTGGTGTTCACGTCTCAGAGTAGAGTGGGTGGTGTAGTTAATAGAAGGAAAATGAAACAGGTAACTTTCTTTCATTATTTTTCTAGAAGCTTTCAATCAATTATCCTACTATTCTTTATTAAGTTAACAGTATAGTAAAGCGCCCAGTCCTATTCCATTACTAGGATTTCGATAGATTTTTTCAGAATATGATTAAAAAAAACTTTGAAGAACGCCGTGTACCTGCCAATGGTTCATCTTACGTTTTTTCTACATCACAAAATATACTTCCTTGTTTCCTCTCTAATCTACACATAAAGTCTACGGGATAATAATTTCGACGTTCAAATACCAACGTTTTTCTATATCACAAGTCTCCTTCCTTGTTTCTTCTGCAATCTGCATGTAAACTCTACGGGATAATAGCTTCGACGTTTAATCCTTTCACCATATTCATTCTGCTTACTACTTGGCGATTTCATACAGCTTCAGAAACTTATGTAGGTACTAAAATTGTAAAGAATCTGACAATTAAGCTTCTAATCTCCACAGATCTTTCCTAATGTAAATAAAATCTTACAATCATACCCAAACCTCAAGGTAAAAAAGCGTCCCAATACTGAAGATGATTAAATAATACCAAACGGCAGTATTGAGGTAAAAGATAGAGATGAAGTAATCTCGAAATAATCAAGGTAGGAATATGAGTGTCTATATCTTTAACCCAGAAACAAGTGTTGTTGAGGTAAAAGTGCACGTGTGAGTAGGATGGCAGTGGTAAAGGTGAAGAGTGAAGGCTTGCACGTGACTGAAGGAGGGTTGTGCATTCCGATGATGGCTTCCTTTTGAGTGGCAATCCGCACCGCTCTGTGAACAATGGCAGGTAGATTGGAAATAAAGCAGTTTTGCCTTTCTCATGGCGGGCCTGCATGGAGCGATAATGTTTGGTGCTGAAGTGGAGATAATTGGTTATTTCTGTCTATCCCGGCTATTGTTGATAAGCTTTCCCATAAATCCACGCTAGGCTTCCAATCAGAACGATTCTAACGATTCTACTCCTTTTCCCTATTTTTTTCTCTTACCGTGGTTTATTACTACGTTTATAGTGTTGCTCTCATACGCGCCTCTGCCTCAGTGAGAATTTAATTTTGTAACAGGTGATTTTGCAGTGGCTTTTTCGGGTGAGGAAAATGCACGTTGTCTCTCAGGAGCATCACATTTACACGTGCTTTTACAAAGTTATCAGAGTGTTGCAAGAATTGGATCCGTTCAGAAAAAAAATACTTATTAGGTCATGAGAACAAGAGAAAAGAGGCATCGTATGATCGTGTTCTCGTGACGTAAAACAAAGCCAATTAATCTATATTTTCTACAATATCATTTCCTTTTTGTTGTATACTCTTGAACTCCCTGAGGAAACCTTCAAGATACTTATCATCCAAATTTGGATAATACACTGGTCCTTTCTCTCTCTCTCTCTCTCTCTCTCTCTCTCTCTCTCTCTCTCTCTCTCTCTCTCTCTTCTTGTTGCCTTTGGCTAGTGTCTCTACTACATCAAAAAGGAGTAATTTCATCATTGTCTCCCCACGAGGACTAGCTTAAAGAAACCGCTAGTGTGGACGTCACGAACACATGAAAAGCCCTTGACTAGCATCCACCTTAGTGAGCGAAGGGCGAGGGGCGAGGAGCGAGGGATGAGGGGAGAGGTAAGGCAGGCTGGCCGTGTTTGCTGAGGGCAGAACGTGAGGTGAGGGTAACAGATGGATCCCACAAGAATTCTTCCCCCAACCATCCAACATTTCGTGTGGCGTTGTTTGCTTCAGGCAGACGTTGAATGACGCGCATGAAAACTCAATGATCTTATGCCACTGGCCTCCAAAAATATTGCCAGGTGTGTAATATTCCAAGGCAAGATCAATGCAAAAAAGGTCATTTTTATTTTACCATTACCAGCAGAATGAAGGCTAAAGATTTTTCTTATAGATTGGTAAAAATGTTCTGTTGAATGAATATTTTTTATTTAATATCCATATCTCAATAAAACAGGTACGTGTTCTTGGCAGCTCAGCGTCCCCTCAACTCACCCCTTACACTCTCACCTCACACACAACCACACACACACACACACACACACACACACACACACACACACACACACACACACACACACACACACACACACACACACACACACATACACACACCAGGTAAAACAGTAAGCTATTCGGTATCAAAATGAAAAAGAACATATTGGTGATAACATGAATGTGTCGATCTCAGTGATTTCATTTCAGTTACACACAGATTGGAGCGAAACAGTGGCAGGTTAAGAGGAAAGCTTCGAATCGACCACGTAAGAGTCTGTTTTATAATTCAGGCTCAACACAAGCCCGTCACAGTGGCCATGACACGTCACCCTGCCAGCGACAACCTCCTCTTCGACACCCTGTCGATGTTGCCAGGCCTGGGCAAACATAATCACTGACACGCGCCACCTTACCAAACCGTGGAAATTTGTCACTGAATTCTTAGCTTGCCCTATCAGTGTAAAAATGTTCAAATGCATTACCTTACGTAATTAAACGCTCTTCAATTGGATTAATTTCTGTTGATAAATACGCATACATACATATATATATATATATATATATATATATATATATATATATATATATATATATATATATATATATATATATATATATATATATATATATACAAAAACACATACGCATGTATATATGAAGAAAGCTGGTGGTCTACGTATATCTAAAGTATCTGTTAAATCATGAATATGCAACACGGATAAGAGTATAGCTTCTCCCTTCGGCTCTGCGCCATGTTAGAATCTTCGTAACATGAACAACAACAGCTCCAGCAGCTCCCGGAACCAAGAACACAGAAAGTCTAATGAAATGCAAGAAAATAATTAACAGGAAAGTTTGAACAACTAGAACAAACTAATATGCGATGCGTCACAAAAATGACAACAAAAAGACAAAAGTAAGTTACAATAAAGTTAGTTAAAGTAGAACTTGCGAAAAAAAAAATTGCATAAAACCTTGGCGAACATTACAAAGGAGCGTCACTGCGATGATCTGCGTCTCGGCTCGTCACGGCTCGCGCAGGGAGCGGTGTGTGATGCACAACCTCTGCCAGTCGAGAAACAAAAAGGCGTTCCATTCCCAAACACTACTATGGTCATAAAGTTTGAAACCTTCGCAACATTTTACGAGTACAATACAAGTAATGTTTCTAATGCAAAGAGCAAAATGTATGTAGAAAAAATACTGGAAAGTACAGCAAGTATGGCGCAGAATTTCATGAGTGATTGACTGAGATTTTTTATCTAGAAAAAATAATAAAAAACGGACATAAGCTATGTATCACCTTACCGCGATGTTCGACAGAGAGAGAGAGAGAGAGAGAGAGAGAGAGAGAGAGAGAGAGAGAGAGAGAGAGAGAGAGAGAGACGCCCTTAAATCTAAGTAACGTTAAAGAAATAACTGTCATTGTGTGTGTGTGTGTGTGTGTGTGTGTGTGTGTGTGTGTGTGTGTGTGTGTGTGTGTGTGTGTGTGTGTGTGTGTGTGTGTGTGTGTGTGTGTGTGTGTGTGTGTGTGTGTGTGTGTGTGTGTGCTGTACCTTTGCAAACATTCTGCTCCGTGCCACACAAAAGGCTGGATGACCTTTGATTCAGGGACTGCTGCTCGTATCCATCATTGTGAATTATAGCGACAACTCTAAAACGGGTAATCGGAAAACGCATTAGAACCAGACTTATTTACCTCTAACTTTGTTGTCTACGTGATGCACATGTTTCATTTCCTGCCACTCCCTCCACCGCCGCCGCTGCTGCCACGACCATTGCTACCACGACCACCGCAAGGAGACAAGGGAATGGTATGTAGCAGTAATGAACGACTACGACGGAAAGAACTACAATATCAACGACATAATGAACAAAACGTTATAGTAACGCTGAAAATGAAAACAACAGTTAACTGCATGAACACGGGAAAGCAAGGTAATGTAATATTTCTCTCTCTCTCTCTCTCTCTCTCTCTCTCTCTCTCTCTCTCTCTCTCTCTCTGAAAAAGAAGAAGAACAAGAAGAACAAGAAGAAGAAGAAGAAGAAGAAGGAGAAGAAAAATATATTAGGACTAAAACAAAGTCAACATCACACTTTCCACACTCCCAATCTTAATATTTCCTCTGCTCATCACGAAATCTCCCATTCACACCTCACACCCATCAGCATCATTCCTTCCCAACTCTAACCATTTCTTCTCTCTTCAACTGCATCATCTATATTCCCATTTTCTGCACACTGGAATGGCTAACAATTCCTCTCATTACTTGTGTGTGTGTGTGTGTGTGTGTGTGTGTGTGTGTGTGTGTGTGTGTGTGTGTGTGTGTGTGTGTGTGTGTGTGTGTGTTTGTGTGTACTGCACGTGCGACACTATTACTTATAATAGTCAATGATTTTATTCTATTACCAGAATATATGTGCATTTATTCCAAGCGACGTGATGGTGTGAGCGTGCATGCTAGTTTTATATGGATATGTATGAATGCATACATTAAGTCTCGCCCGTCTGTCCGTCCCTTTGTGTGTGTGTGTGTGTGTGTGTGTGTGTGTGTGTGTGTGTGTGTGTGTGTGTGTGTGTGTGTGTGTGTGTGTGTGTGTGTGTGTGTTTGTGTGTGTGTTTGTGTGTGTGTTTGTGTTTGTGTGTTTCACTGTTTGATCTGCTGCAGTCTCTGACGAGACAGCCAGACGTTACCCTACGGAACGAGCTCAGAGCTCATTATTTCCGATCTTCGGATAGGCCTGAGACCAGGCACACACCACACACCGGGACAACAAGGTCACAACTCCTCGATTTACATCCCGTACCTACTCACTGCTAGGTGAACAGGGGATACACGTGAAAGGAGACACACCCAAATATCTCCACCCGGCCGGGGAATCGAATCCCGGTCCTCTGGCTTGTGTATGTGTGTGTGTGTGTGTGTGTGTGTGTGTGTGTGTGTGTGTGTGTGTGTGTGTGTGTGTGTGTGTGTGTGTGTGTGTGTGTGTCGCAGCGCTAGTAGTAGACAGAAGTGATATAATTCGAGCGTCAGTTAAAGTGCGGAAGGTCCTCCTCGAAGAAAACATTCTTACACACACACACACACACACACACACACACACACACACACACACACACACACACACACGCACGCACGCACGCACACACAAACAAACAAACAAATACAGACACGCACATACACGCACGCATGTACACAGACACACACACGCACACACACCAACACTCCCTGGCCTGGGTCGGGACAAGTCTGGCCAGTTCAGTTGGCTGTGGACGCGCCTGGCGAGCGGAGGTTCAGCCCGCCGCTCCTAGGTGCCTACTCTGCGCCCGTCGCCTCCCAGGTCTCGTCCTACAAGCTACCTTACGGAGTGCTCCCAGAGTGACACTGACCATGGACGCTCCTCGGTAGGGCAGTGCGAACACTAAGAAATGACACAAAGAACTCGGAGCCATGGCGAACTTTGAGGACCTAACTTAGTCTAGATTTCGAGGTCTCGTGCCCGTCTGATTTTGTTCCGCGGCCGAGAGGAAGGAGAAGGAAGGATTCGAACAGGTGGCGGCATTACTTCGGAAAGCATGAGAGGATCCCGATGGAAGGTTGTCTATAGAAGACTTCAGAGTGAGTGCGAGCACCTGTGAGCACCTGTACACGTGTTCTGCGGTGCGTGTGTGGCGTTTGGGCGGCACAACCAGCAGGCGGTGTGCGAGACGCCTCCCGCATTCTCCACTCTCCCCCTCAAGGTAGGCGAACCACGCGCACACGATCAGTAGACGAGTGGACGAGGAGCAGCAGCGATGGAGTGGGTGGTGACGCAACACTCCCGCCACTGCTGCGTCGCCATCCCACCCATCTCTCTCTGCCTCCCTGCTCATGCCAATCTTTACTGCCTTGCCGGCACTTATTTAGCTACGTGCATTGTTCCGCTTGTTTTCCGCTGCTATTTGCGTTCTTGCTTTGCTTCTGTTGGTTTGTTTGTGTTGGATCATATGTATGTGTTTGTGTGGGCTGTGCAGTCGTGTGTGTGTGTGTGTGTGTGTGTGTGTGTGTGTGTGTGTGTGTGTGTGTGTAGTTTGCTACCTTTTGGCTGATCTACATTTTTCTGTAATGTTAGCTACCATATTTCAATTTCATTTTACCTTCTAACGTACATTTGTTTTATTTGTATCGCATGAAAGAAATGCATCATTTACCAGGAGAACAGCATGTACTGCATTAGAACATTCTACTTGGATACTTACCTGCATATAATAAAAACCCAACATGTAAGGCAAACATACCCAAAAAAATTCACACCTAAACAAACAAAAACAGCAAAAAACAAGAACAATGAACAAATAAAGATAGAAAAAGTATCCCCAGCAGATCAGGGAAACATTATATAGGAAGGCACTGAGAAGCACAACAGGCACACCATAAGAAGCAAGTACGACAGCAAACACTTTCCTTCACGAAACTAGACGCTGCTCATGACCGTCCGTATGCAGCCAAACACAATCATGTACGTATGCCATTCAGTGTTGTTTAGACTTACAATATCGCAGCGTAAACAGAATTTCGGAAAGCATATAAACCGTCCTGAATGGCAGCGTTGAACCTGGTCACACACACACACACACACACACACACACACACACACACACACACACACACACACACACACACACACACACACACACACATGTATAAAAGAATATCTTAACAGACTAGCTGATCCGATGCAGAAAAAGAAGAGAGAAAAATGTAAGAGAGAAGAAGGATAAGGATGAGGAAGACGAGAGAGAGAGAGAGAGAGAGAGAGAGAGAGAGAGAGAGAGAGAGAGAGAGAGAGAGAGAGAGAGAGAGAGAGAGAGAGAGAGAGAGAGAGAGAGAGAGAGAGAGAGAGAGAGAGAGAGAGAGAGAGAGAGAGAGAGAGAGTTATTGGAGCAGGTGCAAGGTCACGGTGAGAGAACATATGCACGCTCCTCGTCATGCTTAACACACACGCGCGCACACACACACACACACACACACACACACTGGCTAGCTAGCTAGACGACCGTGGTGAATAGCACACACGCACACACACACACACACACACACACACACACACACATTGTACAGCCACAACCAGGGTTAAATTCACATCATTAATACATACTGATAAGTGAACAATAACTATTGACTATGAACTAATATCACCTGATTTTTGTGCGAGTTTTTATTTTCACACACGCGTTTTGCCACTCGCCAGGCTGTGTTCCAATGACCAAACTAATAAAGCTAAACAAAGGGAAGCAACAGAGCTTGTGATTGTGGTTCAGAGAGAGAGAGAGAGAGAGAGAGAGAGAGAGAGAGAGAGAGAGAGAGAGAGAGAGAGAGTAGCGTTTGAGTGCATGGGAGCGAGTGATGGCCGTTGCGTGCAAAACTCTGATATGGAAGGGAAGTTATTCACCACTCGATAGGGGAAAATGGAGGAGAAGGAGGAGAAGGACCAGGTGAAGGAGAAGGGAGAGGAGGAGGAGGAGGAAGAGGAGGAAGAGAAGCAATAGGAAGAGCAGGAGAAGATACATGCTGACATAAAATAGACCATAAAAGAGCCACAGAAGTGAGGAAAAGAAAGAGGAGGAGGAGGAGGAGGAGGAGGAGGAGGAGGAGGAGGAGGAGGAAGAGGAGGAGGGTGGTGTAATAGAGTTCATGTGTTACGCCTCTAAATGTTGGTGGTTTGCAAGAATAACTTTACAGTGATATTTTGATGTCATCCTCTTGACCTACTTAATTAACTCTCTCTCTCTCTCTCTCTCTCTCTCTCTCTCCATACCAAGAAGGAAAGAAGAGGAGGACGAGGAATATAAATGGAATAACAGACAGCAACAGCATTAGTGGGCTAAACAAGACTGTCTGTGTGACTATGCTACCACTTCAGGTATATCGCTGAGAATCAAATGTTAAAAGGAAAAGGTTGTAATGAAGGACACGAAAAAAAACTCTTTCAGCTTTTCTTACCTGAAAATTGTGACAATTTCAAAATTTTGCCTAAACTTTTGTAAAAGTAAATGAAAAAAGGTGTGACCACAGATTTGTTTAGTATGTCTTAGAGAGTCAAACTTTTAATACATAGCATGAAATGTAGATACAGTTCTCCTCATTTCAAATAAAGTAAAAAAGAGGAGAAGGAGGAGGAAGAGGAGGAGGAGGAGGAGGAGGAGGAGGAGGAGGAGGAGGAGGAGGAGGAGGAGGAGGAAAGGAGGTAGAGGGGCAAGGTGAGGGGAAAAATGAGGAAGTGGAGAAGGAGGGAAGGAGTAAGATAGCATTAAAACATTAGAAGCTATTTTTTTTTCCCGACAACCACACACGCGAACAAAACCTGAAAAAGCAACAAGAAAAAGACGATGTTTACGCAATCACATCATCATACCATCACAATAGATAATACACCGGAATACAAGTGAACAGAGGCACCGTCAGTTATATTTCAGACTCTCATCCTGGAACAGAGTAGAAGCTTGTTACATATCCGTCACAGTTCCTCGAAGGCTCAAAATCTTGCACAGTATTTTAACATTTTGTCGAACAGTGCACAAACAGTAACCTTCCATTGTGTCATCCCTGCCTGCTGCAACCATCCATCCCCGCCATCCACACTGGACTTGAGCCTCTTAAAAGGGACTACGAAACGCCTGTGTTTTATTCAATTCTGCTCTTTTTTTTCAAGCTCAGCTCCCTCTTTTCCTCTCTTCCTCCCTGCCTGTCTGATTGTCTGCCTGTCTTCTGCCCTACACTGTTTGGGAATTGAGTGTAAGTTACAGTCTCTTCCTTTCCTTCGTGTCCATCGCTTTATCCTCTCTGTGTTTATTTGTCTGTCTGTCTAGTAGTCTCTCTCTCTCTCTCTCTCTCTCTCTCTCTCTCTCTCTCTCTCTCTCTCTCTCTCTCTCCAGCTACCAGTGACCTCCTGTCGCCTCATCAGCACGCCAGATTTCCCTTGGCATTACTAATAGACACAAACTCATTTTAATACAGTTTTCCTCTACATCATTTCCTTCCACCTAGCCGGTCAGTAAGGAATGAATGAATCCAATCAGTTGAATTAAGCTCTCCCTCACCTTCTGCCTTCTACCCACCTAACTCATATCCCAGGACTTACAGATAATAATTCCAGTGTAATAATGCAGGGAAGAAATAGGGTAAAAATGCCACTTAGTTAGAAAAAAAAATAACATAATTCATGAGAGAAAGGACTTTAGTAGAACAGGAGGTGGTGAAATGAGACTCCAATATTGAGGGCTCTGTGTGTCGGGTCCTCCTCCTCCTTTTCCTCTTCTTTTCTTCTTCCTCCTCGTCCTCCTCCTGCTCAATGAAGAACAGGAGTGGTTGAGTAGAGAGAGAGAGAGAGAGAGAGAGAGAGAGAGAGAGAGAGAGAGAGAGAGAGAGAGAGAGAGAGAGAGAGAGAGAGAGAGAGAGAGAGCGAGAGATGAGGCACACACATGAGAGAGGACGGGGGGCGGAGGAAGGAGGAAGGGGAGGAGGACGCTCACCCTTTATTCAGAGTCGCAAGAAAAATCAAATAAGAATTGTTTTCGTGGACTGCGGTCGGTAATTTCTCTGCATAATGGTCCTTCCAAAAATCCTGAAGAAGTAAAAGGAGAAAGAAGAGGAGGAGGAGGAGGAGGAGGAGGAAGGTAAAGAAGAAGAAGAGGGTGCAGAAGAAGAAGAAGAAGAAGAAGAAGGAGGAGGCAGAAGTGATGAGGTGAAGATGCATGCGCAAATCTAAGAAAAAACGAAGGATTAGGAGGAAATAGTGGAAGGTGGAGGAAGGAAGCCAAGAACAGAAAGGGGAAAAGGAAGAGAAAAATGAAAAGGAGAGAGAAGAGGACACAAAAGAAAAATAGAGACGACGAAAGCAAGGACGAGGAGGAGGCTCAAACATAAAGCTGAAAGAAATGAGAAGGAAGGAGGCCGGTAAACGGGAAAAAAAGGGAGAAGAAAAAAGAAGAGCAGGTTGGGGAGAGGAAGGAGGGAGGATGAAGAGGAGGAAATGCATATATCGACAGGAGATGCGAAAAAGAGGCAACGACCACAAGGTTCTTACGGAAAGAAAAAAGAAAAATTACACAAGAAAAAAATAAAGAAGCCGATGACGAGGAAGAGGAGCAGACGAGGAGAGGAAAAAGAAGAGGTGAAGGAGAGGATATGTTCTCCTGCAAGGCTCTCTTATTACTCCCTCCGGTTACTGAGACTCATTCAGGCTATTGGAGGATGCAGGGGAGGGGGAGAAGAGAGAGAGAGAGAGTGAGAGAGAGGGGGGTGGAAGAGGAGGATGGAATAGGCGACTGGAAAAAAAAAAAAATGTGGGTACGATCCCTTTACTTGTAACTGAAATGTGAGTAGTGACCTTCTTTCTCTTCTTCTTCCTCTTCTTCCTTTCCTTTCTCCTCTTCATTTTCCTCTTCCTCTTTCATCATTTGAAGCCTTTCTTGCTGATGCTGCTACTGCTGTTATTATTGTTGCTTTTGTTGTTACAAATATCACCACCACCACCACCACCACTACTACTACTACTACTACGAAGACTACTACGAAGACTACGAAGACTACTACTACTACTACTACTACTACTACTACTACTACTACTGCTACTGCTACTACTACTGCTGCTGCTACTACTGCTGCTGCTGCTACTGCTGCTGCTGCTGCTGCTGCTGCTACTACTGCTACTGCTACTGCTACTGCTGCTGCTGCTACTACTACTGGGTACTGCTGCTACTACTACTACTGCTGCTGCACTACTACTGCTGCTGCTACTACTACTACTACTGCTGCTGCTGCTACTGATTACTGCTACTGCTACTACTACTACTACTTTTATCACCCCTACGACTATTATTGCTATTACTACTACTACTATTACTACTACTATCACGACTATTATTATGACTAGTATTGCTACTGCTACTGCTACTGCTGCTGCTGCTGGTACTATTTCTACTACTACTACTACTACTACTACTACTACTACTACTACTACTGCTGATGATGATGATAATAACAATGTTAATAATAATAATAATAATAATAATAATAATAATAATAATAATAATAATAACGACAACAACAACAACAGTAACAGTAAAGAAGAGTACACCATATCCTATACATCATTACTGCTTCCTTTCAGTTCAGGGAAACATCAACTTCAAAAATGCAAGAAAAAAAAATACATTTCATAACTATCATTTAAATAAGAGGACCATTAAAAACGGAAAAAGAGAGAGACGATCAAATCTACCAGGTGTGTCCCTTTCCTTACCTCACCCTGCCTCCACATTGCCCAGTCACGTCATGCCCAACTATGCCCCGCCTTTCATGTCATGTTATTGCCTCTCATTGTCTAACTCTACCATGCCACGTCTCGATACTTTATTCCTTTCCTTGTCCCATGCTTGCTCGTTCACATTCTCTCCTACTATGTACCTCTTCTCCGTATCTTACCTTACCCGTCTCTTGTCGTCTTTCCCTCCTTTATATTGTATGTAACCTCTTAGTTCCCTCTTTCCTGGTGCTGTCCTTTCTCACTCGTCCCAGCGTCATCCTATCAAAAATATGATTTATTTGATCCTGTCTCTAAATCCTCTGGCTTAACACAACATCCCTTCCTTCAATTAACATCCAGCTTTCCTAATATCTGCCTGGATTTGCCGCCCACTGTCCTGCCTCACATTGCTGTACTCCACTCTGCCCCGTAACAACCTATCTAAGCCAATTTTCATGTGAACTATTCTACCGAACATTCCTTCTTTTTGTGCTAGTTCATACTTCATATTATCAGTCATTTAGAAACAAAGAAAATATTAATCAAGTTTTATTATGTGTGTTTTCCTATCAATGATCTGAAATTCTTTATGTATTAGATATAATGTTTCGAAAAATCCGGTAGCTTTCATTTATACAGGTTTTTCAATTGTTGTAGAAATCAATCACAGAAATATCAGAGAATACACACTTTATTCCACTCCATCTCGTCTCTTCGTAACTCATAGTTGGTGTAACAACTCAGAGGTATCCGAGACAAGCCAGAGTGAGGCAACACTAACTAACCAGAATAACGAAATACCAAAGATACAAAGAGATACACGTTGATACATTCATGACAAGTATGATGAGGCAACACTATCGAGATACACAAACACAGCCAGTAAACCTCTTTTCCACTCACAGCTTACAAGAAACAAACATCTCTAAGACTTTCTAAAAAGGTTTTAATATTCAATGAAAGGTCTTAATTAGCAATATCAGCTTTAGTGTTTTAATCTTCTTCACTTCTTAGTAATGGAGAACCAGTAATACATGTCCCAAGAGGTAATAGAGATAGCAGAAATTTCACGAACTAAATCCCAATAACTTCTCTCACTTACTACCACCGTGATCCTCAATCACACGTCCTTTGATCTAAGAATATCGCAAGAACACCTAATAACTGACATTTTCTTTAACAGATTATGTGGACTCCAAGAATGACCGAGAAACGAGTAACTTTCTTCACATATTTCCACTATGATCTGCGTTCTCTCTCCATCATAAATCCCTTGATCACCTGAGAATATCATAAGATAACATGACAAATCATAGATTCGTTATTAGATCAAGGAGACTTAAGAATGACAGAAAAAACGGAAAACCTTTTACATATTTTACTCTAACATTGTTCTCCCTTCTTTTTTATCAATCACAATTCATCGATCAGCTGACAATATGATGAGGAAACCTTACAGTGGATACATTCCTAACATACCCTGGAGACTTAAAACTAATTGAAGACTTTAACACAGTGGAAGTAAATGCAATGTATAACCCAACATCTAACCTTGACTGGCCGTGCAATGTAACAAACAAAACACAAACAGACAATGAATGAAAAACAACGTGATGAAACATTATCTCTTTTACTCTCTCCCTTCACGTCACTCAGAGGACGGTGGTGGAGTGGCGGTGGAGTGGTGGTGGTGGTGGTGGTGGAGTGGTGGTGACGCCCTTGCAAGCATGGCCGCCGCGCCCCCACCCCCACCCCGCTGGCAGGAAGAACTCACCAACACACCGGCGTCCTCAGAGTCACCTCGTCTCTGAGCGTCGCGTTGTTGCAGGTACGTGATTTTTCTTTATTTTATTGTTATTATTGATATTTTTGTTTAAGTTTTTAATATTTACTTAGAATGATCACTATTGTTACTTGAGACTTGGATGCAGCTTTTCTTATTCTTGTTATTCTTGCTATTTTGGTCTTTTTCTTCCTTCTTTCTTGTTCTTCCTTTGGTTCTTACTTATTTTCATTATCTACGGTACATAGCTGATCTCGTTCTTGTTATTATTTCTCGTCTAGGTATTGTTCCTGTTGTTGTTGCTCATTTCCTGTTCTTGTTCATTTATTCCGCATTTAAATTACTGATACTTCTCGATGCTTTGAGTGATGTATTTTATTTTGATGTTCTTGTTTTCTTATTCTCATTTATTGATTTCATTCTTCTTCACATCTGCAACAGTTATAATCACTGATATAATGCGTACTCTAAATAACTCTCTCTCTCTCTCTCTCTCTCTCTCTCTCTCTCTCTCTCTCTCTCTCTCTCTCTCTCTCTCTCTCTCTCTCTCTCTCTCTCAACATAACCTGACGCCCTTTTCTTCCCCGTACTCGTCTATCCTACAAACCGTGAAAGTCCCTCAACTTTGCAATGATTCAGCCTCGCGTCATTACACTTTCTCAAGTTACCAGCAGCTCAAGGCTAAACATTTCTCATCCGTGAGCAGCAACGAGGGATTATAGCTTTACGAGAACTTTCCCTCTCCCTCTCTCCATCCCCCTCTCTCTTTCCCTTTCTCCCTCTCCCAGATCTCAGTACGAAAAGAACGAAAGGAGAGAAATAATATAAATGTTCTAGA
>NC_059271.1:18569699-18574699 GCF_017591435.1 Portunus trituberculatus | reverse complement strand
TCTAAGTCTAATGTCATTGCGTTAATACTTTCGGTATTTGAAAGCAATTCTAACTTTATTTTAGATTCAAAGGCAGCTGTCAAGAAAAAAGAAGTGGTTAATAGAGGCATTTGGATGAAAAAAGTGGTAAATAGAAGAACTGGGAGGAAAAAAGTGGTAAATAGAGGCATTGGGAGAAAAAAGTGGTAAATAGAGGCAGTGGAAGGAAAAAAAGTCGTTAATAGAGGCACTAGGAGGAAAAAAAGTGGTTAATAGAGGCAGTGGGAGGAAAAAAGTGGTTAATAGAGGCAGTGGGAGGAAAAAAGTGGTTAATAGAGGCAGTGGGATGAAAAAGTGGTAAGTAGAGGCATTGGAAGGAAAAAAGTGGTAAATAGAGGCAGTGGAAGGAAAAAAGTGGTAAATAGAGGCAGTGGAAGGAAAAAAGTGGTTAATAGAGGCATTGTGGTAAATAGAGGCATTGGAAGGAATAAAAGTGGTAAATAAAGTGGTAAATAAAGGCATTGGTAAATAGAGGCAGTGGGAGGAAAAAAGTGGTAAATAGAGGCATTGGAAGGAATAAAGTGGGCAGTGGAAGGAAAAAAGTGGTAAATAAAGGCATAGGGAGGAAAAAAGTGGTAAATAGAGGCAGTGGGAGGAAAAAAGTGGTAAATAGAGGCATTGGAAGGAATAAAGTGGGCAGTGGAAGGAAAAAAGTGGTAAATAGAGGCATTGGAAGGAATAAAGTGGTAAATAGAGGCATTGGAAGGAATAAAGTGGGCAGTGGGAGGAATAAAGTGGTAAATAGAGGCATTGGAAGGAAAAAAGTGGGCAGTGGGAGGAAAAAAGTGGTAAATAGAGGCATTGGAAGGAATAAAGTGGGCAGTGGGAGGAAAAAAGTGGTAAATAGAGGCATTGGAAGGAATAAAGTGGTAAATAGAGGCATTGGAAGGAATAAAGTGGGCAGTGGGAGGAAAAAAGTGGTAAATAGAGGCATTGGGAGGAAAAAAAGTGGTAAATAGAGGCATTGGAAGGAATAAAGTGGGCAGTGGGAGGAAAAAAGTGGTAAATAGAGGCATTGGGAGGAAAAAAGTGGTAAATAGAGGCATTGGGAGGAAAAAAGTGGTAAATAGAGGCATTGGAAGGAATAAAGTGGGCAGTGGGAGGAAAAAAGTGGTAAATAGAGGCATTGGGATGAAAAAAGTGGTAAATAGAGGCATTGGAAGGAATAAAGTGGGCAGTGGGAGGAAAAAAGTGGTAAATAGAGGCAGTGGAAGGAAAAAAGTGGTAAATAGAGGCAGTGGAAGGAATAAAGTGGGCAATGGAAGGAAAAAAGTGGTAAATAGAGGCAGTGGAAGGAATAAAGTGGGCAGTGGGAGGAAAAAAGTGGTAAATAGAGGCATTGGAAGGAAAAAAGTGGTAAATAGAGGCATTGGAAGGAATAAAGTGGGCAATGGAAGGAAAAAAGTGTTAAATAGAGGCATTGGAAGGAATAAAGTGGGCAGTGGAAGGAAAAAAGTGGTAAATAGAGGCATTGGAAGGAATAAAGTGGGCAATGGGAGGAAAAAAGTGGTAAATAGAGGCATTGGAAGGAATAAAGTGGGCAGTGGAAGGAAAAAAGTGGTAAATAGAGGCATTGGAAGGAATAAAGTGGGCAATGGGAGGAAAAAAGTGGTAAATAGAGGCAGTGGAAGGAACAAGGAACTGGTGAGAAATTTTAAAAGATCCATTACCTTCAGAGTTCGTCTTATTGCGTGACTCTTCAGGCGAATTCAACGCAATTTTGTTATTTAGTATGGAGGATAATTCTAAAGCTCCTTAGAATCGCCAAACATAAATCATAACTATGTAAACTTATCATTTCTTCTTATTTGAGAGGGAGCCTTGGAAAGAAAATTATGATGTCCAGTGAGATGACAGTCACTTAAGGAAAGAAAGTAACAAAAAAACATCACTCACAAGTAGAAAATTCCCTTGGAGAACCTTCTTTGAGAGTCGTAAAAGAAAATACAAAAATAAGAAAAGAATCACAAATTACCAATAACAATAACATATAGATTATCTTAAAGCCTCATTTACAGCAAACATCACAGCCTTCCCATAGTACGAGAACAATAATAGTAATAGTAATAGTAGTAGCAGTAGCAGTAGTAATAGCATTAGCAGTAGTTAAGTAGCAGTCAAATTCTCTCCTCAAAAGATATACGAATGAATGACCGATGTTTAAAGATGCAAGAAAGAAAAGTGACAATATTATCTGAGTGTCCATCCGCCTCGTATCAGGAATAAATCACTTCTACCTTGGTACTGAAAGGATCAAGACAACACAAAGCGGCCTAATACATTTTTTTTTTCAACTCAGCGTGTCTCAACATAAGCTTGAGTAACAGAGGCTCCTGATGTAAGGTTGTCTTCTGAAGGGTCAATACTCCATTATATCCTCGTTAGGAAGCCCATTAGCCAGCCATTAATGGAGTCTAGAGTGCCCAGGCTGGTCCATTCCTCCACTACCTCACCATTACCCTCTCACCGTGATGAATAGCACCCGTTTTCTGCGAGTTTTCCTGTTTAGTTTAGTTACTCATTGCTTCTGTTTTCTTTTCTTGTAGCGTGAGCGTATGAGAGAGAGAGAGAGAGAGAGAGAGAGAGAGAGAGAGAGAGAGAGAGAGAGAGAGAGAGAGAGAGAAATGCACATCCTTAGTCATTTCTTTCCCCTCACATTTTCATTCCTCCCTTCATGCATTTTTCCTCCACACCTCCTTTCACTTCCACATTACATTCACTCCACCACTTCACACATCACAGGCAACAACCATCCTCCTCCTCCTCCTCTTCTTCCTCCTCCTTTCTCTTTCTTCACCGTCTCGTCTCTCGTCTTCCACGAACTGTTTAAAGGATTTCTTTTCAAAATGTCTCTCTCTCTCTCTCTCTCTCTCTCTCTCTCTCTCTCTCTCTCTCTCTCTCTCTCTCTCTCTCTCTCTCTCTCTCTTTCGCTTGACATTCCAAAGTAAATCAAATGCTTCTCTTTCCCATCCCATTTTTTTTAATATGTCACCTTGTCGCTTGCACACTCAAGTTGATTTGTTGTTGAAGGTTAAAGAAAGAAGAGTTTTCTCTCTCTCTAACTTTCAATCCCCGCTTAAGGGTCAATATGGGATAGTATGCACAGGAGGAAGAAGAAAACTCAACACGCAGTGGGGAGAACACAAGACACCACTTAGGGTACCTTTTCAAGACCCGCGAATTGAGGTCAAGTGTAGTGGCTATCAGAGGGGAGGAGAGACTAAGGAACTAATAGGTTATAGTGCTCGTATTAATCAATTAATTGCTCGTCCTTACAATGGATTTTATGTCTTTCCTTGCTCCCTCTATTGATTTCCCTTTAATACCTCCTTCACCCCATAATTGTGTATAAAAAAAGATAATTCGAAAAAAAACGAAAAGACGAAAAGAAAGAATGCAAAGGCTGTAAAATAATGAAAAGGAGGAAAAGAAGGAAAAAAGAAACACAGGAAATACAAATAGACAGTGAAGATATGAAGGATTAAAAATCAGATCAGGGAATGTTGTTATACAGGCAACACTCCCGCAATGCATCACACACACACACACACACACACACACACACACACACACACACACACACACACACTGCAAAAAAGGTACCAACACTGTGGCAATATTTTCAATGCTTGAAAATAAATAAAACTGAACAGAAAAATTAGACAAAATTCAGGGAAAAATAAACAGAAAATATTATTTACAACATTGATATGACTGAGTAAATTCTCTCTCTCTCTCTCTCTCTCTCTCTCTCTCTCTCTCTCTCTCTCTCTCTCTCTCTCTCTCTCTCTCTCTCTCTCTTTCTCTCTCTCTGACCACCCCTTTCACTTCTGTTTATTTGCCTCCACCCATCCTCTCTCTCTCTCTCTCTCTCTCTCTCTCTCTCTCTCTCTCTCTCTCTCTCTCTCTCTCACTATAAATTCGACACTTATCTTCTATTTACGGCTTGTGACGCGAGCTAATATTGCTAATTAAACCATTTTTCAGCCCATTAGCTTCGAAGCTAATGAAAAATATTGTCAAATATTTTACCTCTAGTGGATGAGTTCAGCCTGCGATTGACTGAACTGATTTACTGATATTAATATTCGATAGCCGGACAGGCACGTGGGGCGAGGCACTGAGGAGGACGGAGGCAGAAGCAGGGGAAAGGATATAGAGTGAAGGAAAGATAGTAAGAAAAAAGAGAGACAGATGTTGATGGAGAGTTACATAAAGAAAGAGTGAAGGATGAAAAGAAAGAAGGGATTAAAGCTGAAAGTGAGGACGAGATGAAGGATTGGAAAGAGGAACATCAATAAAACCACATGAAGAGGAGAGGAAAGGTTAGCGAGGGAGGGACACAGAGACAGAGTGGACGGAAGGAGAAAATAGAAATAAAGTATTGAATGTAGAGTACATCAAGGATAAAAAGGATAAATGGAAATGGACATAAATTGAAGACTAGAAGAAAAATGGACAAGGCTACATAAAGAAAGGAAAAGAAAAGGAAAAAAAAGTATAAATTCAAAAATGAAAAATGAGATAGAGAAAAATAAAAGATAAAATGAAGAAGGGGAAGGAGGAAGAAACACGAATATAAATTACAGAATATACCAAAAATTGTAGGAAGAAAAAATATGAAAAATTTAAAGAAAAGAAGAACAAGGGTGCAAATTTAGAAGAAGAAAAAATACTGCATGAGGAAAAGAAATAAAAAAAAGAACAAGAGAATAATTTGAAAACTATATGAAAAAGATAAAGGCGGAAAAGAAAAAAAGAAAAAAAGATCAAAAGGAAGAATGAATATGAGGAAGGAACACGAATATAAACTTAATAATAGATGAAGAATTGGAAAGAAGAAAAAAATTAACACATGGTGAAAAAAAGAAAAGAAAAAGGAACAAGGTTATAATATCATCACAAAATAAAAAAATAAATAAAATGGAGGAAAAAAATAAAATGAGTAATGAAGAAGATGA
>NC_059271.1:18554699-18562199 GCF_017591435.1 Portunus trituberculatus | reverse complement strand
GATGTGGAAGTGGACCATGAGTGAGTAAGAGTGGCTTATAAGTGGAGGGAGAGAGGATTCAACAGTGTGCATCATTTCTGAACCCATGTACTCATAGGCAGGAAAGGACTGGTAGGTAGGGATAGGAAGGCAAGGATATGTGGGTAGTAATAGGTAGCTATGAATAGGTAGGAACAGATGCTCAGTTAAATAGTAAGGAAATTGTTAGTTTCTACCTATCCCTACTTGTCTGTCTATTCTTACCTGGCTATGGGAACAACCAAGTTTTAAAGAACATCACCAAAACATAGCACACATACGCAGGCACACACACACACACACACACACACACACACACACACACACACACACACACACACACACACACACACACACACACACACACACACTTTCAACGAGGACACACATAAATAAATACATGATATTTGTGTTTGCCAGAGTTAACAATGGCGTCATGTGGATTAACAGTCATTACTTACACATTTGGGAATAAGGGAATTATGACGCTTAAAGCTATTCCAACGAGATTACCGCTGCCTGAATAATTAACTCACGCTAATGTCTCATAAACGATGTTATAATGATGATGATGATGATGATGGTGGTGGTGGTGGTGGTGGTGGTGGTGCTGCTGCTGCGAAGTGTCACAAGGATTAAAAACTACACTAAGCATATTATTAAAAGCTGCAATATTAAGCTTGTATTGCTCATGTATGAAAGGAAACTTGATGAAGAAAGTGATATTAGTGAAAAATATGTAATAAATAAACAAATATATTGTACATAAAAACATATTATTTGAATGAAAAACAAGCATGCAACAAACAAAGTAAGAATAATAGAAATTTAACAAATAGGATGAATAAAATGACGGTAGAAAAGATTTGAAAACATATAACGAAAATTTGGAAAATAAAAATAAATAAATAAATAAAAGTATACGTGATATTAAACACAGTAACAAAGCAGGTACTGATGAGTTTTTAAGAGAAAGACTGTCGTGCTGGTGGTGGTGGTGATAGTGGTGGTGGTTGATGCTGTGGAGAGGGAGGGAAAATGTAGTGGCAGTGACAATAGCAGAAGCTGTGGCGGTGGAAGCGGTATAGAAATGCATTATGTATCCCAGGACCAGAGAGAGAGAGAGAGAGAGAGAGAGAGAGAGAGAGAGAGAGAGAGAGAGAGAGAGACTACCACTTTTCCTCACCTGCCACTGCCACTTAATTATTCAACCACCTAACACTCTCACTCTCTCCTCTCTCTCTCTCTCTCTCTCTCTCTCTCTCTCTCTCTCTTCCTAAGGCCACACTTAATAATGTCAAAGGACTTCCTCCATAAATCTTCTTGAAATGATGATGGCGACCTGTGGAAAACTCTTAACTTGGAAGGAAAATAAACAATATGTGAATGTAAAAAGGAATATTAGAGACATGATTCATAGAAATAAGCAGGAGTGTAAAATAGATAGAAGAAAGTGTAAGAGAGTATTTAAAAAGATGCAGGTGTTATAATTCAGATAAAACAGAAGCCAATGTAAAATGAAATAGAGAAAATAAAAACAAATAAAAAAAATTCCATTGAATAAAACGGTCAATAAGAAACAATGACAAAATATCATAAAGAGACGCACACCTCAAAATGAAATGAAAGAAAACGAGAAAAATCAGGTAATAGGATTTAAGTAAAGAAAAAAAAAGGAAGTATATGAGACTATTTAAAGAAACATAAATGAAAAATGACAAAAAGAAATAGAGATTGGTAAATATGAGATGCTATTTGATATAGAAATACATAAATAGATATAATAAAAGTAATAAAGATAATAAAATAATAATAATAAATAATAATAATAATAATAAAAATAATAATAATAATAATGATAATAATAACAAAGGCGACACTTTCCTTTCACAGTACTTTTGCGTAACTCTCTAAAATTAATGGACTTTCTTAATTCATATTTTCTGTGGATGGCACTTTACGTATTTTATCTCTCTCTCTCTCTCTCTCTCTCTCTCTCTCTCTCTCTCTCTCTCTCTCTCTTTCCCCTACGTTTATATTTTTTGCTAGATAACTCGTGAGAGAGAGAGAGAGAGAGAGAGAGAGAGAGAGAGAGAGAGAGAGAGAGAGAGAGAGAGAGAGAGAGAGAGAGAGAGAGAGAGAGAGAGAGAGAGAGAGAGAGAGAGAGAGAGAGAGAGAGAGAGAGATATTCGCTTTAACAAATGTTTGGACCAAAACTGTATCCAGAGAGGATAAAAGAAAGATAGAGAAGGAAGAGATGATGGAGAAGGGAGGAGAATGAAGGAATGAAGATGACGGAAAATTAATTGTAAAGGAAAATTAATACTTAGAAAAGATAAAATAAAAAAATCTAAGGGAATTGAAAGGGAAGAGAATGGAAAAAGGAAAGTCGATGATCGGAAGGAAATGAAAAAAATAATTGAAGGAAAGGATGAGGAGAAAAGAACTGAAATATGAAGGAAGATAAAGATAGAGAGAAGGAAAAGGAAATGGAGAGAAATCGAGAAGTGAGAAGAGGACATAAGAATAATAGAAGTAAGGAAAGGAAATGAAAAAAAAGAATAAGTAAATGGAAACAAAGTGAGAGGAAAATAAAATATAGATAAAAATAAAACAAAAAAAAAGCAAAAATAGTGTAAATAAGATATATAAAAAGCAAAAAAAAATTAGTAAAGTTGAGTAGATTTGACGAGGAAAAGCAGGAAAGATGGGCAGAGAATAGAGGTTCAAAAACATTAGGTGATAAATGGATTTCTTTCACTACAGTCACTTTATTCCGCACGACAAATAGTTCCAATAGATGATGATGATGAGTCCGTTTTGTCTTCACTGGACCCGGGACGAAGGGCAACAATAATCCTCGCTATAAATCACACGAGGGAAGGAACCTAAACACTTCTCCCTATCTATACTTACATTGTCATTCTTATTATTTATTTTTGCCCTTTCTTCTATCTTTCTTTCACCAATTGTGCCATGATGGAATAGACACTAGACAGACAGACATACACGAATACACACACGCACACACACACACACACACACACACACACACACACACACACACACACACACACACACACACACACACACACACACACACACACACACATACACACACCGCATCGCAAGTTTATTATTAAAAAGCATCGTTTCAACACTACAGTTAATATTTCTTTTTTTTTATCACTACTACTACTACTACTACTACTACTACTACTACTACTACTACTACTACTACTACTACTACTACTACTACTACTACTACTACTACTACTACTACTACTACTACTACTACTACCACTACTACCACTATATCTTTCAAATATCTTTCAAATCATATATATTTCGATTATCTATTACAGTCTTCTCTCTCTCTCTCTCTCTCTCTCTCTCTCTCTCTCTCTCTCTCTCTCTCTCTCTCTCTCTCTGCAACACCCCGCTACTCAACACTCATTACACCTGCACGTCAAGGGTCATTACTTGCTACCTGTGAGCGAATAATGCAAATTACCTGATTCACTTTAATTGCTAAAAGAAATCAATTGCGTCTGAAATAGATTCTCTCTCTCTCTCTCTCTCTCTCTCTCTCTCTCTCTCTCTCTCTCTCTCTCTCTCTCTCTCTTTTGTTCATTGTTCCACACTTTCTCAGCTTTCCTCATTGCACATTTCAACATGTCGTAGTAAGGTCAGTGATTGCTCAAGGTTGTTTGCTAATCTTCTCTGAAGCAGTTTTCCTTTCTTTCTCTCTCTCTCTCTCTCTCTCTCTCTCTCTCTCTCTCTCTCTCTCTCTCTCTCTCTCTCTCTATATATATATATATATATATATATATATATATATATATATATATATATATATATATATATATATATATATATATATAGATAGATAGATAGATAGATAGATAGATAGATAGATAGATAGATAGATTTGTTTTCTCTTATTTTACACTTTTTTATGATTTAAAACAGTGTTTATATATCTTGTGTTTACTATTGTTTTAGTCTTTTCTTGTTTCTCTCTTTCAAATTTCCATTTTGTGCTTATTCGAAAAATACTGACGCCTTTTAATGTTTTCTTCTCTTTTTCTTTTCTTTTCTTGGCTTTTCTTTTCATTTAGGAGAAAAAATGTATTTGCACACATTATCTTCACTTGATAATTAATTACTTTCTTTTCTATCGCCTTCAGAATCAGCGGAAAAAGGTTTCTCTACTGAAATTCAACATTTTTTTCTTTATCGTTCTTCACTTGTTTTCTTTTCTTTTCGCCACGCTCACGGTCAGTGTTCATAAATTCTTAACTCACGTTCAAAATTTAGTGTACCTGAATTTTTGAAGCAGCATAGTATTTTTTTTTCCTTCAATACTTTTCACTCGCAAATTTTTTTTTCCACTTTGTTAATTCCTTGAGTTAATCTCGTATGAAACAAGAAAATAATCAGTTATATCTTTCATTCATTATATTAGCTAAAAGAAATTCAACGCTCGTCACGTTTTTCCCCATTACATTTCATTACACACACACACACACACACACACACACACACACACACAAACAAAAACACTCAGCCCTGTATTTCCGAAAGTCCTAAATGACGTCTCTCTCTCTCTCTCTCTCTCTCTCTCTCTCTCTCTCTCTCTCTCTCTCTCTCTCTTCTGTAGTCTTTTTGTTCGTTACCTGATATTTGCTCGTTCTCAGCATCTTAACGGGAAGACGAGAGAAGAGAAGTGGAGAGGAGAGGAGAGATGAAAGTCAAAGGAAGAGAGGAGAGGAAGGAAAGGAGAGGAGAGGAGAGGAAAGGAGAGTAGAGACGTGGGTGAAAAGAAGAACAAAGAGGAAGACGTGAAAGAAACACACACACACACACACAGAGAGAGAGAGAGAGAGAGAGAGAGAGAGAGAGAGAGAGAGAGAGAGAGAGAGAGAGAGAGAGAGAGAGAGAGAGCGCTAGAGAATGAAAATTATGTGGTTGGTAGGGGGAAGAAGTGGATTAGGAAGAAGAGAGAGAGAGAGAGAAATGGAGAGAACGAAGGAAAGAAAAGTAGTGAGTGGGAAGGAAATTAATCTGAGAGACTCTGGAGAAGTGGAAGAATGAAGTGAGACTAGAAAGGGATTTTGTTAAGAATGGATGAGGAAAAGGCGTGGATGTGGAGGTGGAGGTGGAGGTGGAGCTGGAGGTTAGAGGGATAGTCATGCTGTGAGTGGGAGGACAAAATGGATACATGAAAGAGAGTGTGAAAAATTTCATGGTGTTATGTCTGTTTTGATATGTGGTATTTGAAAGAATTACATGTAAGGGTCGCGTAAACAGAGATGTGGTAGTCATGAAAAGAAAACGGATGGGATAGAGAAACAATGCCTTCAGTAAACTTAATATTGGAGGACTTGGAAGAAATAATATTGAATAATCTTTTATCTTTTCTTTTTTTTTTAAAGAGAGGATTGGCCAAGGTCAACAAAAAAAAAAAAAAGAAGCCCACACAGTTGCCAGTCTCCTTACAGAGTCTATATAATTAGCCAAATGATAGGGACAAATGTCTTGACATACAAACACAGGTTGGGAGTTCCAAAGTTTACCAAAGAAATGCATGAGAGACGGTTAATGTATACGAAAAAACACGAGGAAATAAACCGCTCTGAATAAACCAAGAGTGGCAGGAATTAATAAAATATACATTATATTACATAAAAGAAATGAACGAAATAAACGTAGCTTTTAGGAAACAGCAGAAATACATTACACAGATAAAAAAAAATAGTAACTTAGAAAAATCCATAATAAGACTAACAGAAAAATAATTGCGATAAAACCCTACGAACACAAATATATACCGACATCAATCACACACCACAACAGTCCGTAATCAGAAATATGAAGAGGAAATAGAGTTAATTATACGTTGCTTTGTAGAACCTCACGAAACACATCACACAATTCACACAAACCCTGGGGTCCTAACTGCCTGACTTGTCCTTAACTAAGAGCAAGGACTACTTGTGGGTGTGAGACAGATAGACGGTGAAGGTCTGCTTGTGGCAGAGAGAGAGAGAGAGAGAGAGAGAGAGAGAGAGAGAGAGAGAGAGAGAGAGAGAGAGAGAGAGAGAGAGAGAGAGAGAGAGAGAGAGAGAGAGAGAGAGAGAGAGAGAGAGAGAGAGAGAGAGAGAGAGAGAGAGAGAGAGAGAGAGAGAGAGAGAGAGAGAGAGAGAGAGAGAGAGAGAAATGGGACAGTAAGACAGGAAAAAATATGGGGATAGAAATGCAAAAGTAAATTTAAAAAGGAAATGAGAAAAATTAAGAAAGAGATAGAGATACTGACAGAGAGAGAGAGAGAGAGAGAGAGAGAGAGAGAGAGAGAGAGAGAGAGAGAGAGAGAGAGAGAGAGAGAGAAAGCGGAGGAGAAGGTATAGGACCGAATGACCAACAAGGGAGACGAGGAACGAGGAATGGAGGGGAGCTAGAGTTGGAGAGACGTGAGGGAAGAGAAGAGGAGAGGAAACAGGAGGGAAAGACAAGAGGGAGAGAGAGAGAGAGAGAGGAATGTCATATTGAAAGGGGGTGCTCACAGCGACTCCTATGGTCGATGTGGCAAAAGGATGGTTCTGTTATACTGATTTTCGATACTAAAACGGGGTTGTGGCCTTGAGCACTGATTGGATACACAGCGAGAGGGACAGTGATGGGGCAAGCACGAGGACGAGGAGGCGAGGTTGAGGCGAGGACAAGAAAAGAGAGATTGTAACACGTAAACCAAATAGGGAAAACACGAAGGAAAGGATGGAAGTATTGATGAACAGTGATGAAACGAGGCCAGGAAAGAGGAGAGTATAGCTTGTAAAAAAGGAAAAGATAAAGATATTAAAGGAAAAAGAGAAGAGGGGCGAGGACGAGGACTATGAGGAGGTGCGAGACGATAGAAGCGAAGACAAGAAGAGGAAGAATATAACGTATAAAGAAGGGACAGGACCAGAATATTGATGAAAAAAGAAGAAAACAAGGACGAAGATGAGGATGACAGGAAAGTGTGAGACGATGGAATAAGAGCAGAAAAAAATGGAGAATGTGACATGTAAAGGAAACTGGAAAAAAAGAAAATACTGAAAAGAAGAAGAGGAGGAAAAGGATGAGGACGAAGAAAGAGGAAGAGTGTACGAACGAGAGAGACGACAAGAAAGCGGGGAGATAAACACGGAAAGGAATTTGAAAAGACATGAAAAGAAAATTAGAGAAGACGAAAAATCGAAGAAGAACGAGATGAAAGACAAAAACAAAGAAAACAAATACGGATACAAGAAGGAAAACAACACAAACAAAAAAATGAATAGAAAGAAAGAGAAAGAATAAAACATGAAAAAAACCTAAGAGAGGAAGTTGTAGGAGAATTTGAAGACCGGAGGAAATGAAAGAAAATAACGCAGAGAAGAGAACGAATGAGGATAAAAGGAGGCGGACGAGCGGGAATCTGAAGGAGCGCAGTGATGT
>NC_059271.1:18527199-18549699 GCF_017591435.1 Portunus trituberculatus | reverse complement strand
CAAGACTAGATGGAAAGGGAGAATAAGGGAGAATGGGAAGAGAGAATTTGAGAAAAGGGTGAATGTGAAAGATATGGGAGGACGAGAGGAAAGAAAGAAAGTAGGAATGGAAGAAAAGGAGGAATTGGCAGGGAGGAAAGTATGTTGGGAGAGAGAGAGAGAGAGAGAGAGAGAGAGAGAGAGAGAGAGAGAGAGAGAGAGAGAGAGAGACGATGAAAAAACAGAAGTAACAGGAGATAAAAATGATATAGTGAGAGACCTATAAAGGGAACTAGAGACAGACACACACGCAGAAAAATACAGACACATATACGGAAATAAAATTACAAAAAAGGGAGAGAAAAAAAAGTTACAAAATTTTCTTCATCCCCCCAAAAAACGCCATTGACACTATAAGGAAATTCGGAGGAAAGATTTTTTTTTTTGCCCATACAAGTTGAACAATTATGGGATTAGGGAGTCATCATGGTACACAAAGGTAAGGGATTTAATTAGGGGCAGGTGAGGGAGGCACTAACTACCCTCACCACACCCCATAGCTACACAGAGAACATCTAATTGAAGGAAGTTGCTGATGATATGAAGGGAAGTGAGATAACGAGAAGATAATTGAATGGTGTGTAACGTAATGGGTGACAAAATTATATAACTACGAACTGGAAAGGTTGACATAGAAGACAATTAAAGAACTGATTGGTATTTAGCGGAATGGATGGCAGAAACAAGAGAGTTGAAAAGGTAAAACTAAACCAATCGATAAATTAATTGAGTGTTTTGTTGTGGATGACAAGAAAACTAAGAATCTTAAAGATCAGTATAAATGAGAAATATGATGACTGACTAGAATGCACATTAATAACGCCTGAGTAAAATGTAAGAAGAGAATATGAATCAAAACAATAATGTTACTTGAATTGTAGAGATAAATGGAAGAAATATGGTTAATAAAGAGAATACGACTCAATATTTAAAGAAAAATGCAACTTGAATGATATCTATAGAGGGTAAAAGAAAGGAAATTAAGTATAATTCCAATGAAAGGTCAGAAAAGAATAACAGATTGAAATAAAAGCGACAATTTGAAACACCTCACAAAACACTCCATTCTTTACGTCACCTGCTCTTGAATATGCCTCACGTTGTGAAAACACACACACACACACACACACACACACACACACACACACACACACACACACACACACACACACACACAAATGAAACACGAGGATAAAAGACAAAAAAGAAATAACGAAATGAAAAGATAAAAGATATTTCAAAAGTTATATGTAGACAAATTTCTTATCTAGTGATTGATACACACACACACACACACACACACACACACACACACACACACACACACACACACACACACACACACACACACACACACACACAACGTGCAAAAAGAATAAAAGATAGGCAACAAGAAAAAAATGTGTTAGGTTTAGTTCTCTCACTCTTCCTGCTCTTCTTCCTCCTCTTTCTGTCATCTCCTATGAAATCCTTGTCTTCGTTACAGTGTTGTATATTACTTTATCTTTCTCCTCCTACTCCTCATCCTCCTCCTACTCCTTTTCCTCTCTCTCCTCCTACTCCTCCTCCTACTCCTCTTCTTCCTCCTCTTCCTCTATTGTTTTGTAATTAAACCTCAGTCTCACAATGTCATATAGTTATGTAATTTTATGTAATTCTTTATTTTTCCTCATTCCAGTACAGCGTTATGTAATCCTCCCCCTCCTCCTCTTCTTTCTCCTCTTCCTCCTAGCAATAAAAGCAATAATGGAAAATAATGCGAGGCGAAAATGGAAATAAATAACATTAAGTCAATCATATCCTTCGATTCTATATCTCCTCTCTATCTCTACCTCCCTTCCTCCCTTCATCCCCTCTACTGCTAACCATCCTTCCCTTCTTTCCTCCACAGTTTGTTTGATTTTTTTCCTTCATTTTTTCCCATTTCATATTTTCCAAACCTCTTTCATTCTTTTCCTTAAAATGTACCTCTTTTCTCATTTCCTTTTCCAGTTTTCTTCTTTTTACTTTCTTCTACTTCCATACCCTCTTTTTCTTCATAATTATATCCATTTCTTCCTCTTTCTTTCATCTTTCTACTCTCATCTTCCATTCCTTTCATTCATCTTTTCTTTTTCCTCCTATCTTTTTTCTACCTCTATTTCCATTCTCATTTCCACGTAACTATTTTCAACTTCGTCCTCAGACACAGATCTCCCTATCACACTGTCCCTCATCCCTTTTCTTCACCATTCCTACCTCTTTTCCTCCCAACTCCCAATACCCTCCTTTGTCATCCTATCCCCTCCCTCCCACCTCCTATCCTGTAAACCAACCGCAGCCTTCCCATCCTCAATTACCTCCAACACTCGTACTTCCCTCTCTCTCTCTCTCTCTCTCTCTCTCTCTCTCTCTCTCTCTCTCTCTCTCTCTCTCTCTCTCTCTCTCTCTCTCTCTCTCCTCCTTCTCTCCCTCCTTCCCTCTCAGAGTCTCGCTCCTCGCGCTGATCCTCCTCGCTTTCTGTCCTGGAGTCTGCTAAACCATGTGCTCTTCCTGTTTACCCCCAAGAGAACATTGTTAACCTCGCCTCCAGGGGAACTTTGGGCCGCCAGGGAACTAGATTGTCCCGGAAACTTGCACAATCTCACCAAGGCCCCGATCAGCTTAGAGTTTGGAGTTGAGCTTATCAAGGAGCCAAATTACTAAGAGGAGGAAGACTAAAGTTGAGAATATTATAGATCACCTCACCTCCCTCCCTTTCCTCCCTCATCTCCTACTTTCCTCCTCTCCTCTCTCTCTCTCTCTCTCTCTCTCTCTCTCTCTCTCTCTCTCTCTCTCTCTCTCTCTCTCTCTCTCTCTCTGTCTCCTTAGGTGGATTAATGTGTTTCCTCAGGTATTCATCATTAAGACTGCTACTACCTCACTCACTCACTCACTCACTCTCTCCCTCTTTCCCTTCCCCCATCATCTCTTCTTTCCCCTCAGTGAGTTTCTTGCCGTGTTGTTACTCCGTCAACCCTCCTTCCTCCATACTCTCGACATCCTCCTCCTCCTCCTCCTCCTCCTCCTCCTCCTCCTCCTCCTCCTCCTCCTTCTCCTTCCCCTCTGCTCCAATAACCTGAGTGTCTCCCTTCTATTTTATTTTTCTTTTCATTTTTTCTCTGCCCCAAGCAGTGTCTTCATCTCCCATGTTGTGGTGTTTTGTTGGCTCTCACAAACAAAAGATATATCTCCCACCTGCGTCCTCTTGTCCTCTCTCCTGTCTCCTCTCTCCTCCATCCCTTCCACTCTCTCTCTCTCTACAACCCTCCCTACTCTACCGCATATACTTTCTTTCCTCTCTTTCTCTCTCTCTCTCTCTCTCTCTCTCTCTCTCTCTCTCTCTCTCTCTCTCTCTCTCTCTTCCCTCCTTGCTCGCTCACCCTGACAAAGCTGTAATATCTTTTGTTTGGTACCATTGTGTTGTGTTTTTTTATTTCCTCTCCGAGATATCACAGTGCACGAGACAAAAAACACAACCAGCTCCATATAAAGCCGTGATCTAATACTGTACATTTTCTATCTTCTGCAGCCATGTTGAGATGGTGCGTGGTGTGGGCGTGCCTGGCCGGGGTGGCGCGGGCGTTCTGCCCCCCTGGCTGCAACTGTGACGACAATGTGCCCAGCGCTCGCTGTGTGGGCGTGGGACTAAATGTGCTGCCCATCCTCTTCAACCCTCGCCTGCGACGCCTCAACATGGCCCACAACCTCATCAGCTCCTTGAATGACGGTCTGGTGTTTTTTGACCGCCTCGAGGAGCTGGATTTGTCTAACAACGCGCTGACTTACCTGGGCACAGAAAACTTTGTGGAGCAAGTGCGGCTCCAGGAACTCCGGCTGGCGCACAACAACCTGACAACTCTCACGCCGGGCGCCTTCCGCGGCCTCAACTCCCTCACGCTGCTTGACCTCAGCCACAATGGTCTGATCGACCTGCAGCCTGGGATGCTGGAGGACGCCCCACGCCTCACCGTCCTCCTCCTTGCCCACAACAAACTTCACGTCCTCGTCCGGCACACTTTCCGCGGCCTTCGGAGCCTCCACGTCCTTGACCTGTGTGACAATTACTTCCGGGACGTACCGTCGTCCGCTCTCGGTGACCTGCAGTCCCTCAAGTCGCTACACATGTGTCGCAACCGCCTTACTCGCCTCGAGCCCGACGCCTTCACCAACCCAGCGCTGACGTCACTCTCGCTGGAGACCAACAATATCGACCACATAGAAGCCGGTGCCCTTCAGCGCCTCAAGAACCTACAGAAACTCAACCTTAACGACAATCTGTTGCGTGAAGTGCCCGCCGCAGTGTTGTCTCTTCTGGTGATGCTGGACACGCTCATCCTCAACAAAAACAACTTCACCACCATACAGGCGGAGGCGTTCAGGAGCCTAAGTCGCCTCACCACGTTGGAGATCTCCCGATGTCCTCGCCTCGCCTCACTGCACCCCAACGCCTTCGCTCACTGCAGCAACCTCCAGCGACTTACTATATCTCACAACCCGTTGATACGACATCTTCCGGAAAGGCTGTTCACTTCCCTGCCTCGCCTACACATGCTGGACCTCCGCGCCAACAGCCTCAAGAGCGTGTCAGAGGTCAGCATGCCATGGGGCTCCCTCGCTCACCTCGACCTGCGTGACAACCAGCTGGTGTGCAATTGTTCTATCCGGTGGTTGGCGGCGCTACTAGGGGCGGCCAACACCTCCCTCGCGGCGCCTGATGTGCAATGCGCCTCTCCGGAGAAGCTCAAAGGCCTTTATCTCTCCAGGTAAGTCACTCCCTCTAGTCTAGGCTGTGGCAGCCAACCAGAGGCGCCATGGCTGATTTTACCACCTTCTCTTCTAAAAAGACACGTAAACGGAAAAAAAAGAGAGGCAAAGAGGGTTTTTGTCTTGATCTTTCTACTATCAAACACCAAAGTGTTTCAATTTCTCTCATCACGCCAGTTTTAATGTCTCTCACTGCAGTGTTGCCCAATTCGCTGACCTTTTCTGCCTTTCCATTATTTGTGCCATTTACTCCCGTCAGTCACTCCTATCCTCATCCTCTTCTTCTCACCGCCACTGACCTGCCTTTCTCATTTTTTTTTTACCTCTCCATCTACTCCAATCAGTGTTTCCTTGCCCTTCCTCTAACTCCCGCCGTCGCTGCTCGGGCCTGGGACTCCATTCATACCGACGCAACTGGCGGCTTAGATTCACTCCTCATGTCCGTTCGATTCCCGATTCACGGGCAGCCAATCCTCGCCGTGGCCTCGTCCGGCGGTACATTGAAGCCTCTCACTGCTCTTCAATCAGCAGGTAATTCAAGCCGTCCCAGGAGCTCCCTGGCGCGGCTCACTGCCGGCGCGGGGGACGCTGCATGGCGGGGCGAGGCGATAGAGCGCCATCCGTTATCAGATTATCTCGACGCTCTCCCGTTACCGAGTTACCGGCTGACGAATGTTTCCCGCTAAAGGCGCTAATAAATCCAGATGCTGCCTCGGGCTGACAGTTACCTGAGAGGTGTAACGCAATCACCAGGATGTTGCATGTTGACGTGGCGCTTCTCTCTCTCTCTCTCTCTCTCTCTCTCTCTCTCTGGTGTCAATTTTACCTTCAACTTTTTGCAAAGATTTTTTTTCACTATATTTATAAACTATTTACAAGTTGTTCGTCGATGTTATCATTTTCGTCTTCAACTTCAACATTTTTTTTACCCATTTTACCTTCTATATTACCGATCTCATCTGACAGTTTTCCTTCACATTCAATCCTATCAACCCTCTGTCACTTATCCATTCCTCTCAACCTTCCTTCACTTTCACCACCACGTCTCTTTCTTCACCTTCTTACCTTAACATCCTTCACCTACCAACCTCTCGACCCACCTTCCACAATCACCAGCCCATCTGCCTAGCAACCTACCAATCTATATGCCAACCTACCTTCCTCCCCTTTCCTGCCTGCACATGCCTACCTAAACGTCCCTCCCTGCCTACACATTCCTGCCTGGCCAGCTGTCATCGCCGCAGTTGTTTGGGGTCCCCGTGAGGCAACAAACAAAACCGTGACACATGGGCCAGTTCCAGGTGCAGTTTCAACATTACAGCAGCAAAATGATATGAGCCTTACAATTTATACCTTCCTCTTCTTCCTCTTTTCATATTTTTGTGGCGGGTATTTGTTTTGTCCCAGATTTCGTTGCTTTTCTCCTGCTTCGGCCTCCTTCTTTCTTTCTTTCTTTCTTGTTATTTTTTTCTTGTCTCGTCTCTCGTCTCATTCTCTCTCTCTCTCTCTCTCTCTCTCTCTCTCTCTCTCTCTCTCTCTCTCTCTCTCTCTCTCTCTCTCTCTCTCTCTCGCTTATGTTCCTCTTTCTATTTTCTTTTGTCATTCTGCCGCTTTATCTTTCTTTCCCCTTCGCATCTCGTTCATCATTTTTCTCTCCTGCGTCAGCCTGCATTTCCATCCCCATTTCCTTTACATTTCCGCTGTTCTCCCTCTCTCCCTCACTACTTCCTCCTCCTCCTCCTCCTCCTCCTCCTCCTCCTCCTCCTCCTCCACCTCCTCCTCTTCTTCCTATCATTCCCTGTTTACCTTTTTCTCTTCCTTTTCTCTCCCTATCTTAAGTCCTCCTTTCCTTCCTATTGCTTTCAGTTCCCCTTTTACATTCAACATTTTCTTTCACGTCAGCTTTTCTTTTCTGTCTTTCTCCATTTCGTTTTCTTCTGGTTTCTGTTCTGTGTGACTGTTCTGTTCATCATTTCTTTGCTTCCTCTCTCTCTCTCTCTCTCTCTCTCTCTCTCTCTCTTGCTCTTTCTCTCTTGCTTATCTTCCTCTCTCTCCTTCCTCCATCACTGTTTCATTACGTCTATTTCCGTTTCTCCTCTTCCGTCTTTATCTCTCCTTCTACAAGCTCCTCTGTTATCTCTCTCTCTCTCTCTCTCTCTCTCTCTCTCTCTTACATAAACACATATGCACATTCTCTCTCTCTCTCTCTCTCTTACAGAGAGAGAGAGAGAGAGAGAGAGAGAGAGATTTCATTTAATGTCGCCTTAATGAAGTCTTCTTGATATAATAAATTGCATTCTCTCTCTCTCTCTCTCTCTCTCTCTCTCTCTCTCTCTCTCTCTCTCCACCTTTTAGAAATATGTTGTTTTGTCCTGTACCTTCCATTTTCCAGCTGCATATCCGAGGCTTCCTGAAATGCATTCCCTCTTTCCTCTCTCTCTCTCTCTCTCTCTCTCTCTCTCTCTCTCTCTCTCTCTCTCTCTCTCTCTCTCTCTCTCTCACACACTCACACACACACACACATGCTAGTCACGCGAGGCCGTAATGAAAGATATCTCCAATAACCCGACGAGAGAGACGAACTACTAGAGAGAGAGAGAGAGAGAGAGAGAGAGAGAGAGAGAGAGAGAGAGAGAGAGCAATGTGTTCTTTTTCTTTTGTTTACTTTCTCCATATGAAACGTAAACCCAACCTAACCTAACCTAACCTAACCTAACCTAACCACTAGACCTTCAATCACAGATGGGATTATTTTGTTTGTACATGCACCCTGTATCTTCCTCTTCCTCTTCTTCCTCCTCCTCCTCTTCCTTCCTTCCTTCCTTCCTTCCTTCCTTCTTTGGGTTCCTTCATCCTTCACTGCACACATCCCTTCCTTCTCTTCCCTTTCCCTCGTGACGTATTCTTATCATCACCATTCTGTCTCTCTCTCTCCTCCTCTTTCATTCTTCCCTCTCCTATTTGAATTTCTTCCTTTTTCTTCTTCTCTCTCCTCCTCTTCTTCTTACATCGTCTTTGTTTTTATTCTCAACATCTTCACTACTTCTTTTTCTTTTCTCTTTTCCTCTTTCTCCTTCTCCACCTCGTTTTTGCACTTTCTTTTATTTTCTCCTTTTCTCTGCAAAATTTCTGTTCTTCCTTGTCCACACCTTCATCCTTCCTCGCCCTTCTTCTCCTACCCTTTCATATTTATTTTTTTCCTTCTCGAATTTTTTTTCCCTTTCCGTCCCTTTTTTTTAATCCCTCACCCATAATTCACCCATAATTTACCCTATTCTTCTAATCACCCTTTACATCTTTCCTTTTTCATTTTCATTTTTTCATTCCTTTCATTCTCTTTCTTTCTTTCTGCTTTCTTCTAGCCTTACTCTTTCTTTTGTTTTTTTCTTCATTCGTCTTCCCTCGCCTTCTCGTTCTACCTCCTCCTTTCATCATGCGCCTTCCTTCTTTCCCTTCTTCAGCGCATTCAGTTTGGACCTTTCGAGGGACATGATATCCTCCTGCCTTGGACTTTCACAGCGGAGGAGCCATCCATCACAGTGGGGCCTCCTCCAGCGGGAAGAGTCACGTGTGAGGGAAATCAGGCGGCGGGAGGAAGGCTTGGTTGACTGGCTGGCGGGAAGAAGGAAAGGGTTGAAGTAGAGAGTGGAGGCAGCAGGGAGGAAGGGACGGATGAAGGGAGAGCGGGAAGCCAGGAAGGAAGGAGGAAAGGAAGGAAGGAAGGAAGGAAGGAAGGAGGAGGAAGGAAGGGAGGGAGGGAAGGAAGGCAGAAGGAGAAAAAAGGAGGAGAAAAAGCGTCATTTGCGGAATAAACTTTTTGCTGTTATTACGAGCAGGAGGAGGAAGGGACACACAATCTCTCTCTCTCTCTCTCTCTCTCTCTCTCTCTCTCTCTCTCTCTCTCTGGCTACGACCCACTCCCTTTTAAAGCTCCCTCCCGCAGGCTACAATGTGGAGGGAGTGACGTGCTGCGCGGTGTCAGAGGCGAGAAGTGTGACCATGTATTATTTATTGGCATGAGACATAAATATTGTGCCGGGAAAAAGAGGACAAGAGCTACTGACAGAGTTTGAGAGAGAGAGAGAGAGAGAGAGAGAGAGAGAGAGAGAGAGAGAGAGAGAGAGCAAGATTAACTCCCGTGTCTCTGAGGAATATAACATCCATCCTCTTTTATCTTAACTCTCCTTCCCTTCCCTTCCCTTCCCCTTCCTTCCCTCTCTCCCCCCTCCCTTCCCCACTCGTCCCTTCTCTTCATTTCTTCTTCTTTTTTATATATATTCTCTCCTTGCTTTTTCTCTCTTCTCCTTTTCCTTTATCTTTTTTTTGTTCCTTTATTTGTGCTGCTTATCTTTCATTATTTCTCTCTCTCTCTCTCTTTCTGTTTTCTTTTCCTTACATCCATCTTTTCCTTTTCCTCTTTCACGTTTCCTTTCTTTGTGTTAGTTCATCTTTCATTCATTTTTTTTCTTTTCCTTTCATTGTTTTCTTTGTTTTTTTCTTTGGTTCGTTAATCTCAATTCTCAATCTTCACTTTCTCTTTTTTAATTTATTACCTCTTCTTATTTCCCATACCTCTTCTATTTTTTCCTTTCTTTTCTTTCTCATTTCCCTATTTTTTTCTCTCTCTCCATCTCATTATTTATCTTTCTTTACTTTTCTCCCTCTTTTCATCGTAATTTATTTTTTTCCTTCTTCTTCGAGCTTCTCCATCACATTTTTCCCTTTCTTCTCATTCCTTACTTTACTTCCTCCTACTTTAATTTCCTATTTCCATTCATTTTATTCCCTCCCTTATCAACTCTCCTCTACCCTTCCTTCCCTTTTTTTCCCTCCAATTCCATTATCTCCAATTCCCTCCCTTGTCTGCTATTTCATTATTCCTTTCTATTTCCTGGAGCAGCCTCCCTTCTCTCTCCCTTCTTTCTCCTCCCTTCATTCCATTATATTTTCTCCTCCATTCTTTGCCTTCCTTTCTTATTTTCTCCAATTTTGCATCATATCCTTTTCCCTTTTCATATCTTTTCATTTTCTTTTCTTTTTCTTATCAATTTCCTTCCCATTCGTTGTTACTTTCCATAAATATTATCCTTCCCCCTAAAACACAGATTATTTAATTTTTCATTTCATCTTTCCAGCCTGTTTCTCCCTAAGCTGTTGTTTTCTTTTCTTTTCTCTTTCTTTTTCTTTCACTTTCCTTGCACTCTCATTACCTTCTTCCCTTTTCAATTTCCTCCCATAAAACTCCCTTCAGTTTCTCCCCACAAGATCTTTATCATCTTTCCCCATCACTGCCTCAGCACCCCCCACACACACACACACACACACACACACACACACACACACACACACACACACACACACACACACACACACACACATTCCCTTTAAGCATCCTTCCTTTTTCTGACTCGCTCTGTTTTTCTTCTTACCTTTGTTACTTTAAGAGAGGAGTAGCAAGACACGTGCAGGAAAAAAAATTGGAAACCTTTTTTCTTGCCCCGTTGTATTGATAATTTACTCTTATTACTTTGGATCTTTTAAATGTTAGTATGAAGACACATGTAGAACTAGACTGGAAGGCTTTTTATCTTCTACCTTTACTTTGAACAGGGATAATCAAGTATGGACGTTTCTATTTCAGTATGTATAATCGTAAGAATATAAAGAAAGTTAAGTGCAAGAACATGTCAGGAGTACACGTGGCAGTGTCTATAAGGCATTCCTATTTTTATTCATTCCTGTTTCTCTTCATCTTTAAAGCTCTCTGGTCTATATGGAAAATTGCTCTTATTTCTTTATTGTCACGACCGGGTTCTTATGAAACACGCGCCCTTTCTCTGCTAAACTTTTCTTTTTTTTAAATCATCTTCATTTGTTCATGATATATGTGTGAACTACATCCTATTCAATTCATTTCTCTCTCTCTCTCTCTCTCTCTCTCTCTCTCTCTCTCTCTCTCTCTCTCTCTCTCTCTCTCTCTTCTACACATCCACGTAAACCATTTTCTTCACAATTCATTAGGCTGAAATCAATCTCTTCTTCTATCTCTCTTTCTACTCTACCCACGTAAATTATTTTCCTACAATGTGAAAACCTCTATTTTTTTTTCTAGCTATTCCTCTTTTTTTGTTCCCTACAGACTGAGCCCGAGCGAGCAGCTGTGTGTGGATCAAGTGCAGGTAGTGGTGGGCATTGTGGTGGTCACCGTCTCCACTGTGCTGCTCATGGCCCTCTCCGTTCTCCTGTGCAAGTCAGTGCTACATACTTGGCGGAGGCAGTGAACAGTGACGTGGTAGTAGTAGTAGGGGGTGGTAGTGGTTGTGTTTGTGTTGTTAGAGGTAGTGATTGTTGTTGATGTGGTTAGAATGTCGGTAGTGGTAGTATTAGTGATGGTGGTACCAGTAGTAGTAGTAGTAGTAGTAGTAGTAGTAGTAGTAGTAGTAGTAGTAGTAGTAGTAGTAGTACTGTAGTAGTAGTAGTAGTAGTAGTAGTAGTAGTAGTAGTAGTAGTAGTTGTAGTAGTAGTAGTAGTAGTAGTAGTAGTAGTAGTAGTAGTAGTAGTAGTAGTAGTAGTAGTAGTAGTAGTAGTAGTTGTTGTTGTAGTAGTAGTAGTAATAATAATAATTGTTGTCGCTGTTGTTATTATTACTATTTTTGTTTTTGCTGTTATAATGATTGATGTAAATATTATGAAGGTCGAAACATGGAACGATTATGATAATGAAATTCATGATAATGATAATAATAGTAATGATAATAATAATAATAATAATAATAATAATAATAATAATAATAATAATAATAATAATAATAATAACATTAATATCAATAATAATAATGATAATAATATAAATAATAATAATGATAATAATATAAATAATAATAATAGTAGTAATAGTAATAATAATAATAATAATAGAATCACACACACACACACACACACACACACACACACACACACACACACACACACACACCGCGTAGTGTAGTGGTTAGCACGCTCGACTCACAATCGAGAGGGCCGGGTTTGAGTCCCGGCGCGGCGAGGCAAATGGGCAAGCCTCTTAATGTGTGGCCCCTGTTCACCTAGCAGTAAATAGGTACGGGATGTAACTCGAGGGGTTGTGGCCTCGCTTTCCCGGTGTGTGGAGTGTGTTATGGTCTCAGTCCTACCCGAAGATCAGTCTATGAGCTCTGAGCTCGCTCCGTAATGGGGAAGACTGCCTGGGTGACCAGCAGGTGACCGTGGTGGTGAATTACACACACACACACACACACACACACACACACACACACACACACACACACACACACACACACACACACACACACACACACACACAGCGCGCGTGCATTAATTTGTGACTATAGAATCACGCGCCCACCTTTAAGCATCCACGGATAAATGTCATAAAAATATAGAGAAAAGGAAAAGAAATATTAGTTATTTTTTCACCCTCTCCGTCGACCAGCCTGCAAAATAATCAAGGTTGCTGTCCACACAACTCCCAATTTTCAAGATTCTGGTTCAGGTACACACAAAATAATTACAGTGGAGGTATACTTACTTTTTCCTTCATGTACGTATTGAAGAAAGAAAAAATATTCAACAAACACAGGTGGGTGCACACAGGCATGCATGCACACACACACACACACACACACACACACACACACACACACACACACACACACACACACACACACACATGTAAAATATATCATATGAGAAATGTTTACAGACTTCAACATTCGGTTAAAACGAATTTTAAACTTAGTACAAGATTTTAGTTTGAGAGTTTTAATTGAATTTCAACTTTTACGTGAGGTAACGCATGCACCCTGTCGGTTATTACGACGCGTTAATCCTTTTCTCCCATCCCCTAACTCCCCCCCTCCCGACTCTCCCACCTCCTTCAGGTACCGACGGAGGAACCAGAGGGACAAGATGGGAAGAATGTGGCCTCCGGGACCCCTTGCACCGTGGCCTCCTGACAACCACACCGCCCCGACGCGTCACATCATGGCTGATGAATATGTTTACCACACCTACTCCTCCGTCAGAAAGATTCCCGTTACCAAGGTCTGAGGGGAGCCACCTGTGAGGCCGAGAGAGTGTAACCCTTCCTGTTTTGTTCCATTGAGGAGGTTGAGGAAACGTGGACGAACAAAGAGGCCACTTCGGCTGTACCTGCCCGGCGTTCCGAGAGGACTAAGACCAGCTGACGTACACTGCAGTGAGAGCATCAAGAACGTCTCCACCGGGTGTGTCCGGTTGTGCTGAGAAGAGTTGAAGGAGCACCGCGAAGAATGGAATAATCGTTTTGAGGCTTCGGGAGAGTTAGCGTTGTATCTGTGCTTCAAAATCGCTACTTATATTGATGGGGCGTTTCAGCTCAAGCAGTACCGCAGAAACATTTTCTTCATGGTTTATCCAAGGGCGTAGGCGTTTGTTTTTGTGCTTCGAAATTGCTGATTGTGCGGAGGACTTCTCACCCTCACTACGCTGACTCTGGGAGAATGCGACAGAATGACTTATGGCGAGCGAGGAGCAGAAATCAAAACCAATGAAATAATTTTGCACCGGGACAAATGAATGACGAGTGGTCTGTTTTGTCTGTCTGTCTGTTAGGCCAGCAATGAGGGAAAGCGAAGTTACGTAGAGGGAAGTGTGATACAGGGTTTACTCATATATGGGGTGTGTGAATGTGATTGGTGACTGTGGAAGCGCCTGGATCCACTAAACACCACTACGTACACTCCAATGCGCTCCACTAAAACACGCGTATCCTTGCCTTAAGTGATACTATTCCCTGCTATCGATTCTGAATGAAGTCCTCGTGTTGTTCCCTGATCCAGAAATCCATACCTTTGTACGCACCGATTTCAACGTCATAAAGTTCCAGGAATCGCTACCAACACTGATCTCTCCCCCTTCCTTCCTTACCTGCCTCACCTTGTCCCGGTAACAGGATAATGATATCAGCCACACATGTTGTTCCCAAAGAGGTCAGGGAGGCACTTCATTCCGCACCGCTACTGCCTCCACAAAGCTTTAAGGTTCGGAAAGGGGAACACCAAGCGGCTCTGGAACTCAACCCCGCTGCTAACCCACCACCCAGCCAGCAGCCACCCAGCCACACAGCCACCCAACCACCGAGGCCTTCCCATCCTTCATAACCTGGCAAGCGGCGTCCAGCGGCTGACAGCAACACCACCGTTGGGAGAGAGGGTGTGGACTCGCTATGATACACTGACGCACACACACATATACACACACACACACACACACACACACACACACACACACACACACACACACACACACACACACGCGTACAATATCCACCCACACCCATCCTCACACACATACGAAACTAATCCCCTGAAGTAAAATAACGCATAGGTATGAAAACAAAAACAAAAAATACAGAACAACATTGGTAAACTTTTCAGACGGATGAAACATGTGGCCGATTCCATCATCCATCACCTTCAAGTTGAGCAAACAAAATATTTATTATGAAAAAAAAAAAATCAAACATACACACACACACACACACACACACACAGGTATACTACTTACACGAGGCCTCTCCATCCCCGTTACTTCCTGCAAGCATGTACACACACACACACACACACACACACACACACACACACACACACACACACACACACACACACACACACACACACACACACACACACACATATAAACAAACAAACAAACAAACAATAGTAACGAAGGGGGAAAGGAAGGACGGAAGGAGGAAAATGAGAGAAACAAAATAGATTATAAATATGAAATATATATATAAAGAAAGGAAAAAAAAACTGACAGACAGATTGATTAATTCCGAGGTGTCGCAGCAACAACAGGGTCATAAAGCGCCGCTCAGAGAGAAAATAAACTAAAAACAGAAACTGAATTCAAAAATAAATCTTCACTATTCGAAATACGAACCAAAGAACATGTTGCTCAATTTCCATCACGCTACAGGCAGGACTGACTCACTCTCTCTCTCTCTCTCTCTCTCTCTCTCTCTCTCTCTCTCTCTCTCTCTCTCTCTCTCTTTGATGCGGCTCCTCGTCTCTGCCTCCCTGTTTCTACACTGCTTCCAGCCACCGCAGCCGCCGCCACCACCACCACCACCATTATCATGCCGCTGTTTGTGTCGCGTCCTTGTCCGTTCCTTGTCCGTTGTCCTTCCAAGTGTTTCTAAGTGTCTGTCCGTTATTCGGCCTTGAAGCGTCCTGAGCAAAGCTGTCCCATGATTACCCTCTGTGTGTGTGTGTGTGTGTGTGTGTGTGTGTGTGTGTGTGTGTGTGTGTGTGTGTGTGTGTGTGTGTGTGTGTCTTACCCCATGTGTAGTCATGTCTCCTTTCACAACGCTACGCCAGCCATGTCTATCTGTCTGCCTGCCTGTCTCGTGTGGCTACCGCTAGAGGACGTCACAAGTCGCTCAGTAATTTCCTCCTCCCGCCACGCTGACTCCCACCCTGGAATGCTGAGTGCTAAGTGTGAGTGCTGCTGGAGCTGAGGGCGCAAGTAATCAGCTAGCAGCTACTCTAATGCGAGTCTCTCTAGCATACAATTTTTTCCTGACGGCGCTCTCGAATTGATTTTTTTCCATCATGTTTTTATAATCTATTTAGCATTTACAATTTACAGGATATATATTTCAAGCGCACTTTTCACTACATCCATTTCCAAGTCCATATGTACATTGCATTGCTTTTGTGCGATATTATATATATATAAATATACTAATAATACATACGTACGTACGTGATGAATAAATGAATAAATATATATCTATACATAATTTGTGTATAATCATATATACAAGTGGAGTTATACATTTACTACCCTATAAGGTCTCGGGTGGGGCTACAACTACTACTTCAACTACAACAACTATTACTACTACTACTACTACTACTACTACTACTACTACTACTACTACTACTACAACAATTACTATTACTAATACTAATCCTACTAATACTACTACAATTACTACTACTACTACTACTACTACTACTACTACTACACTCAGTACTAATGAAAAAAATACTACACCAAGCTACACTCAGTACACTGACACCTATACACTTAATTAAGAGCATTGTCAACACCCATAGCATCCCCGTCCCTCCCAGACCTACACTCAGCACATCCCCTACCTTGCACAACACTCAAGCTCCACGCAACACAGCAACACCAGCATCGCAACAACACACTGCTACAGGGACACCGAGATGTACTGTCACGTCATCTTCACTCACCACCATCGTCACCACTATACAAAATGAAGTTGGAACAGTTACGTCATCGTCATCACTACTAGAAGCTGCATCGTCCAGTCAGTCAGTCAGTCAGTCAGTCAGTCACAGTCACCATTATTAGTGTCATCACCATTGTCACGGTCACCACTATATACACAGCCTTAACCAGTCACACTATCACCACACACACACACACACACACACACACACACACACGGATACCAAGACACACAGCCGCACATAAACAGACACAAAGTAAATAAGAAAAACAGAAACATCAAAGAAAATTAACAAGGCTGATTAAATAACAATTCATCTTCCCTGTACATAAATAATTATAATTAGTCTCCGCCTCTTTGCTCCTTCTCCTCGTCTAGTGTTGTCATAGTTTCCATTATAGCATTTTGAACTTTGATAAAAAAAATTAATAAATATTACAACCTCATATGCTTCCAGCGGCCCTTGCCTCCCCCGGACACGCGGCCCGTCTCTACCCCAGCATGTTATCAGTATAATAAATATTTTGTATTTTTGTAAAGAAGCTGTGTAAATAAACATTTCATCTCTTTAGCTCATCATTTCTTTACAGCTCAATTCGTTCTGAAATGCGCATCCGGCTATCAGTGTGTGTGTGTGTGTGTGTGTGTGTGTGTGTGTGTGTGTGTGTGTGTGTGTGTGTGTGTGTGTGTGTGTGTGTGTGTGTGTGTGTGTGGATGGATGAATGGCACTGTATGAATTAAGTAACAACATTATTTTACATATTTAAAACTATGTACGTATATGTGTAAGTGTACGTGTGTATGTATGTATCTAGTATGTAACTATGGATAGTGGATGAGTGGATGGATTGGATGAACTGATGGCTGTATTAAAGATTGATAGATATATGGTTGGCGCTGTTCGTATCTAGAAACAATATTTCGTAACCAGACAGCCGTTAACAGAGTGACACCACACCCTTCCCTTCATCCCCGGGAGGTGAGGGGAAAGGAGGGACTGAGAGGACGGCAGCAGGTCGCCAACACCACTGATTCCTCCAGGGCGTCTAGTAATCTACAGGAGGGAAACAATAGAGAAGCACAGCCTGTTTTGATAGGAAGAGGATGAGGATGAGAAGTAGGGAGAGATCAGATTACAAGACAAAACTGGACCGCATGAGAGAGAGAAAAGGAAAAATATGGTAGTCAAAAGAGGGAAGACAATATCAAAGGGAAAGAGGGAGTGTAGGACGAGAGAGGACATGAAGGTGAGAGAGAGAGAGAGAGAGAGAGAGAGAGAGAGAGAGAGAGAGAGAGAGAGAGAGAGAGAGAGAGAGAGAGAGAGAGAGAGAGAGAGAGAGAGAGAGAGAGAAAGTGGGGAAGAAAGGTAAAGTAAGAGGAACAGGAAAAAGAGTTTTGGAGGTGGGTGAAAGAGAAAGTGGAAGGAGTGATGAGGGGAAGTGGATATGAAGAAGAAAAAGGAGAAAGGAACATCACAACATTGTTAAGTCTACCCAAAATACGATTCGGGACACGGTGGCAAGTAAAACAAGACAAAATCTAGGTATATGTTGATTTGAAGGACGTCTTGAGGTGACATCAAAGGAGCGGCCACAGTAGGAACATCCCGAAAGAGATTCTTAACTTTCCATCTATCAATAATTCTCTCTCTCTCTCTCTCTCTCTCTCTCTCTCTCTCTCTCTCTCTCTCTCTCTTTCTGAGGCGAACGCACAGGTGGGAATGCTTCCTCACCATTAGTAAGTGCCGCCACTCCTCCTTACGCGGCATGACGACTTTCCGCGAGAAGTACCACCTATTTTTAAATACCGCTGAATGGACGCTGTCACTGCGCTAATACACGTAATACGGCAGCCTATCTAGTGGTAAGGAAAACGCTCCCTCTTTTTATTAAATGACATATACAAGATGAATGATACTTTAACCTTTTCAGTATTTCGATGCATTTTTTACCTCGATTTTTGGGTATGATAAGACAATTTTATTTACATTAGGAAGGGTCTATGGAGGTCAGACGATTAATGACCAGTCTCCACAATTTTTATTTAAACATAAGTATCTGAAACTGTATAAAATCACCAAATAGTAAACAGAGTGAATATGAAAGTCTGTGCCAGCGAAAGTGTAGGCTCGTGTGTCGCTGTGTGTGATGGTGGTGGTGGTGGTGGTGAGCCAAGACTGGTGACCGAGATGTGCTTGAAGTGAGCTCGCGAGGCATTGCTGGAGTAGTTGAAGGCTTACAAAGTCGCTCTCTGGCGCGCGTTGGCTGAAAGGTTTCGGCGCCAGCTTTAAAGATGAGGCAGCCTTTAGAATGCCGGACAGCCACCCCCGCCGGGCTCTCCAGCTAGCTCGTGGCAGAAATGGCAAGGAAAGCTAAAACATTTTCATTACATCCATCAGATTCTCGACATTAACTCCTTTTAGGCATGTTGCTGGCTAAGAGATGGCGCAAGTAACAACCGTAACCTTCATCTCCTCTTCCTCCTCCTCCTCCTCCTCCTCCTCCTCCTCCTCCTCCTCCTCCTCCTCCTCCTCCTCCTCCTCCTCCTCCTCCTCCTCCTCCTCCTCCTCCTCCTCCTCCTCCTCCTCCTCCTCCTCCTCCTCCTCTTCCTCCTCCTCCTCCTCCTCCTCCTCTTCTTTCTCCCATCCCTCAGGTTCATCTTCACACATCACATTTGCCGCTTCTCTGATGGATGGAAGCAAAAAACGTTACTTTATTGAATCACATATTTCTGGTGGCTGTGAGTATCCTTATGGAAGAGACTTGAGCAGGGGAGGCGGCCGGGCTGGCATAAATGATACTCTTCTCCCGGTCCTTCCCAACCTCTCCCGGCGATATTACTGAAGAGAAAGAGCAGAAGATGGTGGAAGAAAAGAGGCGGGAGTGTGAGTTATTAAGAAGATAATAAACTAGTGAGGTGGGGAGGGGAAAGGTTGGGAATCCAGAGAGGGCAGTGGTTGGGGGTGAATTGGGGGTGACTCAACTAAGTGCCAGAGTCATCATGGGGATTTAATGCTCAGTCAGTCTGGTGATGGCGCTGCTACCTAATAATGGCCTTCAAAGGTTATTAATTGGTCGTTAATTGTGTTGGAAAGCCATCCGACACGATCTCTCTCTCTCTCTCTCTCTCTCTCTCTCTCTCTCTCTCTCTCTCTCTCTCTCTCTCTCTCTCTCTCTCTCTCTCTCACCAACTATTACAAAACAAACTATAGCGTCACGTAACAGTACAGGTGTAATCTCTCGGCCAATCAGTGAAGCATTTCAGTAATTTCAATTCATTCCACGTAACTTTATGTACTAAGTCCAGAATAATAAAGATAAAAGAATCCCTGATTTATCTTAGAGCTCAGCGATAGGAGTTGATTGATGATTGCAATAATGATGATGATGATGATAATGATGATGATAACGGTGATGGTGGTGGTGGTGGTGGTGGTGGTGGTGGTGGTGGTGGTGGTGGTGGTGGTGGTGGTGAAGATATACAACGTTTCCTAATTTAATGGAGAGACATTGTTCATTTCTGACAAATACGAATACTCTATTAATTAACATTTTTCACTACTGAACAAGGTTTTTTTTCATCCTCACTCTTTTATTACCTAGTGCAGTTATTTAGACATTTATGCACTATGTCAGCTCTTTCGAGAGAGAGAGAGAGAGAGAGAGAGAGAGAGAGAGAGAGAGAGAGAGAGAGAGAGAGAGAATGCGAGTGAAGTAGTCTCTCATAGACAAAACAAACCTTCCTTCCTGTACACACACACACACACACACACACACACACACACACACACACACACACACACACACACACACACACACACACACACACACACACACACGCTCACACACACACACACACACACACACATACACACACACACACACACGAAGGTCCCTAAAGATAGATAAAAAAAAAAGGAAACAAGATCCTAACCAACCAGTTCTGTTTCTTCTTCGCCTTGGAGAAAGTGTGAGAGAGAGAGAGAGAGAGAGAGAGAGAGAGAGAGAGAGAGAGAGAGAGAGAGAGAGAGAGAGAGTAATAGTAAAGTAGTAGTAGTAGTAGTAGTAGTAGTAGTAGTAGTAGTAGTAGTAGTAGTAGTAGTAGTAGTAGTAGTAGTAGTAGTAGTAGTAGTTGTAGTAGTAGTAATACCACCACCACCACCATCAACACCACTAGCGACAATAATAACGACAACAATAAAAGTAACATCCATTAGCAACCTTACAATTACATAACCAACCAACCAAACTTACACACACACACACACACACACACACACACACACACACACACACACACACACACACACACACACACATATCCATCCCCTCTTCCCGACTCCATAACACACACACATAGAACCATACTTAAATAATATGAAACAAAATCCTGAACCCCTTATTCCCTCACAAACCATCTCTCTACAAACACTATACCTAAGCACTGCCCACCACCACCCCAGCCCTGAAGACCCGAGACCCAGCTACCTGCACACTCGGTCCTCACTCACTCACTCAAGCAGATGAAGACGACTAACACACGACTACATTTCACCTTCGCATTGCCCGAGTGGACGGTGATTAATGTTGATTCTGTCCAGGCAAACAGAGGAAGGGGAGAGGCGGATGGGTGGGAGGAGAAGAGGGAGAAAGGTAATCGAGGAAAAGGAGAACAGGAGATGTGTACCAGCGCATCAGGCCTCCCTCTCAATCATCTCCTTAAGAGGCTGTTGTGTAAGGTATGAGGCACGGGGCAGGGAAGGGAGGAAGGCAGGCAGTGTAGCCAGCTAAGAGGAAAGAACAATAAAAAAGGGATATCTGTGTGTGTGTGTGTGTGTGTGTGTGTGTGTGTGTGTGTGTGTGTGTGTGTGTGTGTGTGTGTGTGTGTGTGTGTGTGTGTGTGTGTGTGTGTGAATTTACATATTATATGATGTCTTTCTTTTTCCTGCGTGTGTTTATATGTTTATAAATGTTATTTGTAGTGGTATCTCTATTTTTTTATTTAAACAAAACTTAGTACAAAGGACCACGTACCCAAATGCGCACTGTCGTGTGCTTCCTATTCTAAGGGTACTACAATCTATTTGTTTACAATATTTACAAAACTCTTAAGATAGATAATATACAAAATGGACAGTATATAATTGGAGCACTATTCACTTTCACTGCACTGCACTACACTGAGTGTCACGTCACGATGAGTGTCAGAGGAGTTGGCAGTGTCTGTCTCCACTTATGAGCCATCAGTTTGACACTGTGAGTGTTCATCTCCTGGACGTGAGACACCGCGGCCGTGAATAAATTCCACATCCTGGAGACGCGTCCTGCGAAGGTGCGTTGGTGCTGACACCCTTGGGATCGCGGCACCTCTACGGCGTCACCATCATTGAGTACCGTTCTCGTGCTCCGTGTGGAGACTCTTAGAGGATGACGCAGCCCTGCCAGATGTGGCATTTTTTGCACCTGTGCCTTGTGGAACACTACAATCACCGCCACGTCTCTGCGGTGTTCCAGTGAACCTAGAGGACGCTCAGTCTCTGGGCGAGGTGGGAGTGCTGCATCTACTAGCCGTAAGGCCCGGCGTTGGATGCTGTCCAGTCTTCTTCTGTGTGTGGCAGCACAGGACATCCAAGAGAGTGCTGCGTACTCCTATGCCTTGTACAGCAGCAGTCTCTCTTTCCTGTCGAGGAAGCTGGCCATCCTTCTCAGAGCGGAGATCCTGTGAAAGGCTTTCTTGGCAATGGTTTTGAAATGGAAATGCTCCTGCTATGTCCAAGACAACCACGACAGTGTCCTTGCCGTCGTCGAGGGCGTCCTGCCACTGCCAGCTGAGGAGTATCATCAGGTCGGAGGTTAACCTTCCAGATCTGAACCCAAATTGTTGGTCTGAGAGGAGGACATTCTCCTTAAGATAGCTACACACCACCTCTGCCGCGACCCTCTCAAACACTTTACCCACCACTGACAACAGGGATATGGGTCTGTAGTTTTTTGGGTCTGTCCTGGAGCTTTTTTTGTGTACAGGAACTACTCGAGCCTCCTTCCACACTGAAGGCCAGACGTTTCCTCGTACACAACTTGTGAAGACTTGGGTGAGAGGGGCAGTCAGTTCCTGGAAGCATCGCTTCAGCAGGTGCGGGCTGATATCATCAGGGCAAGTGACTTTCTGTGTGTCGAGCCCCGTAATAATCGCTTCACCTGCTGATGCGTCACCTCCACCATGGTGACAGTCTTCTTGCACTGCTGGACCAGCTGAGGCGGTGGCTGCTGTGGATTCCCCACCTTCATTTTTCCAGCAAACAAGGAAGCCACCAACTGCGCCCTCTCATTACTGCTGGTGGCGACAGTACCATCCTGCTTGCTGAGGGGAGGGATGGATTCTTGGTG
>NC_059271.1:18514699-18522199 GCF_017591435.1 Portunus trituberculatus | reverse complement strand
GACACACCACCGCAGGCATTCTTCCCCCGCCATGTACAAAAAAGAAAATAGCTGCTCCATTTCCTCCCCTCTTTCCTCTTTTCCTTCTCTTCGTCCTCTTCTTCCAAATATTTTTCGTCCTTCCTTCACTCTCCTTTTCTCATCTCTTATCTTTTCTCTCATTGGTACATTTCTTTTTATATATCCCTCGCTATTTTATCTTCATCCTGCCTCCTGCTCTGAATCTTCCTTATCTTTTACTTCATATACTTGGTTCACGTCATTCTTTCGCAATGGTTAAGTTTTTAATTTTTCTAATTTTTTTCTCTCTCTCTTTTTTTTTGCTGGTTATTCATCATCTACCCTCTTGATTTCACTTTCTATCTCTTGTTCTTTTTCTTCCTCTTAGAAGTTCCTTGTGCTCTTGTTTTTTTTTTTAGCTTATTTTTAATATCTCATATTTTTCTTTCTTTAATTTGCATATAACATTTTCGTCTGTGTTTATCCATAATATTCCCTCTCCACTGATTATTTCTTCATCTCCTTTCTCGTCCGCCTCTCTTATTTTCTTTCTCACCTTCCTTTTTCGCACCTTACATTCTCTCTCTCTCTCTCTCTCTCTCTCTCTCTCTCTCTCTCTCTCTCTCTGGTTCATCTTTTTTTCTTCCTTATCCATCCCGCCTTCGTCTTCTTTTCTTTTCTCTTCTCCTCCTTCCGGCGTTATTTTGTTTTTGTCTCTCGCTGTCGCCATCTTTCTTGTCATGATCTATTTCCACTTCCTTTCCTACCATTTTTATATACCTTAGTCATATATCTACTCTGTGTCACTTTCATTTCTGATTAATTTTTTATGGGTTTTCTTTTCCTTCGTCTCTTTTTTTCCTTTTCATTTCCCGTTACTTTCCTCCTTCTGGTTTTACGCATTTTCTTCCTCGTAATCCATGTTTGCTTTCTTATTGTTTTCTTATCACTCATCTTTCTCCTTCAACGTCTTCTTTTCCGTTTCCTTTTCTTTTCTTCTTCGCCAACGTTGTTTCTATCTTGTTTGACTTAGTTTTCTATTTTATCCGTATTTCTCTTTTCTTTTTTCATCTTAACTTTCTTTTCCTTTATTAATCTATTCGTTTTTACTCATATATCCTCCTTCCATATTCTTCTACCTCCTTTTATTTCTTCCTGAACATTTAAAATCTCTCTCTCTCTCTCTCTCTCTCTCTCTCTCTCTCTCTCTCTCTCTCTCTCTCTCTCTCTCTCTCTCTCTCTCTCTCCTAGCTGTAATTAGCATCTATTGGCGTTCATATTTCAAACTCCCTCTTCTTTCTCACAAATTAATACTTAACATGACTCCATTATCTGAGAAGCTTAAAGCATCATCTCGGAGCCTGAGGCAGATGGAAGCAAGATGATATTCTCTCGTTCAATTAAGGTTGCCACCACCATCACCACCAGCATCACCATCACCACCTCTATGACCATCACCATTTCCGCCAACAACACTGTTACACAACTTCCCGTCTATGAAACCCTTTCTTGTTGTTCTTAGTTGTTCTGTGTATATAACTTAATGTCATCAATGGTGTTCACATAAACAGCAGCCAGGTATAGTCAGGTAGTCAACCAATCGTTGCTATTGGTTACTCGAACTACTGCGCCATATTATTCAAGAGCTTTTTTTTTTTCCTTTTCACAATTTCCTAACAAGATCCACTTTAAAGAAGGATTTAATCAATCTTTTTTTCTTATTTTTTCAGTCGCTGTACTTTCGCGGCAGGTAATGGAAGGTGAGCAAGGGGAAAAAACCTGAATCATAGAGACAGTAACGCGTGTGATATCGTTTCAAGGAGAGATTACTTGTGTAGCACCGATGGGACATTACAAAACACACACACATACATACACACACACAAACAAATAACACCCGCAGACATTCACTCCAGGAATTCCTGTCAAAAAGAGGAATGTTGCGCACTATGGATACTCGAGCACACATCAGCGGGAGGCGAGAGTGTGTCCCGGGGCTGCGAGACGTTGGAGAGATGTGCTGGAAACCTATACTGAAACAACAACTCTTCTCTCTCTCTCTCTCTCTCTCTCTCTCTCTCTCTCTCTCTCTCTCTCTCTCTCTCTCTCTCTCTCTCTCTCTTTTCCCTCTCCCTCTCCACTATCTTTATGTCGACATCGCCTTGCAGCCTCAGCGGCCAAACGAGCACACTGGTGGCCTTGCGAGCGAGCGAGGTCTGGTGCCCGGGGGCCTGACACCGCCCACGTGCGTCAATACCATGGCAACTGGGGACAGAGACCTTGCCCTTCGGGGATGGGCGTGTCCTGACGAGGCCCGCTACGTTACACTACGGCTCTATTCGCCTTCTTTTTTTCATAACACACAACATTAGCTAATTATTTATGTGCTTCACTGGCTGAACAGATGCGTGTTAAGTAATCATGTCCTTTGTTCTGGTTTTACAGAGATTGATCTGTCACCTGTATTTTGAACTTATTAATGACTCTTCCCTCTAATATCGTGAAGAGAGAGCTGACCAATAAAAAAGAAAAAACTACGTACCCTTAAATTTCCTGTTACAAAGCTTTCAATTTACACACCAGGCGGGAATGATTCAAGGTACCAATATCCACGAGCTGCTTGGGTACATTCAAACAAAGGAGTTCTGGAGGGCACATGTACTATTAGCTATTCCTACAAGAAACAAAATAAGGAAATAAAGCAGGTAAGTTAATAATACAACTATCTTAACCTCTCTGTAGGACACTTAAGGACTCAAAACTCACAAAACCACGACACAAGATACATGGGTAAGATGACACATACTCTCCCCATCCTCTATCACTAATAGCTCCTTATAAGAAGAACACAGGAGAAAGACTGCTCTCCCATAGAAACAAACAGGAAAAAACTAATTCACTGTTTACTGACCCGTTTACAACAAACAAAGGAGGCGTGGTGGAGATTTGAGGCAGAAAAGGGAAAATTAAACTCAGTGTAGACTCAGTTTATACGGTCAATGGTCTGTTGCCCCTGTAAAGGGAGATGGACGTGGGAACTGCCTTGTCCAGCTTCTGTTTGACAAGGTGGATATTACGACCATTGTGGAGGAGGAGGAGGAGGAGGAGGAGGAGGAGGAGGAGGAGGAGGAGGAGGAGGAGAGAGAAGAAGAAGAGGAAGAGGAAGAGGAGGAGGAGGAGGAGGAGGAGGAGGAGGAGGAGGAGGAGGAGGAGGAGGAGGAGGAGGAGGAGGAGGAGGAGGAGGAGGAGGAGGAGGAGGAGGAGGAGGAGGAGGAGGAGGAGAGGAGGAGGAGGAGGAGGAGAAGAGGAGGAGGAGGAGGAGGAGGAGGAGGAGGAGGAGGAGGAGGAGGAGGAAGAAGAGGAAGAAGAGGAAGAAGAGGAGGAGGAGGAGGAGGAGGAGGAGGAGGAGGAGGAGGAGGAGGAGACTAGAGGAAGAGACGGTGGAAATAGAAGACAAAGATGACATAGACAGAGACAAGAAAAAACAACAAGGAGGAAGAATAAGGAAAGGATGAAGACAAAGACGCTGAAGAAGAGTAAGAACAATAAGAACAATGACAAGAATAAGAACGAGATGAAAATTCAAAACAACGAAGAAAACATGAAAAATTTTATAGAGGAGCAAAAAAAAAAAAAAAAAAAAAGTAAAAAAACAAATGAAGAATGAGAAGACAGAAAGATGGGAGCCTACCTAACTTTCACCTTGGCTACACCTTCAGGAGCCAGACGCGGCCTCAACTTCAGCATCGCTCAACGTAACTTCCCCGAGTCGTAAAGTTCAAAATATTACACTCTTGTATGAGGAGCGGTTCCCTAAGGCGTGTCCCTGCTGCGCCTAGAAATTCCTTGACTTTATACGAATCTCTCTCTCTCTCTCTCTCTCTCTCTCTCTCTCTCTCTCTCTCTCTGAAGGTCACTACCATTAACACGCCCCAAAAATACCTTCCCCACCTCTATAATTACATCCAAGGCGACTCAGACAACTATAAATTTATTCTTACGAGACCAGACTACTAATTCAACTCTGTGTGTAGTCCGTGCACTCTATATATAGAATGTGTGTGTGTGTGTGTGTGTGTGTGTGTGTGTGTGTGTGTGTGTGTGTGTGTGTGTGTGTGTGTGTGTGTGTGTGTGTGTGTGTGTGTGTGTGTGTGTGTGTGTGTGTGTGTACCATTATTGCAGCTTTTACAGGTATTTTGATCATTCTAGTGAGAGTTTTAGTGATTCCAGTGAGAGTTCAGTTATGTTTTGTCGTCTCCAGTCTTTCATCTACGTTTGAAAGAGTCGCCGTTGAAATTATTGTGGTTTGCACGAATGTTTCCTTCTGATTCTAACAAGGATTCTTTGATAGGTTTTCTCAAAATGTTTCGTCATCTTTACTCTTGATTTACATTTACGGAAAAAAATAATCCTGGAAAACAAACTAATCATCCTTGTTGTCTTCGCAAATGATACTGATGAGATAAAACATTCATGAATATGAGTTTATGGGCAAAAGTAGTTTAACAATAGAATTTTCATATAAACGCAGTATAAAAATCGCTCTAGAAACCCGACTAATGGACATATTGAGAGAATAAAGCGTTTAGAAATATGTATTCACGTGTAGAGGTTTCTGAGGCCTTTTCTTTAATCCTACGTAAATCCTATCTATTTTCTTTTCCTTCTTCCAATGAATCACAAAAATACCTTTGTACTTGGCTGGTAAGAGGATAATATTCCAATTTAATCGACTAATACTCAAGTGGCGTCTTCTTCATCCCCTTTCTTCAAAACTACGATGAACTGCCAGGCAGAATCTGAAATCCCCATGGTTTCCACAATCCTTACTTCATCTCGCTCACGTTAATCGGTTCTGGGATGCGAGACGTCGGGGCCATAGGGTCTCAGAAGCCATGGATACTTTTATCTTCCGCCGACTCTGTTATATTCGCTCCGCCTCGCACACGCGGTGGAGGGATGCTTCCAGGAATGAATGTGAAACTCAGACGAGGCAATGCGTACAGGATTGCAAAATATGAATAAATACCGAGTCTCAAGAAAAAAATATATACATACATAGTAAAATAACCTATAGAAATTACGGTGCATACTTAAATTTCAACAATAGTACGAGTACACTTACCATCTTTTCTGAGAAAATATGTTTAAGTTTGAAAAATATTAACAATTTAGAGGGCTTAGATAAAAAAAAAAATCCCCACTAGATACATGAATTGAAAAAATCTTATAACTATCTTTGTGAAAGAAATTGTTGTCAAATTATTAGATAACACAAGTGAAAAAGAAATAGATGTCAGACACTACATTCAAAATTTCAAAATCAAAGGCACACGTCAACTATTCCTAATGTAGGTTTATCATGTCTTTGTTATTTTTGTGTAGCATCTCTGGGAAAATAAAAAGGAAAGAGAAAATGAAGTAGAAGAAAAAAAACTATCAAAAGGAAAAAGTATCAAATAATTTACCGATGATTTCAACGTCAATCAAACAGAATTGACGAAACAAAAATAATAAAATCAGCAGAAATTAAAACCATGATGTGGATTGAAAAATAAAACATTTCATCTGATGTTTCAATCATTTCAACACCCTATGAAAAAATTGAAAAACAAATGAACAACAGAATAAAGAAACCTAAAAAGAAACTTTGCCAAAAATGTGAGATACATGTTAAAAGAAAGGTAAAGTATTTCACATAAGGCACCTCTATTTCCAACATCAGTGGCAGGGAGTGGCCGAGTCTTGGTGGCAGTGGTGGACGCGTCGCTGTCACGTGATGCACACAACCAAGAGAAACAAAAAAAAAAAAATAAATAAATAAAATAAATAAATAAATAAATAAATAGATAAAATAAAATAAAAAGAAAATAGTGATTATCTTTTTTGATAGAATATGTAATAACTTATCAAACAAGCAATTAATACTCCTCGATATTGCTTTTATACAATGATTATATTTATTTGTATTTCCTTGGTCAATGTCATCAAAGAAAAAATATTATTATTGTTATTATCATTATTATTATTATTATTATTATTATTATTATTATTATTATTATTATTATTATTATTATTATTATTATTATTATTATTATTATTATTAATAATAATTATTATTAATAATAATAACAATAATAATATTATTATTATTATTATTATTATTATTATTATTATTATTATTATATTATTATTACCGTCATCAGTATAATAATAATAATAATAATAATAATAATAATAACAATAATAATAATAATAATAAGAAGAAGAAGAAGAATTTATTAATAATGACATTATTATTATTATTATTATTATTATTATTATTATTACTATTATTATTATCATAGTTATTAATATTATTTTTATTATTATTATTATTACTATTATTTTTATTATAATTATTATTATGATTATTTACATTATCATTACTATAATTACCGTTATTATTACTATTACTAATACTAATACTACAATTATTATTATTACTAATATTTTTATTACTATTATTATTATTATTATTGTTTTATTATTATTATTATTATTATTATTATTATTATTATTATTATTATTATTATTACTATTATCATTACTATCATTATCATCATAATCATCATTATTGCTTTTATTATTATTATTATTATTATTATTATTATTATTATTATTATTATTATTATTACTATTATTATTATTATCAATATTATTATTATTATTATTATTTTTACTATTATTATTAATATCAGCATTATCATTATTATTATTATAATTATTATTATGATCATTATATCTATTATTATTATTATTATTATTATTATTATTATTATTATTATCATTCTTATTAGTATTGTTTTATCTTTATTATTATTATTATTATTATTATTATTATTATTATTATTATTATTATGATCATTATTTCTATTATTATTATTGTTATTATTATTATTATTATTATTATTATTATTATTATTATTATTATTATTATCATTATTATTAGTATTGTTTTTATCTTTATTATTATTATTATTATTATTATTATTATTATTATTATTATTATTATTATTATTATTATTATTATTACTAGTATTTTTACTATCATTGATGTTAATGTTATTATTACTATTGTTATTATTATTATTATCATTATTATTATTATTATTATTATTATTATCATTATCATTATTATTATTGTTATTATTATTATTATGATTATTATGATTATCATTGTTATAATTTTCATTACCATTATTATTATTATTATTATTATTATTATTATTATTATTATTATTATTATTGTTATTACCATTACTATTATAATTTTTATCATTATCATTACTATCTATCTATTTTATTGTCCAAAACTACAAGATTATTCAATTTTTTTTGTTTTACTTTTTGTTGTTGGTCGTGGTGGTGGTGATGGTGGTAATGGTGGTGGTGGTGGAGATCGTGACGTTATTCTTTTTTTATTTTCACTAGTTGTAAGTAGCTCTGATCATATATAGT
>NC_059271.1:18477199-18507199 GCF_017591435.1 Portunus trituberculatus | reverse complement strand
TTCCTATCTACCCGATTACTTATTTGCCTGTCTGTCTACCTACCTTTTTACATCTTGTAATGTTAACTTTATAAATAACCCAAAATATCTCACTCCAACATCTTAATCCTTTTTACAATATCAACAACCTTTTCTTTTCTGCCTGCTTGCCTGCTTTCATACCTATTCACGTTTTTCCGCGAAGGCATACTGTAGTGACCAACTTACACCTTTCTCATCATCCCTCTCTCCCTCCCTCCATCCACGTCCCTCCTACCTTCCTTCCTCCATTCTCTCCCTGCCCCTGCTTTCCGCCTTGTCCAGTTGGGCATAAAATGTCTCCCAGGTGCGAGAGTGACAAAGGAAAATTTACATAGGAATTTAATTACTTTCTCGCGATTGTAAATGCATAGCAGAGACGCGTCCAGGCAATGCTCACCTTGTCCTGCCCGCCTCCTCCGTTGCCTGCCTCACTTGCGCTTCTAACTCTTCCTCCCACAGTGTTCAGTAAATTTTCAATTTTCTCTTTTCTTCCTCTTGTTTCTCGTCAACATCTCACTTAACTACCATTACTTCATTTTGATTTTTTGCTTTGCTCCTTAATCTCTTTTTTCATCAGATTATTAACTCATTTAGTTTTAGTTATTTTTTTGTCTTTTCAGTTTCTTTTAAACTTCCTATCAATCATTATGTTGTGTCTCTTCGTTCATCTACTTTCATCCCATTGATTTATTCATTCAGAATTTTGTGTTCTTTCCCCATCTTCCTTTTTCCACCTACATTGAAGCCAACTCTTTTTCTCGACTTTTTTCCTCTTTTGTCTCTCCCTAACGATCTACCAATCAATTTAATTTTCCTTTGCAAGCCATCTCATCCTTCTTTCTTCATCTACTTCCATATCTAATTAACTACCTTTCTATTGTCTCCAAAAGTTCCATTTCCCTTCTGTTTTATCCATCTGTCCATCACTCGTCCCCCACACTCACCACCTGTGCAACTCCATATCCACACTGCCACCTTTTCTACACATCAGATCACATAATTCATACGCCTCCCTCTCTCATTCTCATCTCCCTTTCTTCACATGCTCATCCTTTTCTTACTCTCCCTCTTTCTCTGCCTCGGCTTCCTCTCCTCCTTGAGAGGAAGTTGTTGACTTTTTACTATATGTTTTATTGGTGCAGAAGTTTTGACAGCACATAGTGAACGGACCAACTTCAAAACAACACTCAATTACATTAAAGCATGAAGATCAAATAAGATACAGATCCCTTTTTTATAATTAGGTTAGTATGTTCTTTTCAAATTCTAAGACATGTTAACTGGGTGGTATGTCTCATGGCCTACGTGACAACCACAATCAGAAGTTATAACTCCCTCTTCCTATCCTTCTCTTACTCCCTTTTCCTCTACCACTTTCACCCGACAATCTCCAGCTAACCTCTCCCATTTTCTTTTTCCCATCCTCCTCCTCCTCAGTTTTCATCCTCCACGAAACATAGAAGCACTTTGCAGCGAAGGGGAAAAAAATGGATGAAAGCATTGGGAGTATTTTTTCAGAGGCGCTTCATCCAAGGCGAAGCAGCGAATCCCAGTTCAGGTGAAGCCTCGGAAGAACTTCACGATTTATCTATATCGGATTGTGGTTCTAAATCGCTTCGTGTTCCCTTTTGTTTCTATTTTGGGGCATTTCATCTATTTCTTTATGTTCGGCCCCCCACCCCACTCTCTCTCTCTCTCTCTCTCTCTCTCTCTCTCTCTCTCTCTCTCTCTCTCTCTCTCTCTCTCTCTCTCTCTCTCTCTTGTTGTTGTTGTTGCTGGTGGTGGTGGTGGTGATAAACGTTGGTTGTCTGTGTTTGTGTTTCTTTTGCTTTCCTTGTTGGATCGTGTGATTTGTTATCTTTTGTTTATTCTTATCCCAATATTTTACTGCCAACTGTTTTATGTCTTTTCTTCCTCCTCCTCACTTTCGTTTCCTTCTGATTTTCCTTTTGCCTCTTTCTCTTCTCTTTTCTCCTCTTCCTCCTATTCTTATTTATTATCATTCGTTTTCTATTCTTTCTTTACCATCAACAGCACCACCACCATCAGCATAACCAGCATCACGACGTCTCTCTCTCTCTCTCTCTCTCTCTCTCTCTCTCTCTCTCTCTCTCTCTCTCTCTCTCTCTCTCCACTCTGCTCTCCTTACCACAGTTTTGTTTCTTAACCCTGTACATCACCTTCCTTGTTTTCCCTTCCCTGTCTTTCCTTCCCCAGCAGTCGCCAGTTTTATCCGATCTCCTCAACCTCCCACTGCACACTCCGTTTCAAAGCCTCACTCCCTCTCTGTCCCAGCCTTTGTAAACCTCTAGCTTTGGCCGGGATCCACATCTCCTCCACGTGGTGAAAGGTAATGTGATGGGAGGAAGGGAAGAGGGGAGGATGAGAGGTTGAACGCACGGGGTAGAGAATGGGTGATAACAGAAAAAGGAGGCAGAAGGTACGTAAATATAAAGGAAGGAGTGGCAGTGGTAGAGTCAACACAGCAGAGCATTAGGTATTCCTTGTGATGGCTGGAAAAGTGGAGTGTAAGAGGGATGAAAGGTGTTGAAATGCGCGGTGAAGAAAGGGTCAGTGATGCTCGGGATTTAGAGTCAACAGGTATAGGTACAGATATTCTATTCTATTTGAGGGCGTGGGGCAAAAAGCAAAGTTTAAAGGGATAGTGTGAATCGTGTAGGGTAACGACAAGAGAGGGAGAGGCAGATAAAGGGAGAAAGTGAAAGTGGTGTGATGTAGACACGGAGGAAAAGATGAAGGGATGAAGGGAAGGAGGGACCAAGTACTTAATCCCCATCCTGCAATTAGCCAGGGAGACAAGACCCGTCACGCAGCGAGGGAGGAAAGAGGGAGACACAGAAAGAGTGATGGACGTGGGATGACGTCTCTAAATTCGCTCTGTCCATTAAAGGCGAGAATTGGAGCGCCAAAAAGTTTCGCATGTCTTCTACTTATTAAACCTTTGCCGCGATCTCTGCGAGGCTATGTTATAGAGACCGCCTTGCGCGGCTAAATAGAAGGAGTTATATTCCAGTTTTCACCGAGAGATGGACGCCACATCTACCGTCACACCCTGTCCACGTGAGACCGCTGCTGGCTTGGCCCGGGGTATTAAAGCTTCCTGAGAGTAGCTTCTCCTAGCCAAGCGTAAACAAGGCGGCAGGCGAGCACTTAACAGAACTCGGCTTAGCCCTGTAAAGTCCGTTTGGTGGTGAAGACCTGGATGGACGAGGATGGGCCGAGGTGAGGCATGGTGGGAGAGGGGGTGTCGCCCGTCTGCAGCTCGCAAAGAGGAAGGATTTATTGGCCAAGTCCTTTGAATCTTGTAAAGAGTCACACAAGCGTGCTGCAGGATCAGTGTTTCTTTATGTCTTGTCTCATCCTCATCACTTTTCTCCCCCCAGCCAAGCGCGGCGTGGCGTGGCGGGCCTCACGTTACCGGTGACAAGTGAAAGTTAGTTTTCCATTATATGAGCTGGAATGGTAACATTATGCAAAGATACAGGCGGGGAATGGGCGCGAAATTGATCTTATTTTTCTTTCCAGCAAGCAAGACTGTCGCCATTTCCTCAGGCAGAGAGTCAGACATTTGTTCTGTCTCGGAGCGGCACGTTTGTTATAAAGGCGCCCTTTCTTCTCGCTGGTGTCTGCGTGAGGGCACAAAGAGGAGCGCAAGCAGCCCCAGCAGCCCGTCTTTGTAACTCCCCCGCTGCTTTCCTGAGCCAACTTTCCTGCACTGTCAGGTCCTGCTGAGTTTTCAACAAGATTTGTGGGGCTGATTTCGCCTCAAAAAGTCGAGACGGAGGAATACCCGGCGCGTGGCATTCCCAGACCTACGTGAGGCCGATTTTATGAGTGAGGGGAGTGAGGGAAGGAAAGCGTGCAAAAAGATGCAGGAGGGGATGCAGAGTGGCGGGCGAAGATCGTGAGGATGTCTGGGAATCGAAATGCAGCCAGCCTGCCTGATCACTTAGAGAGAGAGAGAGAGAGAGAGAGAGAGAGAGAGAGAGAGAGAGAGAGAGAGAGAGAGAGAGAGAGAGAGAGAGAGAGAGAGAGAGAGAGAGAGAGAGAGAGAGAGAGAGAGAGAGAGAGAGAGAGAGAGAGAGAGAGAGAGAGAGAGAGAGAGAGAGAGAGAGAGAGAGAGAGAGAGAGAGAGAGAGAGAGAGAGAGAGAGAGAGAGAGAGAGAGAGAGAGAGAGAGAGAGAGAGAGAGAGAGAGAGAGAGAGAGAGAGAGAGAGAGAGAGAGAGAGAGAGAGAGAGAGAGAGAGAGAGAGAGAGAGAGAGAGAGAGAGAGAGAGAGAGAGAGAGAGAGAGAGAGAGAGAGAGAGAGAGAGAGAGAGAGAGAGAGAGAGAGAGAGAGAGAAAGCCTCTGCAGTATTCATGTATCTGATCAGTGAAACACATGCAGGAGTATTGCGTGTGTCATGCAATATTGTGCGAGTCAGCAACAGGAGGCAACACCCGCGGCTGTCTTGATGTGCGGTGCTATTCCACAACACTTGGCTAACCTGCACAGCCCCTGCGGTGCTTGCCACACACACACACACACACACACACACACACACACGGTGGCGTAGTGGATAAGGTAGTGAGCGTGGGATCGGGCAGACGTCCACTCGTAGGTTCGAATCCCACCACGTTCCGAACTTAAAAACTTTGCCATTTGTCGAGTGGTTTAAAGTTACTTACATGTCACCATGATACCAAGGTTCTAAGTGGTTACACCAAAGATGCGGTTGGGTTGTGATATGGGCCCTAATATGGGTACCACTATAAATAAAATTGCCTGCGCCACTAAGGAGTGGAAGCTGAACAGCGCTTCCCATACTCTTCAAGTTACCTACAGGCGCTATAGGCCAGGAGATCACACACACACACACACACACACACACACACACACACACACACACACACACACATACGCACAGAAAAACGTTAAGGAAACACTATATAAATTGCGTAAACAGAACCCCATATACGTACGTATACCCCACTTCTATGCACACACACACACACACACACACACACACACACACACACACACCATGCAGCCACGTCCAGGTCTCCACCCTTCGCCCTTTAAAGAGCATTATTACAAAAAGTGACATACAAATTTAACACATTTCACCAATGCCCTATTTCTGCAGCAACTCCGGGTCCGGATGTGCTTTCCCCTGCCAGTGCAGACTCATCCGGTTAATTTCAAGGTAAAAAAAAAAAAATAAAAAATAAAAATAAGAAAAAAAAATGACCGAATAGAGAAAAAAAACTTGGTCGTCGTTTCATTTATTTATTTACTTATTTATTCACTTTTTTCCCTCCCAACATCCGCATTTCGGTCAGCGTGTGTTCGTCAGTGAGTGTGTATGACCCCGCCAATGGATTTAATTAAAGTCATGAATAAAGATAACCTCATTTATGTATTTCGTAGTCACTCCCTTAAATCCAAATAACTTACAAGGTGATGGATTTATAGCTGGATTCTTTTTTTTATTTCACCCTCTCTCTCTCTCTCTCTCTCTCTCTCTCTCTCTCTCTCTCTCTCTCTCTCTCTCTCTTTCAACCCTCGCATTTCTTTTTTTGTCGATTAAATTTCAACTAGAGCATGTGAACAATTATTTAGGGAAAAATTTGCTTATGCGATGAGTAAAGCTAGACAGTTAGTCAGTCTCTCAGTTAATCAGTCAGTCAGTTAGTCAGAAAGTTAGTTTGCTAGAGAGAGAGAGAGAGAGAGAGAGAGAGAGAGAGAGAGAGAGAGAGAGAGAGAGAGAGAGAGAGAGAGAGAGCAATACAAAAGAACGAGGCAAAGAACGAAATAGAGAAAACGAGATAGAGATATCGAGACATACATATACACACACACACACACACACATACACAGAGAGAGAGAGAGAGAGAGAGAGAGAGAGAGAGAGAGAGAGAGAGAGAGAGAGAGAGAGAGAGAGAGAGAGAGAGAGAGAGAGAGAGAGTGTGTGTGTGTGTGTGTGTGTGTGTGTGTGTGTGTGTGTGTGTGTGTGTGTGTGTGTGTGTGTGTGTATGCACGCTGGCTTTGGTTTGCAGATCTACTATTGCCAACCCATGTCACGTGTTATGGGCGGCGCCAGGCTGTGAAATGGGAGGTACGGTGTAGGGCGGCTGACACACGGCCCTTCATGATTTTTGCGTTCCCCTTTTTGAAGATCTAATGGTCGGAGCGGGACTGAAGGTCATTTAAAGGGAGATGATATGAGGCAGTGCATTTTCCGTTTTCTTTTTTCACTCATTTCTTTTTTTTTTTTTCATTATATTGAGTTCTTTCTGCGATTTTTTTTTTTTTTCATGCCAGATGTGCATTTGTGTGTTTTTATTTTTATCTATTCATTTATATTTTTCTTTCTTCGTTCATTTTGTTTTTTCTCCATCGTTCCTATGATGTTGATCTTTTTCAAAACAACATTGCATTTTTTTTTGTCATTTTTGTATGGAAGCCTTCTTGAATTATTACTTATAGTTTTAGTTTGTTTGTCTGTCTTTTTTTTCCCCATCAGGATTGCATTTTCCATTTTCTGTTCGTTCATTTGATATAATTCCCGAGATGATCATTCTTCGTAATGACAATTGCTTACATTTTTCTGTTTTGATCAAATCTTATCATATATTACAACGCTTATATAATTTCTTTCTGTTTTGTTTTATTTCTACTTTTTGCGAGCCACGTATTTTCCATTTTTTCCATAAACAATGAATATATTATGCCTTTTCTCTAAGTCGCAGACAAAACGTGCATTGCAATGATATATCAAAAACGAAATAACCTGGAAATTAAAGACACAGGAAGAGCAAGAAAGGAAAGAACAGTAGAAAGGCAGAGAGAGAGAGAGAGAGAGAGAGAGAGAGAGAGAGAGAGAGAGAGAGAGAGAGAGAGAGAGAAAAACTGGAGTACAGGAAGAAAACAGCACGGAGTAGGTAGTGCACACCCTTCCCTTTTAATTATTCATTCCCGTCTCGTTCAACGCTGCAAACTTCCTTCCTTTCCTCTTTCCTTCCTTCCTTCCTTCCTAAAGCCATTACACTTCCTTTTCTTCTCTCCCTGCTACTTCCTTAAAAAACATACATCAATCTTCCCTTTCCCCTTCACCTCCCCACCGCGTAAAAGAAAAGAGGAGAGTAGAAGTTTAAAATAGGTAAGGGAATGTAGGTCAAGAGGTGTGTATGTAAGTAAACAAGAAGAGTTACTGGTTCACCTTTTATTGTGTACAAATATTTCTGCAGAGTTACATATATAGTGTCGTTTCATTTTATTCTCAAGCTATTGTTTCTTTTTCCTTGGTAAGTATAATTCCAGGAAAAGAAGACATGAAACTCTGGGAGGAGAGAGAGAGAGAGAGAGAGAGAGAGAGAGAGAGAGAGAGAGAGAGAGAGAGAGAGAGAGAGAGAGAGAGAGAGAGAGAGAGAGAGAGAGAAAGGCAAAAAAGACATACAGAAAGACAAATAGCTAGACAAAACACAGCAAAAACACACGGATCAGTTATTCAATCTAATAAAACGATATGCTTTCATTTCTTAGCCTTCATTTTGCTCAGTGTAATCCCCAGGCACTTCCCACTCCCGGCATGAATTTCGCTAATGCTTTGTCTTTGAAACTCGACTCTGGGTCGGAAATTTTCGGACAATGGTTAGCGTGCATTATTTTCTGAAGCGAAACTAAATACCTCGTTTAAAATGCAAACAGGAGAGGAGACAGGGCAATGGCGTGCCAAGCCTTGCCAGGAAAGATAACAGGACAAAATATGGGAGATTGAGTCAAACATAAAAAGATGAGAGGAAAAATATAGAATGAAAAAAGAAGAAATGTGATAAATAAAGATGACTGTTGATAGGTGGCGAGTGAATTATGGTGTGAGAGAGAGAGAGAGAGAGAGAGAGAGAGAGAGAGAGAGAGAGATGGATTTAAGTTGAGGCGCCGCAACAGCGAATGTCATATGGCGCCGCTACAATATGTTAATTAAAACCATATAGTTTATAGAAACTAACTAAAAACAATTAAAAACAATGAAATTAAAAGTAACTAAAAACACTAAAAATACAATGAAACGAAATAAAACATTACAATAAATATAATAAAACAGAGAGAGAGAGAGAGAGAGAGAGAGAGAGAGAGAGAGAGAGAGAGAGAGAGAGAGAGAGAGAGAGAGACTAAATACATACACAATTACACACTTAACATAGATTACACACACACACACACACACACACACACACACACACACAGACACACACACACAGAAACACAGAGACAGAGAGAAAGAAGAAAGAGAATGCGAGCAAGCAAAAATAAAGGCACTCAAGATGATTATTACGAGGTTTCATTTTATTATTGGACGTGACAAAGACATGAAGCGATATATTACCACTTAGATACTCATGCAGAGAGGTAAACATTAAGTAATTAGGATGAGAAACATGAAGGGCATTAAGTGAAGGCAGGGAAAGAAACTTGGGACATAAAACATTGATGGAACTTTACTGTGAAAAGCCCTGGGTGTGAGTTGTGTGGCACTCATCAATACACGGGCGGTAATCGGACCAGTCGTGGCGGTATTTAGCGCACATGTAAACAGAAGCTAGAGTGAGAGTGGTGATGATGATGATGAGATAGATAGATGTATAGAGAGAGAGAGAGAGAGAGAGAGAGAGAGAGAGAGAGAGAGAGAGAGAGAGAGAGAGAGAGAGAGAGAGAGAGAGAGAGAGAGAGAGAGAGAGAGAGAGAGAGAGAGAGAGAGAGAGAGAGAGAGAGAGAGAGAGAGCAGAGGTGAAATAGAACATATATAACAACACCCCGTTTGTTTAGTGTAAATTGAAACTCGTGTTTTGAAGTTGCATACAAGTACGTGCGCGTACACACACACACACACACACACACACACACACACACACACACACACACACACACACACACACACACACACACACACACACACACACACACAGATTTAGAAAAAGATAGGGAAATGTCATGAGAGACGCTCGTAACAGATCAAAATCTTATAACAATAACGATGAATGGACCAAATTTGTAAAGAAAAGAAGTTAATTATACAGAACTAAAAGTACACTGAATTACACCTTGCGAACCCGAGTAAGACGAACCTGCAGAAACTTTAAAGCTTTATTAGGCAGAAGAGAGTCATTACCTAGACTATTGGACCAATTATTGACGAAAATGGAAATTTCACTAACGAGGAAGAACAAATGAGTAGCATTCTTAATATTCTTTTTCTTTTGCACCATTTTACAGCGACATCTCTGAGACCGCAGAAGTCAAAGTTAATGATATGTACCATACCTTACATGTCCAAAAATACTATTCGTATAACAGAGAGATAGATAAATAGATAGATAAAGAGAGAGAGAGAGAGAGAGAGAGAGAGAGAGAGAGAGAGAGAGAGAGAGAGAGAGAGAGAGAGAGAGAGAGAGAGAGAGAGAGACCCATATACCATCACAACCTGCGCCACCTTGTCAACATCGTGACTCACACCAGCTTAAAACTCCATTTTGCTCCATGCACGCTTCTGTATCAGTAACAATATCCAATACTTTTTATTTAGTGCTCTCTTCCCCTACCAACAGTATCTGATGCCGCATTGAGAGCGCTTAGTTCCATCCCTGCTCTTCTCTTGCTGGTGATTGAACTTTAGCGATGCCCTGGGTGTCTTAATTACTGATAGTTTAGTGATGAAAGATATGATTGACGTCCTATTCAGTACCGGTGATCACTGCACAACAATGATGTACCGCGGCTTTCAAACTGTCTTGGAAAAATAAGTGTGTATTCCAGCTCAATCGATATAATTTGCCGTGATTGGTGATTAAGGTGGCAATAAGTGGTAGCCGTGCAAAAGTAGATATGGTTGAAGTATATCATGACTCCTGATATTGGCTTGTATCCCGAAAGGCTTTACTCTCTCACTATCACTGCTTTCCAGGGCTCCAGTTGAAGATACTCGTGGTATTAAGATTATTTTTTATAGTTCTAAGAATATATTAGCAAGATTTATAATTTTTTAAAGGAACTATTTTGAAAACCCAGCTAATTGTCAATTGTCTCTGTGGCCTTGAAAAATTGTTTGGAGATGGAAAGGCGTTTCTGAATACGGGCAAAATAGCGGCAAATCAGCATCACTCCAAGCCATAACCGACGAGACACGTGACCGGGCAACAGATTTCATACAGTTCATGATACCACAGATCAGGGACCACTGTCAACTCTGCCGTTTGCTGAGGAAGAAAACAATAGTTCAGTGTGCGGGGCCTGGGTTGCAGCGGTGCCACCTGAGTGCCTGTTGTGCTCCTCGTTGTCTTGGCATGGCTCCCTCTTCTGCTTCACCCTCTACTCTTCACCCAGCTGCGGCGTGATGAAGGCAGCAGTAGTGTCCACCTTGTCCTTAGCGCCCTAAAGCTTGCCGTGGTGGGTGGTAGTGTTCTGTGGAGCTTCAAAGTGACGTGTACGCCTTTACGCTGCTATAAAAGACGCTGCGGTGCTTCACTGCTGAACTCTTCGCATTCTCAACCCTCCATCTCTGCTGCCACAACTCTACCTCCTCCAGGCGACGAGAGATGGTAAGGGCAACATCGAAGATCTCTGCCCCTCACCATACTGATGTCTCTCAACCATTCCTCCACCCCCATCCGCAATCTCTCTCTCTCTCTCTCTCTCTCTCTCTCTCTCTCTCTCTCTCTCTCTCTCTCTCTCTCTCTCTCTCTCTCTCTCCCTGAAAGAGAAACTTTACATCTGTCCAACTGTCGTGGTGTAATCCTTAGTGTTCGTGTAGATACTGCTGAATATTTTTGTATCTTATATACTCTCGTTGAGCTTAGAGTGAGAGAGAGAGAGAGAGAGAGAGAGAGAGAGAATTCCATTTGTTCGGGATTAAATCTGTACAAAGCATGCTTTGCAACATCACCTCTCTCTCTCTCTCTCTCTCTCTCTCTCTCTCTCTCTCTCTCTCTCTCTCTCTCTCTCTAGCGATTCATCCTTTATTCTTTTCTTCATTTTTACACCTTTCATATATCTCTTTCCTCACCTTGATTGATTGTTCTCTCTCTCTCTCTCTCTCTCTCTCTCTCTCTCTCTCTCTCTCTCTCTCTCTCTCTCTCCGTCCTCCTTTCCCCTTATCTCCGCCTCTCCACAGCCTCTCCGATAACCCATTTGGCTCCTTTACGGCCCATTATGACTTATTACGTGCCCCTTATCTGCTGGTGGAGAGGGAAGAGAGAGAGGGGAAGGGGAAAGGGAGGGGGAGAGGAAGAGGAATGGGGGAGGAAGAGAAATGGGAGGAAGGAGGGTCTCTATCTTACATTACCTTTCCCTCCCTCTCGTCTGCCACTCACCTAACTCTCACTCCCCCCTCTCTCTCTCTCTCTCTCTCTTTCCTGTTTTTTTTTCAGTTTTTCTTTTTCTTTTTTTTTTTTTTTTGCTTTTTATGGCGAATATTTTTGTCTCTTCATCTCTTAGTCTATAATTAAATCCCCTTTTATTTTTTCTGTCTTCTTTTTTTCGCCATTTTCAGTTAAATATTTTTCCATTCCTCTTTCTTTTTTTCCGTTTCTCTTCCTCTTCGGTCACTTCCTCTTTCTCTCTTCTCTCTCTCTCTTCTACTACCTACCAGTGTCTTCTTCCTTTTCTCATCTACTGGTGCTCTCTCTCTCTCTCTCTCTCTCTCTCTCTCTCTCTCTGCGTTTTTCCTTCTTTTTCCTTCTCCCCGTCATCTATCTATTTCTCCTCCTCTCACCTTACTATCTTCATCATCATAATCCTTAAAGTCAATCAATCATATCTCTCTCTCTCTCTCTCTCTCTCTCTCTCTCTCTCTCTCTCTCTCTCTCTCTCTCTCTCTCTCTCTCTCTCTCTCTCTCTCGAAAGTGGAGCAGCAAATTATCATCGTTTTTCATAATGTTCCGTCCAACTTAACATAATGACCTCTTCTTCCTTCGCTACCTCTTCACGTCATTCTGTCTATGTCTGTCTGTCTGTCTGTCTTTTTTTGTCTAGTCGTCTCTTTTTGGGTATGAATGTCTACCTGTCTGTCTATCTGTTAGTTTACCTGTCTGTATGTCATCATGTATGCCTGTCTATCTGTCTGTGTTTACTTGTCCTTCTGCATGTCTATTTGTCTGCGTATCTATTCTGTTCTGTATCTTTTAGTATATCAATTTTTCCATGTCTGTTTATCTATCTCTATCTTTCCTGGTCTGTCTATCAGGTCCATCTCTCTTCTCTCTCTCTCTCTCTCTCTCTCTCTCTCTCTCTCTCTCTCTCTCTCTCAGTACCTTTGCTGCCCTGGATTTTGGTTTCGAAGTCACGTATTTCCTCGGGGCAAATATTGGACAAATCCAGTTGTTGTGAAGGCGGTGCAGTGGGCGCCTGAGCTGCCCTGCCTCGCCCTAACGATGTTGTGGGGACGGCCACCGCGCAGGAGATTAAAGATAAGAGGCAGAGGAAAAGACGAACTTGCTTTCTCTGCCGCTGTCTTTCTCTCTATATGTAGCTGTTTTCTGTCTTATCTTTCGTGTTTCATGTTTCTTTTCTTTCTTTTGACGTATGGTTGTCTTTTTTTTTTTTTTTAGTTATTTTGTTTGTGTGTCTTTGCGTGTGTGCTGGTTTTACTTTTTTTTTTTTTCTTCCGGACCTTTTTTTTTTTTTTTTTTTTGTTTTGGTTGGTTTGGTCGGTTCTTTGCATGGTTGGTTACTTTTTTGGTTGCTGTTTTTTTTGTGGTTGCCGTTATTGTTGTTCTTGTCCCTGTTGCTACTGTTGTTGTTGTTGTTATTGTTGTTGTTTTTGTTGTTGTTGTTGTTGCCACTGTTGTTGATGTTGTTGTTGTTGTTGTTGTTGTTGTTTTTGTTGTTTTTGTGTTGCCACTGGTGTTGATGATGATGATGTTGTTGTTGTTTTTGTGGTTTGTGTTGCCACTGGTGTTGATGATGATGATGTTGTTGTTGTTGTTGTTCTTCTTGTTCCTGTTGCTACTGTTGTTGTTATTGTTGTTGTTTTTGTTGTTTTTGTTGTTGTTCGTGTTGCCACTGTTGTTGATGATGTTGTTGTTGTTGTTGTTTTGGAAAATACTCTATATCAAAACAACATTAATAATTCCCTTACAAATAAAAACACATTACATTACATAGCTAAAATCATGTTAAAAGACCCACAAATAAGAAAATAAATAATACACACACACACACACACACACACTTACGTTCACCGGTTAAACTGGTAAGATTGGCATCGGAGAGCCGGTGAACAATAACAATAAAAAAAACACTGCAGGTTCAACTGGTGAGGAAATGCAAAGGGGTCACTTTAAAAGCTACTTTAATAACCCATAATGAAATTGACACATATATAACAAGAAACATGAAACACAGATATATAACATGAAACACAGGAAAATGACATACACATATACATATAACACAGTAATAAATACAACAATAAAGAACCCAACTTAATACCTAACAATAATCCTAATCCTATATAGAGGCAATGTGGAAAACACGGACGAGGGAAGTGATACTTATGCGGTGTCGCAGTGGTGAAATGCTGGGTGATGGTTGATCCCACGGCAGAACCAAGAGGCGTTGTGTTCACTGGTTGAGGCTTGGATCTCAACTGCCAATCCAGAAAACCAAGAGCTGGCTCAACACTTTCGGTTGAGTCGAAAGGGGCCGCGTGAATCCAACTTCGGGACAGTAGCCGGGCTTCATGAAACGGTGACGTGGAAGGTTCACGAGACGGTGGCGTGGAAGGTTCACGAGACGGTGACGTGGAAGGGAGGCGGAGAGGTGGCGAACGAGGTAACAAGCGGAGGAGGTGATGGTAGTAATGCATGTTACGGGCGGGCCGTAACATTTCCTCCCCCCTAAGACCTCCGTAATGGGCTCATGAAGGAGGTGAGACGGGAGATCTTGATAAGGCGTCGGCGATGATGTTGTCCACCCCCTTGATATGATGGACTTCCAGGTTGAAAGGTTGAGTTAACAAGGCCCACCTAAGAATGCGTTGGTTTCGGTTCCTCATGGCGTACAGGAAGGCCAGAGGATTGTGGTCCGTGAAGACCTTGGTGATGTGCGGACCAGGATGAAGATAGCACTCAAAACGTTGGAGCGCCAGCACGAGTGCCAGAGCCTCCTTTTCGATGGTGGAGTAGTTGAGTTGATGGTGTTTCAGTTTTGCAGAGTGGTAAGCGATGGGATGGAGGATGCCGCTTGTGGGGTCCGGTTGTAGTAGGACAGCACCCACTCCAACTCCACTCGCGTCAACTTGTAAATGGAAGGGTCGGGAGTGATCCGGCGTCCAGACCACTGGTTCCGAGGAGAGAAACGCCTTGAGGTGTTTGAAGGCTTGGTCACAGGCCGGGGTCCAGTGGAAGGGGACGGAAGTGCTGAGAAGGTCCGTCAAGGGGGCGGCCAGGGTGGAGAAGTTTTACAGAAGCGTCTGTAAAACCCAGCCATCCCCAAGAACCTCATGAGAGCTTTCCTGGTGGTAGGAACAGGAAGCCAAGGATGGCCTCAACGTTAGCTCTCTTGGGGTGAACCTTGCCGTTCCCCACCACATGTCCCAGGTAGACCACCGTAGACCTCCCGAAGGTGGACTTGGCCAGGTTGATGGTAAGCCCGGCTTCCTGCAACCGACCCATCAGCCTCCGAAGACGGGTCAGATGTGTTGCCCAGTCGTCTGCAGTCACCACCAGGTCGTCCAGATACGCGGATGTTCCCTCCAAGTCCTGAGTTATGTAATTTATAGCCCTCTGGAAGGTGGCGGGAGCATTAGACAATCCAAAGGGCATCACTGTGTATTGGTATAGTCCGAAGGGAGTGATGAAGGCGGATATTATTTGGGCCTCGTCCGAGAGGGAATCTGGTAGTAACCTTTAAGCAAGTCTATAGTGGTTACAAATTTGGCTACTCCTATACTATCTATAAGGTCCTCTATCAAGGGCAATGGGTAGGAGTCTGGCACCGTCACTTTATTTAATTTCCGGTAGTCGGTGCAAAATCGACTACTACCATCTGGCTTAGATGTTAACAGGCAGGAGAAGCCCAAGGAGATATACTAGGTTCTGCAAGGTGATGACAGAGCAGATAGTCTACCTCTTTTTCATCAAGTCTCTTTTAATGGGTGAAATGCGATAGGCTGGTTGTCTTATAGGCTTGATGTCGGTAGATGTTAATCTTATGTCATGTTGGATAGTATTACAAACTCCTGGAAGGTCACCTGTGATTTCAGAAAAGTCTAGCAATAACTTTTTAAGATCAGACTGTTGTGAAGGTGTTAAGGAAACAAACACCTCATCCAGGTTGGACATGATTTGGCTGTTTGAGGGGCGTCCTTTAGGTGACGAGAAGAGGAATTCGATGTCGGACTCTTCCTCGGGGGCACAGGACCAGACTCCTTCCTATCAGACATACAGGTACAGCGCGAGACAAGTCGTCCTCTGGTTCTCTGGAGTGGTAAGGTTTCATTAGATTAATATGAACAAGTTGGGAATCCTTACGACGGTCAGGAGTGTGGACCACATAATTTAATGGACTTAGTTTTTGAGCCACAACATAAGGTCCCATGAACTTACTGTGAAGAGCATTGCCTGGAGTGGGGAGAAAAAGTAAAACCTTGTCTCCTGGTTTGAAACTTCTCATGACAGATTTGGGAAGAGAATTCTGTTGCATTTTAGTTTGAGATTTGAGGAAGTTTGATTTAGCAAAAGATCTGACTTCACTGATTTTATTCTTAAGGTTACTGATGTAGTCAGACACACTGGGGCTTGAAGGAGTATTTTGAGTAAACCATTGATCCTTTAATATTTTGAGAGGCCCCTGATCTGTCTACCATAGAGTAATTCAAAAGGGAGTAACCTAAAGAATCTTGAGGAGATTCTCTTAAAGCGAAGAGAAGGAAAGAAATACTTTCATCCCAGTCTCCTTGATGCTCCAAGCAATACTTCTTCATCATGGATTTTAATGTTTGGTGAAACCGCTCCAGACAGCCTTGGGATTGGGGTGGTAAGCCGAGGAGGTAACATGGTCGATGTTTAGCTCATTCACTATCTGTTGGAAAAAATGGCTAGTGAAATTGCTACCCTTGTCAGACTGAATTTGTTTTGGAATTCCTACCGAGGTGAAAAAATGTATTAGATGTTTTACAATGGTCTTTGATGTGATGTTCTTAAGAGGGAATGCTTCAGGGTACCTGGTAGTGGGATCCATGAGGGTTAACAAATACTGATTCCCTCGTTTGGTTTTGGGTAAGGGCCCTACGCAGTCTAGTATGATCTTTTCGAAGGGCTCCGTCTGAACTGGAATAGGCGTCAGAGGAGCTGGCACAAGGCGTTCGTTAGGCTTACCCACAACTTGACATATGTGACATGTTTTTACATAGTGTGACACATCCTTTTTCATTCCTGGCCAAAAAAATGTTGAAGAGCCTTCTTGTAGGTTTTTGGATGCCTAGATGACCTGACAATCCATCATGAGCTAGTTCTATAATGGCTGGTCTTACAGACAAGGGATGACAACTTGATGTGTTTCTGACCAGGTGTCTAGTTGTTTCAGTTCAGGAGGTCTGTAGGCACGCATCAGGACTCCTTCCTGATAATAAAAACAAGGCAATTTAGACATATCCTTTGTCTCACTGGCCACATGTCTGATCTTAGCCAAAGTGAGATCCTGTTCCTGAGCATTAATCAAATTCTCCTTTGAAATGATGTCATTATACAAGTTGTCAGTAGAGGCAATCATTGGTGGAGGAGGTGATGAAAGGGCAGGGGACTTGGACTGAGACCTGGTGACTGCACACACTGGGAAGAAGTGAGGGATGTTTCGTCCAGGGTCTTAGTGGGACTTTCTGTTAAGGGAGAATCAAGAACAATTAAGTTTGGAACAGCCAAGTTACCCGCAAGATCATTACCCAGTACAAGATGTACCCCGGTACTGGCAGTTCACCAGGTTTAATGGCTACCTCAACCTCTCCTGAAATGAACGGGCACTGTAAGCTAATATTAGCCAAGGGATAGGAGAGCTGTGATTCGAGACCTGTAAGGATCACCTTCTCCCCAGTGAAAGCCTGTTTGATGTTAGGGATGACATCTTCCCTTAAGATGGATTGGGCAGCACCTGTATCACGCAGAACCTTGATATTTATTGCCTTGTCTTTACCATCAGTCAGGGACACTTTACCTTGATACATGTACGAGTCATAAAGTTCTAGAGGAGAGTTGACAGGGTTAGCTAGGGCCACTGGTTTCTTGTTCTCAAATGTGTTAGGTCTAGGGGCCACAAAAGAAAATTGACGTTGAGAACCCTTGCAATTTGGGTGTCTACATTTCTGGATCGTGTGACCTGGCTTCTTACAGTATGTACACCAGGGGGAATTATATGCATTTGGCGAGAATCCGGTTGGCTTACCACCCGCGCCCCAAAACCTTCCCCAAAGGAGGACCTAACATTAGACAGTGAACCACGACCTCTACTACCCAGGGATCCCATCAACAAAGCAAACGCATCAGCCACTTTAGCGGCAGACATAAGATCACTCTCTCCCGTTCTTCCACATGCCTCAGAATATTAAATGGTAACTTGTTCTTCCATTCTTCCAGGACCATTAGATTGAGCAACTCCGAAAAGGTGGTAATGTTAAGGGCGGCTAACCATTTCTTAAATTGTCTTAGTTTCTCACTAGCGAATTCAACATAGGTGTGAGACTCTGGTTTCACATACTTTCGAAACTGTTGTCTGTATCCATCAGAAGTGATAGAGTAGGCGTCTAGAATGTTACCTTTGATCTCTTCATATTCTACCTCATCACTAAGGCCGTTGTATACCCTATAAGCTTTTCCTACTAGCTTAGGGACAAGGAGAGACACCCACTGATCCTTGGGCCATTTATTCCTATTAGCAATGCTCTCAAAAGCGCGAAATGACCCGTCAACATCAGATTCATCAAAAGGGGGAACTAGCGGAGCAGCTGTAGCAGGATTAAAGCTTGCTAACTGTTTCTTTATATCTATTTCTTCCCTCTAAACTTAGCGTCATTTCGTAGGGCTAACTCCTGAATTTCTAACTCTTTCTCCTGCCTTCTAAGTTGTAACTGAAATTCTCTCTCTTCCTTTTCTGCCTGTAGTTGCATTTGTTTTCTTCTTTTTCTGCCTGTAGTTGCATTTGTCTTTTCTTAATTCTCTCTTTATCTTTATCTTCTTTTTCTGCCTGTAGTTGCATTTGTTTTCATGCATCCGGTATTCTAGTTTAAGCTTCTCAATTTCCCATTGACTTATCCTACTCTTATCCTGTTCTTCCTGGGGACTGTGTATTATAGTCCTCGTAGAGGCTGACATGGGAGTTAACTCTTCTATGGCATTTCCTAGCAACTGACCTTCTTGCACTAGATGTTCAACAACTACATTCTTAATGACCTCTTTAGTCATCTGAGACGTGATGGGAACATCAAAATGTTTAGCGATGGCTTTCCATTGGTCCTTCTTTATATTAGCATATTTAAGTTGTTCCAGAGAAGGGTCGGCACAAAAATCTTCAACGTTAAACTGAGCGGAAGCCATATTAAATAGATGTTAAACCACAACAAAAAAAATGATAAGCGAATTACTTAAGTGAGGAACTTGGCAGAGTGATAATAAAGGCAACCTTGGAAATTACCTAGATTATACTTAAGTAAACACTTATGAGTACAATCACTAATGAGGGGTAAACTAGAGAGTTACGGCATTAAGAGGGATCCGGATTACTCTAGTTACGAGACTTGAGAGTGAGGAGCGAATTGTACTGAGACTTGTTATTGATAAGGAGGCGGATTAGTCTGAGAGACTAGTTAAAATGGCCGATTCTAACTAGCGAGAAAAATGATCCGCGAAGTGAGGGCATTGAGGGTTCGCATGAACATATGATGATCCCAACACTTGGATAACACTTATTACACACCTGCCTATGTGCAAAAATAGAGATAAGTGCTATCGGTGAACACGCCTTTCTACCTGGTTTCCTGCTCTACCACTGCTATGCGATACCAATGAAAGTCACGAAGCACGTTTAACCCAAAAGGAGCCACTTGAACGCACAAAGGTAAATTTAAACCACACGCAGAGTAAGTCACAGAAAAAAACACATCAGAGTCACAACACCACAGAAACACAAGCAATCACAGAAAAAAGTCACTGGAAAAATGGAACACTGAACATGGGTTATAATGGTCCTGTCACGGTCGCCAATTGTTACGTTCACCGGTTAAACTGGTAAGATTGGCATCGGAGAGCCGGTGAACAATAACAATAAAAAAAACACTGCAGGTTCAACTGGTGAGGAAATGCAAAGGGGTCACTTTAAAAGCTACTTTAATAACCCATAATGAAATTGACACATATATAACAAGAAACATGAAACACAGATATATAACATGAAACACAGGAAAATGACATACACATATACATATAACACAGTAATAAATACAACAATAAAGAACCCAACTTAATACCTAACAATAATCCTAATCCTATATAGAGGCAATGTGGAAAACACGGACGAGGGAAGTGATACTTATGCGGTGTCGCAGTGGTGAAATGCTGGGTGATGGTTGATCCCACGGCAGAACCAAGAGGCGTTGTGTTCACTGGTTGAGGCTTGGATCTCAACTGCCAATCCAGAAAACCAAGAGCTGGCTCAACACTTTCGGTTGAGTCGAAAGGGGCCGCGTGAATCCAACTTCGGGACAGTAGCCGGGCTTCATGAAACGGTGACGTGGAAGGTTCACGAGACGGTGGCGTGGAAGGTTCACGAGACGGTGACGTGGAAGGGAGGCGGAGAGGTGGCGAACGAGGTAACAAGCGGAGGAGGTGATGGTAGTAATGCATGTTACGGGCGGGCCGTAACATGTAGGTGACAGTGCTCAAATGAAAAGAAAAAAAAGAAAAAAAGAGACATGGTAAAACGAAAACGAAATGTAGGTACGCACGAATAAAAAGAAAAAAAAAACTAAGCAAAAAAAAGTTACGATATAAAAAAGGGAGGAGAAACAGACGAAAAATGCCACACATCCACTTACTCTCTCTTTGTTTACACTGAAAAAAAGAATAAATAAATAAAAAAGCAAAACAAAAGAGCGGAATGAAATCACACCTTTCATAATTATTTCATTATTACTCAATACAGTAAATAAAAAAAAAATAAAAAAAATAACAAAGCTGCAACAAACATTTTCCTCACCTTTTTTTTTTTTTTCTCTAACCACGACTATTAATGATTGTTTTCTATTTATTTTTCCCTCTATCTATTTTTTTTTTTTTTTGAGGTGTACGGTTTTGTGTGCGGCAATTAAAATGTGTGTGTGTGTGTCATCAGCGGCCTTTACACGCAACCTGCATGACGGGCGTGCACGCGGCAGGCCTGGGCACAACCTAAACTAGAGCGATCAAAGGTACTCATGAATATGCAGACACGAATTCCAATGCAAATATTCCAAAAACAATGGGTTTCCGGCCTGTCCTCACACCTCTCCCACTCTCTCTCTCTCTCTCTCTCTGTCTCTGTCTCTCTCTCTCTCTCTCTCTCTCTCTCTCTCTCTCTCTCTCTCTCTCTCTCTCTCGGGTGGTGGGAGTGAAGGGAAATGTATGTGAAATATTCCATGTTCTCACGGCCATGATAACGGGACAGAATGAATTGCCTGCGATGGAAGGTCGACTGGTGTGTGTGTGTGTGTGTGTGTGTGTGTGTGTGTGTGTGTGTGTGTGTGTGTGTGTGTAATTCACCTCGGTCGCCTCCTGGTCACCCAGCTAGTCTTCCCCATTACGGAGCAAGCTCAGAGCTCATAGACCGATCTTCGGGTAGGACTGAGACCACAACACACTCCACACACCGGGAAAGCGAGGCCACAAACCCTCGAGTTACATCCCGTACCTATTTACTGTTAGGTGAACAGGGGCCACACATTAAGAGGCTTGCCCATTAGCCTCGCCGCTTACCGGGACTCGAACCCGGTCCTCTCGATTGAGTCGAGCGTGCTAACCACTACACTTAAATAACATACAAACACACACACACACACACACACACACACACACACACATACACACACACACACACACACACACACACACACACACACACACACACACACACACAGATGTTTATATGTTGCATTTTTATGTTACCATGTTTTTCCTGCGTCTCTGCTCCGTAAATGGCCAACGAATCGATTGTCTCCGAGCCTCCCTGTGTGTGAGTGTGTGTGTGTGTGTAATTCACTGTTTGATCTGCTGCAGTCTCTGACGAGACAGCCAGACGTTACCCTACGGAACGAGCTCAGAGCTCATTATTTCCGATCTTCGGATAGGTCTGAGACCAGGCACACACCACACACCGGGACAACAAGGTCACAACTCCTCGATTTACATCCCGTACCTACTCACTGCTAGGTGAACAGGGGCTACACGTGACAGGAGACACACCCAAATATCTCCACCCGGCCGGGGAATCGAACCCCGGTCATCTGGCTTATGAATCCAGCGTTCTAACCACTGAGCTACCGGGACGTGTGTGTGTGTGTGTGTGTGTGTGTGTGTGTGTGTGTGTGTGTGTGTGTGTGTGTGTGTGTGTGTGTGTCTGTGTGCGTGTGAGTGTATGTTATTTTCAGATCACAATACTGTATAGTTTAGATACACACGTAGAATAGATACTACTGTAGGTACTGTACACTGTGCTACACACACACACACACACACACACACACACACACAAACACACATGGAGGCTCGGAGACAATCGATTCGTTAGCCATTTACGGAGCAGAGACGCAAGAAAAACATGGCAACACAAAAACATCTGTGTGTTTCACTGTTTGATCTGCTGCAGTCTCTGACAAGACAGCCAGACGTTACCCTACAGAACGAGCTCAGAGCTCATTATTTCCAATCTTCGGATAGGCCTGAGACCAGGCACACACCACACACCGGGACAACAAGGTCACAACTCCTCGATTTAAATCCCGTGTGTGTGTGTGTGTGTGTGTGTGTGTGTGTGTGTGTGTGTGTGTGTGTGTGTGTGTGTGTGTGTGTGTGTGTGTGTGTGTGTGTGTGTGTGTGTGTGTGTGTGTGTGTGTGTGTCTGTGTGTGTGTGTGGTAACATTTACTCCTCTGTGACTACGCTCAGTACAAGCTAGTAATAGAGTTCCACACACACACACACACACACACACACACACACACACACACACACACACACTCTCTCTCTCTCTCTCTCTCTCTCTCTCTCTCTCTCTCTCTCTCTCTCTCTCTCTCTCTCTCTCTCTCTCTCTCTCTCTCTCTCTCTCTCTCTCTCTCTCTCTCTCTCTCTCTCTCTCTCTCTCTCTCTCTCTCTCTCTCTCTCTCTCTCTCTCTCTCTCACACACACACACACACACACATATATATATATATATATATATATATATATATATATATATATATATATATATATATATATATATATATATATATATATATATATATATATATATATATATATATATATATATATATATATATATATATATATATATATATATATATATATATATATATATATATATATATATATATATATATATATATATATATATATATATATATATATATATATATATATATATATATATATATATATATATATATATATATATATATATATATATATATATATATATATATATATATATATATTATGTAGGAGAGAGGGCCAGCCAAGAGCAACAAAATATGAATAAAAAGGGCCACTTGTATGCTGGTTCTCTAGAAGATAAGTAAAGGGTTAACCAAAATTAGGGAGCAAATGTCTTGATACCTTCCTCTTAAGAGAAGACAAGCTGTAGGAAGACGGAAATACAGAAGCAGGTAGGGAGTTCCAAAGTTTACCAGAGAAAGGTATGAATAATTGAGTACTGGTGAATTCTTGCGTTAGACTCGGTTAGAGAGTTGGACAGAAAAGGAATGAAAGGAAGAGAGCCTTGTGCAGTAAGGCCGCAGGAGGAGGGAAGGCATGCAGTTATCAAAATCAGTGGAACAGTTAGCATGTAAATAGCAATAAAAGATAAAAAGAGATGCAACATTTCGGCGGTGAGAAAGAGGCTGAAGACAGTCAGTCAGAGGAGGGGAGTTGATGAGACGAAAAGCTTTTGATTCCACCCTATCTAATAAAACTGTGTGAGGGAAACCCCCCAAACATGAGAAGAACACTCCATACAGGGGCGGATAAAACCCTTGTACAAAGTTAGCAGTTGGAAGGACGAAAAAAACTTTCTAAGACGCCTCAGAACGCCTGACTTCATAAGAATTGTTTTTAGCAAGAGATGAGATGTGAAGTGTCCAGTTAAGATTATGAGTGAAAGACAGACCGAGAATATTCAGTGTGGAAGAGGGCGACAGTTGAGTATCATTGAAGAAGATGATATAGTTGTCTGGAAGGTTGTGTCCAGTTGACAAATGGAGGAATTGAGTTTTTGAGGCATTGAAAACTACTAGATTTTCTCTGCCTCAATCGGAAATCTTGGAATGATCAGAAGTCAGACGTTCTGTGGCGTCCCTGCGTGATCCCTTTACTTCCTGAAGGGTTGGTCGTCTCTGAAAGGACGTGGAAAGATGTAGGGTGGTATCATCAACGTAGGAGTGGATAGGACAAGATAGGTTAAGATCATTAATAAATAATAGAGAGTGGGTGACAGGACAGAACACCGAGGAACACCACTATCAATAGATTTAGGAGAACAGAGGCCGTCTATCACAGCAGCAATTGAACGGTCGGAAAGAAAACTTGAAATAATGTTGCAGAGAGAAGGATAGAAGCCGTAGGAGGGCATTTTGAAAATTAAAGCTTTATGCCAGATTCTATCAAAAGAATTTGATATGCTTATCGAGACAGCAAACGTTTCACAGAAATCTCTAAAAGAGGATGACCAAGACTCAATAAGGAAAGCCAGAAGATCACCTGTAGAGCGACCTTGTCAGATGCCATACTGGCGATCAGATAGAAGATTGTGAAGTTACAGATGTTTAATAATTGAGGATAGATTCAAAAACTTAAGATAAACAAAAGATCTAAGCTATAGGACGGTAGTTTGAGGGATTAAAACGGTCACCCTTTTTAGGAACAGGCTGAATATATATATATGTGTGTGTGTGTGTGTGTGTGTGTGTGTGTGTGTGTGTGTGTGTGTGTGTGTGTGTGTGTGTGTGTGTGTGTGTGTGTGTGTGTGTGTGTGTGTGTGTGCTTATTTATTTTTTTTTTTTTTTACGTAAGGAAGAGGGTCAGCCAAGGGCAAAAAAAAGAAAGTTAGAAAAAGGCCCACTTAAGCGCTGGCTCTCCAAAGAGTTCAAAAAGTGCCAAAACCGTCAGCCACAATTAGGGGAGCAAATGCCTCGATACCTCTCTTAAAAGAAGACAAGTTGTAGGAATTCGGAAATACAGATGCAGAGAGGGAGTTCCAGAGTTTACCAGTGAAAGGGATGAATGATTGAGCGTACTGGTTAACTCTTGCATTAGAGAGTTGGACAGAATAGGGATGAGAGGAAGAAGAAAGCCTTGTGCAGCGTGGCCGCGGGAGGAGGGGACGTATGCAGTTAGCAAGATCAGTAGAACAGTTACCATGAAAATAGCGATAAAATATAGAAAGGGATGCATCATTTCGGCGGTGAGAAAAAGACTGAAGACAGTTAGTCAGAAGAGGGGAGTGTATAAGACGAAGAGCTTTCGATTCCAGCCTATCAAGCAAAGCTGTGTGGACGGAACCCCCCCAAACATGCGAAGAGTACTCCATACAGGGACGGATAAGGCCCTTATACAGAGTAAGCAGTTGGAGGGACGAGAAAAACTGGCGGAGACGTCTCATAGAAGCTGTTTTAGCAAGAGATGAGATATGAAGTTTCCAGTTAAGATTATGAGCAAAGGACAGACCGAGGATATTCATTGTGGAAGAGGGAGACAGTTGAGTGTCATTAAAGAAGAGGGGATAGTTGTCTGGAAGGTTGTGTCGAGTTGATAGATGGAGGAATTCAGTTTTTGAGGCACTGAAAACTACTAGATTTTCTCTGCCCCAATCGGAAATCTTAGAAAGATCGGAAGTCAGGCGTTCCGTGGCGTCCCCGCGTGATCTGTTGATATCCTGAAGGGTTGGACGTCTTTGAGAGAACGTGGAAAGATGTAGGGTGGTATCATCAGCGTAAGAGTGGATAGGGCAAGAAGTTTGGTTAAGAAAGTCATTATTGAATAATAGAAAGAGAGTGGGTGACAGGACAGAACCCTGAGGAACACCACTATTAATAGGTTTAGGAGAAGAACAGTAGCAGCAATAGAGCGGTCGGAAAGGAAACTTGAGATAAAGTTGCAGAGAGAAGGATAGGAGGGCAGTTTTGAAATCAAAGCTTTATGCCAGACTCTATCAAAAGCTTTTGATATGTCTAACGCAACAGCAAAAGTTTCACCGAAATCTCTAAAAGAGGATGACTAAGACTCAGTAAGGAAAGCTAGATCACCAGTAGAGCGACCATACTGGCGATCAGACAGAAGATTGTGAAGTGACAGATGTTTGAGAATCTTCCTATTCAGGAGAGATTCAAAAACTTTAGACAAGCAAGAGATTAAAGCTATAGGACGGTATTTTGAGGGGTTAGAACGGTCACCCTTTTTAGGAACAGGCTAAATGTAGGCGAAATTCCAGCAGGAAGGAAAGGTAGAAGTCGATAGACAAAGTTGGAAGAGTTTGGCCAGGCAAGGTGCAAGCACAAAAGCACAGTTTTTGAGAACAATAGGAGGGACCCCATCAGATCCATAAGCCTTCCGAGGGTTTAGGCCAGCAAGGGCATGGAAAACATCATTACGAAGAATTTTGATTGTAGACATGAAATAGTCAGAGGGAGGAGGAGAGGAGGACAAGCCCAGAATCGTCCAAGGTGGAGTTGTGAGCAAAGGTTTGAGAAAAGAGTTCAGCTTTAGAGACAGAAGAGATGGCAGTGGTGCCATCAGGATGAAATAAAGGAGGGAAAGATGAAGAAGTGAAGTTATTTGAGATGTTTTGGCTAGATGCCAGAAGTCACGAGGAGAGTTTGAGTTTGAAAGATTTTGACATTTCCTATTTATGAAAGAGTGTTTGGCAAGTTGAAGAACAGACTTGGCATGATTCCGGGCAGAGATATAAAGTGCATGATATTCAGAAGATGGAAGGCTCAAGTACCTTTTGTGGGCAACCTCTCTATCATGTATAGCACGAGAACAGGCTGAGTTAAACCAAGGTTTAGAAGGTTTAGGTTGAGAAAAAGAATGAGGAATGTACGCCTCCATGCCAGATACTAACACCTCTGTTATGCGTTCAGCACAAAGGGAAAATCAGCATAATACCTCCTCAGGTCCCCCAACTGGCAGAGGAAAAACGCCAGAGGCACTTTCACTTTGGGGGATCCTGCGGAGGGATTGGAAAAATAGGACAAGATACAGAAATGAGATTGTGATCGGAGGAGCCCAACGGAGATAAAAGGGTGACAGCATAAGCAGAAGGGTTAGAGATGAGGAAGAGATCAAGAATGTTGGGCGTGTCTCCAAGACGGTCAGGAATACGAGTAGGGTGTTGCACCAGTTGCTCTAGGTCATGGAGGATAGCAAAGTTGAAGGCTAGTTCACCAGGGTGGTCAGTGAAGGGAGAGGAAAGCCAAAGCTGGTGGTGAACATTGAAATCTCCAAGAATGGAAATCTCAGCGAAAGGGTAGAGGGACAGAATGTGCTCCACTTTAGAAGTTAAGTAGTCGAAGAAATTACTATAGTCAGAAGAGTTAGGGAGAGATAAACAGCACAGATGAATTTAGTTTGAGAGTGACTGTTAAGTCGTAGCCAGATGGTGGAAAATTCGGAAGACTCAAGAGCGTGGGCACGAGAGCAAGTTAAGTCGTTGCGTACATAGACGCAACATCCAGCTTTGGAATGAAAATGAGAATAGAGAAAGTAGGAGGGAACAGAGAAGGGGCTACTGTCAGTTGCCTCAGACAGCTGTGTTTCGGTGAGGAAAAGAAGATGAGGTTTAGTAGAGGAGAGGTGGTGTTCCACAGATTGAAAATTAGATCTAAGACCGCGAATGTTGCAGAAGTTAATGTAGAAAAAGTTGAGGGAGGTGTCAAGGCATTTGTGGTCTTCAACAGGAGAGGTGTCCGACCTGGGGACATTTTTGGTCCCCGAGGCGTTGTTTATTTTGGGTCCCATTTTTCTTTTAAATTTTGATTTGGAGTGAAGGGTGTATGTGTGGTAAGTGCATGTAGTTTTGTGTGAAGAAGGAGAGCTGTCTTTAGAGGGTAGGCTGTGACTACCCCCTTGAGTTGTGAGACACAAAGGGAAACATTCAACGAGATCACAACTAGCTTTAATGGAAGGTTCACAGCACCTCCTGAACTAGTGCTATTAGATCTCACTGGGAGTAAGTTATTGTTTCGGTATATATATATATATATATATATATATATATATATATATATATATATATATATATATATATATATATATATATATATATATATATATATATATATATATATATATATATATATATATATATATATATATATATATATATATATATATATATATCGTTTTCTCAGTCCTAATCCAAAATTGTCATCAAAGTTGTCCATTTCATCAAAACTATTATTTCTATTCTCATTTAGATATTCTTGAGCATTGTCCCTTCCTTCTCTACCCTTCCTTTCACCACTTTCATGAACACACCTTGCATTCCCTTCCTCCTCAACCATCACCACCACTATCACCACTAATGCACTACCAAATACCTTAGTTTATGTCGGTTCCTGAATCAAGTCGCACTGGGGAAGGTCAGTTGGTTAGTTCCTCGCCCGCTGGACTTCAGATGAGCCGCAGTAAGCCAAGCCCCGCCCATCGAGGGAGGAAGCCGCGCACCAGAGCAATTATTAGTAAAGGGACCTCACGAATACGTGGGGAGACACAAGGAAGACAACAGCAGCAGACTTATTGGCCCTTGGGAGACTGTCAAGCCATCACTGAGAGAAATTTGCTCTGTAGAAGTGATAAACTTTTATGTAATGAGGCAAAAATGCTGCGTTGTGGCGAGCTGTGATGATGCGTGTCTGCTCGAGTGTGGTGACATTGCATGCTTCTCCCACCACACACACACACACACACACACACACACACACACACACACACACACACACACACACGAAGACGGGCAGGCCACATGCACGTGTATATGCAAATAAACATGTCGTCAGGCACACACATGAGCATTAAATCTACATACTGATCCACGGCTAGGATGTCCCGGAGTCAAGGCGCGGTGACATGTCTTCCGGCCCTAGCGAGAGGAAGGCAGACGAGGAGGAAGAGAAGGAAAATAGGAAAATGGGAAGGAATAAGAAAAAAATGGGACATGAGGAGAAGGGACACGACGGAAACGAGAGGAAGATAGGCAGAGAAAAGAGAGGAAAAAAGAAGAAAGAAAGGGAGCAAAGGAGAAAGGAAAACGAGAGAGAAGGGAGAGAAGGAGAAAGGCAAAGTAAAAAGGAGAAGGAAGAAAAGGCTGGAAGAGGAGAGACGCGGATTAAAAGGGAAGAATATAGAAAAAGAAAAACGATACAAACAAGAAAAGAGAAAAAAAAGAAGGAAGGGAGAGAGAAAGAAAGAAACGAGGAAGGAGGAGGAGGAGGAGGAGGAGGAGGAGGAGGAGGAGGAGGAGGAGGAGGAGGAGGAGAAGGAACACGCAGCATGGCACGATAGGACGGAATAATCAGGCAGTCACGAGTAGTGCGAAATAAAATACCTAAACGAAATAAGAGGAAAAGGGTGAGGCCAACTAGAGGGAACATTTAATTTGCAAGTGGCGAGCGTGACGCAGGTAATGCCGAGGTGGGAATTATTGACCTAACTGAATTAATGCTTGAGGGGAGAGAAAAAAATATACGATGCTTACAGAAAGAGACAGAAAGGGAGAAGAGAGAGAGAGAGAGAGAGAGAGAGAGAGAGAGAGAGAGAGAGAGAGAGAGAGAGAGAGAGAGAGAGAGAGAGAGAGAGAGAGAGAGAGAGAGAGAGAGAGAGAGAGAGAGAGAGAGAGAGAGAGAGAGAGAGAGAGAGAGAGAGAGAGAGAGAGAGAGAGAGAGAGAGAGAGAGAGAGAGAGAGAGAGAGAGAGACAGAGAGAGAGAGAGAGAGAGAGAGCTTCTGTAAATAATGTAAACCTTACACAGAATGTTGGCTGCATATCATTATACATTTTAAAAGCAAGTGTCAGGCACGAGTAAGAGTTAATCAAGAGTGAAAGAATGCAGCGGAAAAATGAAAAAAAAGAAGCGGAAAGGAAGGATGAGGTGAAATAAACATAAAAAGTTACAAAGGAGGAAAGAGCAGCGTAGAGGCATGAACATGTGCGTACATATATCAATAAATTTTAGAATTAAAGGAAAATGCTGAGCTTTATAATGACATTTCAAAACAGGCATTATTTTGAAAAGAATAAGTAATAATAAATATTGAAAAGCAATAATTTATCCCCGTTTGCTCAATTTAGCATTAAATGTTTCAATTCTGAAAACCTGATTCGCAATGTAGGCATGTAAATATTACTACTGACCTCAAGCCCAAATCGCCACGGTAATTAAGAACTCAGTAAAATGAAATGTTAAATATTTCAATTGCTTCTTTATACGAACTCCACCTCATCAACCGCAGCTCAGTAAATCCCTCAGCTCAAGACACGAATTATGGTAATACTACCAAACACAAATATTCTCACCCAGGGATTGGTTGACGTGTTCCTGTATGTTTTAATATGTGATCCGTACTGACGTAATATATCTTTTTAAGTCTTTCTATACTTGCAAGATACGTGATTATCCATATACAAATAGTTAGGTATTTTACAGGGATCAGGTTGGGCTGCAAAGTTAAGTTTTCAGCACGTTTGAAA
>NC_059271.1:18424699-18469699 GCF_017591435.1 Portunus trituberculatus | reverse complement strand
CTATCATATTTCTCTTCTTATCTACTTCATCTCTCTCTCTCTCTCTCTCTCTCTCTCTCTCTCTCTCTCTCTCTCTCTCTCTCTCTCTCTCTCCTGTCACTAGCAATACCACAGACAGACAACTGCCTCGAGTAACAGGAGAACGTTTCCCTCTTAAGATATAACAGAGCGAAGAGAATACAACAGAGGGATAAATAGTAGAGTAGAGAGAGAGAGAGAGAGAGAGAGAGAGAGAGAGAGAGAGAGAGAGAGAGAGAGAGAGATGGAAGTGTCTTATCAGTGTGCCTGTGTTATGAAACGTTTTCTTCTCTCACATAAAAGGTTAAGTTTTTAAAGGATGTAAACTCTACTAAGCATCTCAAGGCTTCAGTTTTCACTTGCTTTTAGTGTTCTTTTCTTACTGATCATGTGAGATACGTGTTCATCTACCACTAAAGTCAAGAATATATGCTTTCACACTTCTATTAGTACTTTATCCCTTTCAGTACTTGGAATGCATTTTTACGTTGAGTTTTGGGCATGATTAGACGATTTCATTGGCACTATGGAGGTAAAAAAGATTAATAGCCACAGTCTTCACTATTCTAATCCCCACAAAAGTTTCTGAAGCTGTATAAAATCAACGAATAGTAACCAGAATGAATATGGAAACGCAGTATGGTATTGAAGAGTTTAACCTTTCACTAGAGACATGAGAACGTCGTTAAAAACCCCAACAGTATCTTCCACTAGACTAGAGACGGTGAAGAGTGAAGATTAGAAGCCAAAATGTTTGTAAATACGTTAGAATTTATCTACATCGGAGAGAGAGAAACAAAGGAAAACACTGTATGTGAGAGAAAGAGACGAGCTTGAGGGAGGAATGGAGGGATGGAGGGAAAAATCAGAGCGAAAGGGAAAGAGGGGAAGGTACTGTATTTGCAATGTCATGAGAGAGAGAGAGAGAGAGAGAGAGAGAGAGGGAAGGAAAAGGGAGGGAGGATAAATAGGGAGTGAGAAATTGTTTGTGATGGGAGAGAAGAGAGGAGAGAGTAGGGAGAGAGAGAAAAAAGGCTAACAGAAGGAGAGAGAGAGAGAGAGAGAGAGAGAGAGAGAGAGAGAGAGAGAGAGAGAGAGAGAGAGGAATATGGGGAAGAAGGAAAGGGAGGATGAGTAATCGGTAATCTGTTCACACACACACACACACACACACACACACACACACACACACACACACACACACACACACACAGAAGGAGGGAGGAAAAGCCAAAACACAAAGGGAAAGAGAGAGAGAGAGAGAGAGAGAGAGAGAGAGAGAGAGAGAGAGAGAGAGAGAGAGAGAGAGAGAGACGTAACGATGATATATGATGTGATTGGGAGAGCATCTGTTACCACGTCCATCCGGCAGCCCACCACCACCACCACCACAATCACCATTACCACCACCACCAACACCACCACCACCACAAACATGATCTTCAAGACTATCACCACCAAAACTATTTATAAGTTCTCTCTCTCTCTCTCTCTCTCTCTCTCTCTCTCTCTCTCTCTCTCTCTCGTCCTTTTAATCAGCCTTTCCTTTTATATTTCTCAATTGTTTTTCTTCCTTGTATCTCTTCTCTCGTTTCCATCCTTCTCTTCTCTCTCTCTCCTCTCCCCTCCACTATCACCAACCTCTATTTCCTCCCCACTCCCTATCTCCCACCACTGCTATCACCACCACGACATCCTTTCCCTATTTTTCCTCCTCCATCATCTCCTCCATTCTTTCTGTCCTCTACCACACAAACACACACACACACATTTCTCCATCGAATCCTGTACCGCTTCTCTCGCTCCCGTTCTCTTTTTCTTTCTCGTAGACCATTTCCTCCATCCCCCCCTTTCTCCCTCCTTGTTTCCTTTCTTCCCTCCACCATTCACCATTCACCATTCACCCCTTCCAAAGACCCCAATAACCTCCACTCTCTCCATCCCTTCCTTTCCAAAACACAGGAACACAAGGCTCTTTTTCATCTCCCCCTCCCCAATCAAAACCAACCCTAAATTCTCCCCCAAATTAAAAAAAAAAGGCGGTGTGTGTGGGGGGAAAAAAAGTAAATCCATCTGACCTAACTTTATAAAAAATCGCCGCGCCCAAAGCTAAGCCATAAGCGCTTAGCCAAATTTCAAAAGCATTCGTATTTTTGACCCGAAAAATACTTGGAATCTTTTGCGCGTAAATTTTCACTGGTGAATTCTGGAACTCTCTCTCTCTCTCTCTCTCTCTCTCTCTCTCTCTCTCTCTCTCTCTCTACCTGTTTGTGACTGTTTTTTTTTATTTTCATTTGCTTTTCTATGACTTATTGTTGAAAGAGAGTATTTATCCAAGCATTTCCGTAGCTATATAAACTTTCTGGAACACTCAACCCTCTCTCTCTCTCTCTCTCTCTCTCTCTCTCTCTCTCTCTCTCTCTCTCTCTCTCTCTCTCTCTCTCTCTCTCTCTCTCTCTCTCTCTCTCTCTCCCCCCCTATGACTTCAGCTTTTTTCAGAAAATTAATATGAAAGCATCTCCGTCATTTTATCAACCAATATTTCTGTAATTTTCTTTAGTTCACTGTTTCTCTTCCTTTCTATGACTTGAACTGTTTCAGAAGGCGAACATCAACATGCATCTACACTGACCGACCTTTTGATCATATGGAAATGTAACTAAAATGGCCAACTCTATTTCGTAATTTCCCCTATTATGTTCTCCTTTCTATGACTTAAAAAGAACAGGAGTATCAAATCATCTCTATATCTAAACTGGAAAACTTTTTAAGGGTTTCCTGTAGTGAACTATTTTCCCATCCTTCCTCTGACCTGAACTGCATGAAAAGAATACATCATCACCACAGTAACAATATTAACGATCATTTATAGAATTCTCATTTCTTTTTAGCTGAAGAAGTGATTTAGGGAGCTGATGTGTTTTTTTTTTTCTCTCTATCATATATATTTCATTGTGGTCTCCTTCCCCAAACTCCAGCAAAGAAAAGTCTCAACAATAAACATTTCCTGAAGTTCTGAAAAAAAAAATTGCAGTATAGATTTCTTTTCCTCAAACACACTCACACACACACACACGCACAACTAAAAGAGCGCCTCGAGTTTCCTCTACGAAAGACTGATAGAGAAAGACAGAGAGAAATAGTAGGAAGGTAAGAAGTGGCAAAAAAAAAAAAAAAAAAAAAAAACAAGGGAGAGGGATGGGGTGTGGATAGAGATAGAACGAGGGAGCGAGAGAGATATTACCCACCTCACTATCTCTCCTCTCGACACATAAAGTATAACAAGACCGTCTCTGTAACGTATGGGCCTTAATTTCCTAGCCAGATGAAGGGGTCCTCTCTCTATTCTCTCTCTCTCTCTCTCTCTCTCTCTCTCTCTCTCTCTCTCTCTCTCTCTCTCTCTACTCACTTTCTATCTTTGTCTCTTTCCATCAAACACCCAAATAGCTTGTTACCGTAATACTCTTCCTTGGTCGCTCTTATCATAGCTTTTTCTTCTTCTTCTTCTTCTTCTTCCTCCTCTTCCTCCTCCTCCTCCTCCTCCTCCTTAATATCTTCATCGTCATTTTTCTTCTCTTCCTCTTCCTCGTTGTCATCGTTTCCCACTTCCTACTCGTTCTCATCTACTCTGTAATCGTTGTTCATTTCTCCTCCTCCTCCTCCTCCTCCTCCTCCTCCTCCTCCTCCTCCTCCTCATTCTTCTTCGTCTCATCTTCCTCCTGCTCCTCCTCCCTCTCCTAATGTTCCTCTTCATTTTCCTTTTCTTCCTTCATATCTGACCTAGTTGTTGCAGCGTCTTATCACACTCATTCAAATCTTCTTCCTCCTCATTCACATCCTCCTTCTCCTCCTCCTACTCCTCCTCCTTCTTCTCCTCCCTGTTCTCCTTCTCCTCTTTGGCTTTTTATCTTTAACTTATTCTTTCTCCCGCTTCTTATATATCTCTTGCTCATCCTTCATCTCTTTTCCTCCTCCTCCTCCTCCTCCTCCTCCTCCTCCTCCTCCTCCTCCTCCTCCTCCTCCTCTCCCTCCTCCTCGTAAGCCTTGCCGGCCGCCCCTCGATGGATGACTGTAGGAAATTTCGTGAAGGGAAAGGCATCAGTCAAGCACCAAAGCAGGACGTTAAACAAAAGACTCACGCCTCGCCTTCTTCTTCTTTACTTCTTCCTCCTCCTCCTCCTCCTCCTCCTCCTCCTCCTCCTCCTCCTCCTCCTCCTCCTCCTCCTCCTCCTCTTCTGATCTCCTCACCATCCACCCGGCGCCAGGCAACAAGAAGGCAATACCGGCTAAGTGGCGTCAGAGAGAGAGAGAGAGAGAGAGAGAGAGAGAGAGAGAGAGAGAGAGAGAGAGAGAGAGAGAGAGAGAGAGAGAGAGAGAGAGAGAGAGAGAGAGAGAGAGAGAGAGAGAGAGAGAGAGAGAGAGAGAGAGACAGACAGACAGACAGACAGACAGACAGACAGACAGAGAGAGAGAGAGAGAGAGAGAGAGAGAGAGAGAGAGAGAGAGAGAGAGAGAGAGAGAGAGAGAGAGAGAGAGAGAGAGAGAGAGACGAGTGAAAGGGACAAGAAGACTAAGAGACAACCTCCACCTTTTTTTCCCCTCCTCCTCCTCCTCTTCCTCCTCCTCCTCTTCTTGCTCCTATGTAACTTTTTCCAACCTTCCATGCGAACAAAAAAAAAAAAAAAAAATCTCATCAGCCTAATCCGCGAAATCTGAGCCTCTTATCATCGAGAAATTAATGGTAGCTGTCGCCGTGACGGATTGGCTGTCTTGAGGGACCGATACCAGAGTGATGACAGGCCGCGACCCTCCCTTCACCTCCCCTTACTTCCCCTTGGCCTGCTGTACGCGAGGGAGGGGAATACGTAAAGAGACTTTTCGGCTCAATCCCTCACGTACTCCCCCCATCCACACCCCTTCACCCTGTCTCGTCCTCCTCCATCAGTCACGCAGTCGCTCATGTCCTTCTTTGTTTGTGTCTCATTGCTTTCCCAGCACTTAAGGTTCTTTTGCTCAGCTTTTTTTTTCTTTTTGCTCTTTTTCCTTATCTAATCTTTCGTCTTTCCTTCGTTTTATGTCCTTGTTATATGTTAAGTGATTCGATCTTGTGGCAACGGTTTGTAATGAATTTATAATAATGTGTGTTTTTGTTATCAATTTTGCTTCACTCTTTATAATGATCTCTCTTCTTTTCTTACTCTTTACCTTTTATTATTTTTCAGCGTTATCTGACTCATTCTTGCTGCGTTATGCAGTAAATGATCAATATAAAATCGTCTCTTTTTCATTCCGATTTTTTTTTTCAACCCACCATGACTTCGTTGCTGCGTCAAAAATGTCTGTCCTCATGTCATTGCAGCAGCTGCAGCAGCAGCAGCAGCAGCAGCAGCAGCAGCAGCAGCAGTAGCAGTAGTAGTAGTAGTAGTAGTAGTAGTAGTAGTAGTAGTAGTAGCAGTAGCAGTAGTGCAGTAGCAGTAGTAGTAGTGGTAGTAGTAGTAGTAGTAGTAGTAGTAGTAGTGCAGCAGCAGCAGTGGTGCAGCAGCAGCAGTAGCAGTAGCAGTAGTAGTAGTAGTAGTAGTAGTAGTAGCAGCAGTAGTAGTAGTAGTAGTAGTAGTAGTAGTAGTAGTAGTAGTAGTAGTAGTAATAAGTATGGAGCATCTTTACATTCATCTCCATCTTTTTATTCACACCCTACATACATACATATTATTCAAAAACATCTGACCTTCCACCTTGTGCACTATACAGGCTACCATATCCTTCCCTACCACCAACCTCCTCCTTCCCTCCTTCCACCAAACACACGAACTACACCTCAGCTTTCCACCTTATCACCTTCCCTTCTTTATCACAAACCACATGCTATATATCCTTCTCCTTACACTCCTTCACCCTAACACACAAACTCTTATCCTAAACGCCCTTCCATCCCCCACGTACGGTACCACAAGCCTACATTTCTTCCATTAAACACACAAACACAGAGAGATCAGTGAAGTATCCAACAAGCAGATTTTTCTTTATGGAACACCTCGAGGGGATGACATGACGAGGGGAACAGTGGAGGGGACTGAGGGGAAAGACCGTGGGGGAGGTTACGGTACATTTATCATCAGGGCACCGTCAACAAGGGAATCTGGCGTCAGCAGTGATGGGGACACGATGGGCAGAGGCTTTGATGGAGGAGGACACGGAAGGAAGCGAGGAGATGACAAAGTGTGCCAGAGAGACGGCTGACTTACCGGAACGAGAGGCAAGAGGCGAGGCTGAGGAGGAGACAGGGTTCGGGATGTTGCTGGATTCTGTTGGGCCTTTAGGATTTCTGGAAGGAGAATGGAGGGTTGTGAGATTATTTTAATGTAAATAGAGGTGCTGATGGGCTGATAAATAGAGGTTTAGTTGTGACTTTACTTTAGTTGTTATTTTATATGATAGGAGGCAATACATAATAATATAAAAGGAGGTAATGCATATTTTATAAAGAACCCTAGAGAATGACAATCTCTGAGATAAAAAAAAAAAAAAGGTCACCCAAAATTAGAGGATAAATGTCTTAAATGAAAGGATGGATGGAAGATTGAACGGCTAGTGGGACTACTGTAACAAGGATAGAGGAAAAATGAATAGATTGATGGATGAAATGTTGAGTTACGATAGGAGTGACATATATGAATTAATGAAGAGGTAGATGATAAATTGAAAAAAAGATGGTTTATGTAGTAAGAAAAAAAAAAAAAGAAAGATTATGAGTGAAATTGTTTATAAAAGAACAAAGACTTCGGAAAAGACCTGAGACTATTGGAGAGGGATGCAGGATACAGTGGGAGAATGACTCAGAAAACATGGAAGGAGAATTTAAGTACTATGGGAAAACGTGTGGGACTTGATGTTAGGTGGAGTGCGGAGAAGGAAAAAAAAAAAAAAGGACATTGTGAAAGCTGGGAATGTTTAAGGCTCTGAAAGGGAGAAGGAAGGAAGGAAGGAAGGAAGGAAGGAAGGAAGGAAGGAAGGAAGGAAGGAAGGAAGGAAGGAAGGAAGGAAGGCAGGAAGGAAGGAAGGAAGGATGGCAAGAACGAAAAAAAAAAAGAAGAATTACAACAGTGTGGAGAGTGACAAGTGAGACTTTTATGAGAGAGAGAGAGAGAGAGAGAGAGAGAGAGAGAGAGAGAGAGAGAGAGAGAGAGAGAGAGAGAGAGAGAGAGAGAGAGAGAGAGACTAACAAAATAACACACAACAGGAATACATAAGCAAACAAGAAATAAGAGTGAGAAGTAACAAAAAAAGGGAAGGAGATAGGGGAGTGACGGGAACAAGGTGATGAGTGTGAGAGAGAGAGAGAGAAAAAAAAAAGAGGTGCACACTGCGTCACGATAATAATTTCCCTACAGTATTCAAATATATTTATTCAACACTCAGCCCGCCATGCATATAAACGAGAATGAACTTGGTATGGAATTTTTCACAATGATAAAAAATATATATATATAAATATGACCAGAACTTATTTCCACACTATGTTTCCACGGACCGGGTATAGTAGCGGCGAGAGAGAGAGAGAGAGAGAGAGAGAGAGAGAGAGAGAGAGAGAGAGAGAGAGAGAGAGAGAGAGAGAGAGAGAGAGAGAGAGAGAGAGAGAGAGAGAGAGAGAGAGAGAGAGAGAGGAGGTGATAATAACCGCGCGTGTGTGTGTGTGTGTGTGTGTGTGTGTGTGTGTGTGTGTGTGTGGGAAGAATAACGAAGCCTCATTCACGTTAAGCTTCACTGATAAGCTCCATGTATATAATTTCCATTTTTTTTCCTCCCAGATGACTCGTGATCCGCTGGTATGAAACTTGAGTCAAAGCTTCAGAGGCAGAGTTCAGCATTGCCACTTCATGACCAGGAGGAAAAAAAATAACGTAATAATATTCAGTGCGAGTTTCGAAATGGCTTGTCTCAACAAAAATATATAAATTAACAGAAATAAATATATAAAACAAATATCAGAGGGAGTACAACAAAATGTAATGCTTTTCAATCAGTGCTCTAAAATGCTTTATGTCCGCGGAGAGAGAGAGAGAGAGAGAGAGAGAGAGAGAGAGAGAGAGAGAAACCGTCAGTCAGCGCGAACCGTCAGCAATGCATCCCTTGGTTTGCTAAAACTATTAAATCACACGACACTTATCTGATCCAGCGTAGCGTGGACGAAACTCGATTTCTTACTCACCTGGATGTCAACGTGAACTCTTACGAAACCAAGAAAAATTAAAAAGTACGAAAAATATCATCTGATGTTTCCTTGAAACTTTAACCAACTTTGAAAATGAAGTTCACGCTGGGCAACTTTACCTTACCATACGCAGTGGGTGAGGTAGAGATGAAGCAAACTGATCCTGAATCCCACCGACCGACTGAGCTGACTGGTTTATCTGAGGAAGCACTAGAGGGCATGGCTATGAGAGATATAAATCAAACGTGGTACCTGTAAGTATTTCGATACTTCAGTGACGAGTACAATGTTACAAATTGATACCATGCTGTGATGGAGCTTAGCGGAAGGTTAATAAAGTTCTCTCTCTCTCTCTCTCTCTCTCTCTCTCTCTCTCTCTCTCTCTCTCTCTCTCTCTCTCTCTCTCTTGCAATGGTATTATTAAGTGAGATATTTCAGGCAGGTATACAGTTACGCTAAAAATGTGGAGCAGACCAAAATATGTTACTCGAGTCCATTAACAACTGTACCAACATTCATTTTTGCAATTCTTCCTTCAGCATTCTCAGATAAGGCATTTAGCTACATCTCGGGTAGGCATTTCTCTACACCCTTAGATCCTAGAGGGCAATCCGCGGCCTCTTCTGGCATTATAATATGTAACTTGAGATACCATAACGACTTATCTTTTCTTGAATGTTTATATGCTAGAGACAGAGGACACTTGTACATCTCACATATCTATCTATCTACCTTCCTACACACACACACACACACACACACACACACACACACACACACACACACACACACACACACACACACACACACACAAACAAGCAATGTGATTAGGACAGAGTTAGCTAAATAAACATTCGAAAGACTAAACAACGGTGTATAATGAACAGGTGTACCCAGCTGGTCTCTCTCTCTCTCTCTCTCTCTCTCTCTCTCTCTCTCTCTCTCTCTCTCTCTCTCTCTCTCTCTCTCTCTCTCTCTCTCTCTCTCTCTCTCTCTCTCTCTTCATACATATTCGTTTTTTCATCGTTATGAATGCCGCTAAGCTATTAACCTACAACTACCACTAACACTACAATTACCACCACCACCACCACCACCACTATCACCCCTACCACCACCACCATCACCACCACCACCACCGTCATCATCATCATTATCACTTACCATAATCATTACCCTGAAGCCACTAAGGCGTGTAATCAGCCTCGCTTCACGTAACATTTTAATCTCGTCCTCGTGTTAGGCCTTCCCGTAGTTCCTGAAGGTGGTAGCGCCCCAAGCTGACACGTACCACAGTTCAGGTAGCAAGTAAGTGAATAACTGAAGGCGGTTCAAGAACGGACGTCTCATATTTTAAATAAGTCGTTTTTTTTTTTTTTTCTTATTCATCATGTTGTAATTGCCTCTTATCCAGCAGAATGAAGTAAAATTTAAAACGTAGTCTTTATCATCCCACAACTGACATTTTTTTACCATTGCCATCATCATCATGGTGCAGTGTTTAGTACGCTCGGCTCACAACCGAAAAGGCTCGGGTTTGAATCTCGGGCGCGGTGAGGCAAATGGTCAAGACTCTTAATGTGTGGCCCCTGTTCACCTAGCAGCAAGTAGGTACGGGATGTAACTCGAGGGTTTGTGGCCTCGCTTTCCCGGTGTGTGGAGTGTGTTGTGGTCTCAGTACTACCCAAAGATCGGTCTGAGCTCTGAGCTCGCTCCGTAATGGGGAAAGCTGGCTGGGTGACCAGCAGACGACCATGGTGAAAAAAAAATCATGACTATTATTGTAAGTTTGTAATATTAATCTCTCGGACAATATATTATTTTGCCTAACCTCTTGAGTACCATGACACGTTTCCATATTCATTCTGGTTACTATTTGGTGATTTTATACAGCTTCAGAAACTTATGTGGGGGATTAAAATAGTGAAGACTGTGGCCATTAATCTTTGACTTCCACAGACTCTTCCTAATATCAATAAAATAGTCTAATCGTACACAAATCTCAAAGTAAAAATGTGTCCTAGCACTGTAGGGGTTCAACATTTTGTCGTGCCTCACACTTCAACAAAGAGCATAAGAGCAATACAACAATGGAGCACGAACACATAATAAAGGCAGCTGCAATAAGTCCTTCGTCAAGATACACGTGTCAGTCTTGGGATGAAAGGTATGCATTTTATTTTCACCCATCATCCTCAGTGTTCCCTTCTCTACCTTGTCATCGTTTCTTATTTTTTTTCAGTCATGTGGTAAATTTCTTTCTACTTACAGTACACTACCAATCATCCTCCCCAGAGCTATACAACACAGACTTTTTTTTTCTCCTTTTCTTAGACACATCCATCAATAGACTTTTAACTCCTCTCTCCTCCAATTACCAGATTATCTATTACATTATAACTCCTATGAAACATTATACTGACCCATACTATACAGACTGGCCACTACTTAACTCTCATAAAAGACTCTACTATCCTTAGGCTCTTCCAACATTATATTTTTGGCTCATCGCTACTTCCATTACCAGCACTCCCATCACATTACAAGTCCACGAAAGCGTATACTGACTCATACCTTAACGACACACAGTCTCTCTCAGCACCATATTGAAAGAAACTTAAGGTGAAGCTACAAGGATTTTTAAGAATTATTTTTTTTACCGTTCTAGACACAGATTAACAATATATCTGCATTACTAACAGGAGAAAGATTATTGAAAACCCGGCTAATCATCTCTGGCCTTTGAAAACAGTCGTGGGGAGAGATCTATGTTTCTGAATATGGGCCCTGTCTGTTGGCCTCGCACTCTTTATGCCGGCCTTGCAAACCTATCGGAGCATTGCAGCAGGGAGGGAAATGTACAAAAGTCAAAGCTCCCTCCCTCGCTACAGCAATGAACACTGTAATAAGCATGTGGGCTTCGTGTAGACAGGCTCGTTATGCTTACAAACGGCTGGTGGCTGATGATTGGTCAATATTTTGTGAAATATTAGTGTTGCTGTTTTTTTATGTAAATGTGCATTATCTATGAATCTGCTCATTTCTAGTTGTGGATTTAATGTTGGTAAAATGTTGTTGTTGTTATGATCAATATTGTTGTTATTATAATTATTATTATTATTATTATTATTATTATTATTATTATTATTATTATTATTATTATTATTATTATTATTATTATTATCATTATTATTATCATTACCATTACTATCACAAATGCAAATACTATATGTGATTATGAAATAGCTCTCTCTCTCTCTCTCTCTCTCTCTCTCTCTCTCTCTCTCTCTCAACTCCACCATTTCCATAAGAGTAATAAAATAATCATACCATTCAATCATTTCAACGCATTGCTCTGATCCGACATGGGATGGGGCGGGGCGGGGCGGGGCGGGGCGAGGCGGGCCGGGGCGGGGCGCAGCAGAAAAAGCAGCAGGGTGGGTGGGATGAGCTTGGCTGGGCAGGGGATTGGCGGTGATGGTTGTACTAGCATTAGGTGAGAATGGGGTGGGCGGGTAGGGGATGAGTGACGACAGAGAGGAGTGGAGTATAGTGGAAATAGACAGTGGGTGGATGAGTGTGGATGGGTGGGTGGATGGGTGAGAGTGTAGGTGAGTGGGTGTTTAATATCCTAGTGTCATAACTCACTGGCAATGAACTGGTGGCGAGACACGTGGGTCGGAGTGTCATAACAGTACACCCACCGATAAAAAAAAAAAAGCCTGCGATATGATTATGACGGGTGAGTAATTGTAAAGATAAAGCTATTTAAACAACTCCCCACCCCCCACCCTCTCTCTCTCTCTCTCTCTCTCTCTCTCTCTCTCTCTCTCTCTCTCTCTCTCTCTCTCTCTCTCTCATATCTTCCTGTCCACTTGTTCAGTATATTCCTGCCTCATACACGATTTCTCTCTCTCTCTCTCTCTCTCTCTCTCTCTCTCTCTCTCTCTCTCTCTCTCTCTCTCTCTCTCTCTCTGTCTTGTATCGAAGCAGATTGCAGTAAAGTTCAGAGATAATGTGTGTTATTTTATTACGTGTGTGTGTGTAAGAGAGAGAGAGAGAGAGAGAGAGAGAGAGAGAGAGAGAGAGAGAGAGAGAGAGAGAGAGAGAGAGAGAGAGAGAGAGAGAATGAAAGGAAAAACAGTCCTGTCTTCCTCCTGTGTAGTCGGTGGAGAGCTAAGGATGCAGATACACAAAAGAGACACCGGCTTTTAATACAGTAACTGAGTTTGTTAACGGGGCCCTACACGGAGGTCATAGGAGGCTTGCCATTGAGAGCTTCCTCGACTACCAAGAAATTTCCGTGTACCAGGAAACAATCTAGCAATCTTTGAGCTGTAATGATAATAAGAAGAAAAGAAGGAGGAAGAGAAGAAGAAAAGGAGAAGTAGGAAGAAGATGAAGATGAATATGAAGAAAAATAAATGGAGGAGAAGATCATTACCAATACCACCACCACTACCACCACCACCACCATGAACAACACCAACAATAAAGGTAAAATCAATCTTTGGAGTGACTCCACGAATGACAACAGAAGGCGACGTAATACTGATAACTTCGTTCCCAGCAGCAGCCTTGGGTGGAGTAACCATAGGAACGTTCGCTGGAGTGTGTAGAGACAGGGAGGGGGAGTGTGTCTACCATCTTTCCTGCACTATCATTGGTTTTATGTGTGCGTCTCTCTCTCTCTCTCTCTCTCTCTCTCTCTCTCTCTCTCTCTCTCTCTCTGTGTGTGTGTGTGTGTGTGTGTGTGTGTGTGTGTGTACCTAGTATTATCTTCTTAAGTCTCACTTCATTTACTTTTCCGGAGCGCAGGTTATAATAAAAAGTGAATACTTAACTAGAATAAAAATGTGCAAAATCTTTGAATATGTTAAAACATTTGATTAGTTTACCCCTTGCGAGGTGCGTGTTTTCTTTTTTCAACATACTTTTTTTTCCAGGACGGGCGGGGGTTGACATGAAAGTAAATGAAGTTTGTGCAGCCTCGCCTTTCAGGGCTTAGCAGGGATGACGCACCTCCGCGGCACCTCTGCACTGCATCTAAATCTATGCAGTAACTTTATACTTGCACGAATCTGAATATAAGTGCCTCGCTGCGACTCCAAACTGAACGAGAACGACGTAGAACACTTCCCCGATGATGAACAGAGTAAGTAATCACGTTATTTGTTAGTGGTGGGTCAGTAGGGAACTCTTAAAAGGCTTTTAATTTATTTGATTTTTTTTAGTAAAGTGATATACATTTATTGAGATTTTGTGTTGTTCTTGTGATATCATGGAGTTTCCTATTAAGCCACGTAAAATCATGCGTGTTAAAAGTCTCTAGCTTTTATGGAATTCTGAAATGCAATGCACTATTCTATTTTTTTCCAAGATGTTTTCTAGATAGTTAGATTAAAAAGAATATATAAATGAATGGATGTGGATTGTAGGTAAATGTAAGGTATAGGTTAGGGGTCCTCAATCTGGGGCTCGCGAACCCCCAGGGGTTCACAAGAAGATTTCCAGGGGTACTTAGATGGCTGATTTAATGATATATTCTTTGCAGAATACCTTTGCCTACTGAGTTAGTGTCAGTCACTAAATTAACATTCTGTTTGATGTGAAATTACTGGGGGTTCCGGTAGATGGTCTTATAACTCAGAGGGTTCTTAACGAGAAAAAGGTTGAAAACCCCCGATCTGTAGTTTAAAGGCATAAACATTTCCCAGCCTACACCAATGAAAAATCCAAACATCCCAATTGGCAGCGTCCTTACCCAGAAAATGAAGAACGCCTCATTGGAAAATTAATTTTTGAAAAATATAGAAGAAAATAAAGAAATAATATATTTTTTTGGAAAATAAGAGAACATTAAATAATAATTAATTACAGCTACAGACCCAGACAAAACCCAAACCAAAACACATCAGGAAGTGCCGATATCTAGGCTACACTTCTACCTATCAACTGAATTGAACTGAATACCATGTTCAGGCTATGGCAAGACAGAGCTTAGGAACACGGTGATAAAAAAATATTACAGCATCCTTGGAATATTTCTGTTTCGGTCGCTATTTTTTTTCTCATATAGAAAACCGAACAAATATTGCTCTATTCATTCCTTGTGAAGAATTAACCTATGAAGAAGCGAGGTGAAATGTGAGTTAAGGTTCCGTGCTGTATTTAAGTCTCTAGAAATAAAGGATCTTGGTACACCAGACGATTATGTTTTGCTCTATATTATGATGTTAATCGTATAAACTCAAGTAACTATAAAGAAATACCATGGTAGAATAAGAACAGAAAAATACTGGAAGGAGTAAAACCATGGTAAATCAATAGATACATCGTAATACAGTGTTTAGATACGACTACTCTGTACCGCGAGATGATGCTGACCCACTCCTAAATCAAACCAACCTGCGAACACTGAAAATACGACAGTTTGGGTCCTCTCCTATTGACATTAATCAAAATATGAACATATGAAGCCCCTTAAATGAGTTTATTTTCATAACTTAGAAATCAGATTCTCTATTGCCAACCAAACCGTTCTACATAGACGTCTTCAGCGTCATAGAGACCTAATGATATCTCCTCATGGACAGTGGCCATCCTGACAGCGCGAAACCCCAGGGGATTCATAAGATTTCCAGGGTACTTAGATGGCTGATCTAATAAAATCCTTTGCAGTACCATTGCATATTGAGTTCCATGTTCCATGTGATAATACTGGGGGTTCGGGTAGATGGTCTTATAACTCAGGGGGTTCTTAACGATAAAAAGATTGAGAACCCCTGGTATAGGTGATACATAAAACGATTGCCACGTGTTTGCCTATCCTTACTTACTGTCTTACTTACTTACTGTCTTACTTACTGTCTTACTTACTGGCTTACTTACTTACTTACTTACTTACTGTCTTACTTACTGGCTTACTTACTGACTTACTGGATTACTTACTTATTGGCTTACTGGCTCACTTACTGGTTTCTTGCAGCTTCCTTTATTGTATACACGAATAATTTTGAAATATTTTACGAATTCTATTACTATTTTGCTCTTTCCTTTGGTTCATTACACGGTATCTATATTTTCCAGTAAAGTGTTGAGTATGTGTGCATTCCGCTAACCGATATAGAATGTTGAAATTTCCTTTTCTTTCAAATATCACAAAGAAAAAAAGAAAAAATAACAAAAAAAAGTTCATGACTCCTATTATCATCATGGGAGTATCATCATGGAAGTATCATCATGGGAGCACCTCAGTGGAGCTTTTTATCAACACCAATTTTTTTTTTTCTTGGCTTTTTCTCCCTCTTCCATAAAAAAAAAAAAGAAAAACGTGCAAGGACTAAAAGATCTGCTGTTGTGCGTATTTCCTTAAGGCATGTTCCTTCGTAACCAGTATTTTTTTTTCAAATCATATAAATATCTTGACAATTATTCCCATATTCTATTGATGCAATTATTTATTTAACCATTCATTTCCCTTATCTATTTATTCATCTATTTGTCAAAACTGTACACTAATCAAAACAGGGCGGAGGTTAAGGAGCGATATCAATACAGCAGTGAACGCCATTCCACAGGCTTTACTATTTCCATTATCGCAGTCGTCAGTAAACTTGAGAAGGAAGTTTCATTAGTCATTCCCATTGAGCGTGAAGTGTCGAAACCGATCCGTCACCACCACCACCACCACCACTACCACCACCACCACTACCGCTACCACCACCACTGATACGGCCATGATCTGATGCGGGCACGTGGAATGAGAGAGAGAGAGAGAGAGAGAGAGAGAGAGAGAGAGAGAGAGAGAGAGAGAGAGAGAGAGAGAGAGAGAGAGAGAGAGAGAGAGAGAGAGAGAGAGAGAGAGAGAATAATTGGAAACTGATATATAGAGAGACATACAGATTAGAGACACACACAAACACACATATCGACACAGACAGACAGAGAGAAAGAAAGAACAAATAAGTGAGTACAAATGACCAACAAACTCATAAGCACACACACAAACGATACACACAAACACACAAACACGCACAGACACACCAACCCAGACACGCACAAACACGGACAGAGTGGAATGGCAGGTGAAAGCACAGTAATATTATCGAGACAAAGAGTGCAAGAGGATCCACTCCCAGTTGTTGCTTTGATGGCCTCACTAATGCCCTGTCCAGCTCATCTCCTTAAAGCTTCTCTCAATAATCCCCTATCTGTTCCAAGTTTAATGTCCCCTTTCCACTCCCACCCTCCCTTTACTCTCCCATCATCCTCTGACTGACCACAGCTGTATTTCACATCTGTATGTACTTCATGAACTGTATCTCCCCATTATATCCTTTTTTTTCTCTCTTTTTCTATCTATTCTTTTCTAATTTCTTTGTTTCTATCTTTTTTTTTTCTACCACCCGTATCTATTTAACTCACTTTTTTTTATGATCTTTATACCTTATATTTTTTTCTTCTTTTCCATTTCAATCTATTTGTCAATTATATTAATCTATTTTACTCTATTCTATATTGTTACGTTTTCTTGATTTCTTTTCTTTTTATCCTATTCTACCATGCCTCTTTCATAACATATCCTTTATTTTTTTTACAGATTTTTTTTTCTTTTTTTCACTCCATTTGTTTTTATTCCTCTTTTTCCCCATTCCGTGTCATTTGTTTCTTCAATCACCTTCCCGCTTCACTTTTTGGTTTCTCTTTCTCACTTTTGTCACCTCTTTTTTTTTTTTGCCTTTTCCTCAACCATCCCTTTTCCCTTACCCAGTCAAATCTTTCAATCATTACCTCAACATTTCCTTTATTTCCCTTACAGTTTCTCACCCCTTTACCTCTATCACCCCTTAAATTATCCTTTCCTTCCCTTTCTCACCTCTTTCACCCCATATCACATTCTTTTCTCTCCCTTTTTCCCTCCCTATTACTCCTCTTTCACACGCCATTCCGTACCCAAACACCGACACCCCTTCCTTTTCTCGTCTCCTTTCCATCCTCCTCTCCATGCTTCCATTATCGGACCCTAAACACCGAAGCCCTTCACTCCCTGTACCCTCTATCTATCGCCTAGCATCAACACTCCCTCCTCCTCTTCTCTCCATCCTTTTCTCCATGCTTCCGTTAACGTACCCTGAACACCAGAGCCAGCGCCCCCTCGTCTCCCTTACCTGGTTCAGTGCCATCTCTACTTTCACCTTCTACATTTTAACATTACAGCTTCATTTACTTGATTACCTCTCACATCACTACCCTATCCTGCATCCATTACCAGTAGCGTGCACTCAAAGATACATCAATAAATGCTTTGCTCTCTCACCACATCTATTATGTAATCTTGTTAATCGGTGACTAAAACCATGAAAGATTTTAAATATCACTATCATTTCAACTATAACCTATCGAGAGCAGCGTACATAGCAAGTGCGGCGTGGAAGTGTTTCAGAATGCAGTCTGTCCATACAAACTTTCTTCCCTCTGCCAGCATTTCAGTCATTCTCACTACATGATTACCTTTCGCAACGCAGCCACACTAACTTTCAAATCCTTCAGCCTTCGCCCACTTCAACCTTTCTCCAACACTACACACACACACACACACACACACACACAGGGCTTACGGGAGCGGTGGAGCCGTGGTTCATGTAATATTCAGCAGACCTCTGGGAAGCAAGACTGTGCTGCCTCCACCTCACCAAAAAGCCAACAGAGGAGGATGTTAAAGAGCGAGAGAGCTGTAATGAGGACACCTACGGGAGGTATAAGGAGGAAAGGAGCAGGAAAATGGGAGGAAATGAGCGATGCAAGACAAGGACACACAGAGAGAGGAGAGAGAATGGGTTAGGAGGGGAAACGAGACAAGGGTAGAGTAAATATCTTGAGATTTGTATGTGTAAATATTCTGTTGTCGTGAAGTTATTTGGTTATTTTGTCCTTGCTATCTTGTACTTGAGTGAAGTCTCGGTGTGTTGTCCTCGTGTTTACATCAAGTACTGTATGAATGATGAAGTGGCTAACCCTCCATACTGCTGTACCCAGAGTAGCTACCTGGTGTTGTTTTTTTTTTTCCTATATGATTTTTTATTCCATTACCACTTCCTCTCCGTCCTCCTCCTCCTCCTCCTCCTCCTCCTCCTCCTTTTTCTTTCTTCTCCAACCCGATATATTGCGAGCGAAGTTTTTTTTTCATCTTTTTTTCTCCTCTACCTCTTATTCGTCTTCTTCTTTCTCTTCCTTCATCTCGATATTATTCAAAGTATTTTTTTTCTCTCCTCCTCGTCCTCTTTCTCCTCCAACACCACCATCTCCTCCTCCTCCTCCTCCTCCTCCTCCTCCTCCTCCTCCTCCTCCTCCTCCTCCTCCTCCTCCTCCTCCTCCTACTACTCCTCCTCCTACTACTCCTCAGCTTCCCGAATATATTCAATGCATTTTTTTCTTTTTTTGCCATTCCTCATCTTATCTTTTTTTTCTTTCTTCCTCCTCCTGCTCCTCCTGCTCTTCCTCCTCTTTTTCTTCTCCTCTCAGAACACCCTCCTCTTCCCTTCCTTCTTTCTTTCACTTTTATCCATTCACCATGTGACAAGCACACACACACACACACACACACACACACACACACACACACACACACACACACACACACACACACACACACACACACACACACACACACACACACACACACGCACACACACACACACATGGGAAGGCAAAACACGGTATGGGGAGTGGGAGGGAAGAGAGAGGGGAGGGGCTTCACCTTGGCTTCCTCCGTTCCCTGGGCTCCCTCGGCGCCTCCGGCAGGTAAGGCGAAGGTGGCAGCCCCGTAAAATCCGTTCCCCGAGGCAGGTAAACACGAAATATTGAGCGACTGGCAGCGTTATGCATTATTCTCCTCCCCTCCCCCCCTAGCCAAGCCAACCCACTATTTTATATCTAATGAAACGGTATTAGTGCAAGCTCTCGTCAATCTTGTACCGGAGAGAGAGAGAGAGAGAGAGAGAGAGAGAGAGAGAGAGAGAGAGAGAGAGAGAGAGAGAGAGAGAGAGAGAGAGAGAGAGAGAGAGAGAGAGAGAGAGAGAGAGAGAGAATTGTGTAAAGAAATATGTATAGAAATCTTTTGAAAAATAAATAAATAAAACAAAGCAAAACAAAGAGTAAATAAAAAGATAATACCCGAAGGTTTCTCATCTCGTCTCGTCTCGTGTGTAATATTAATAATCCTACGCGGTCAGGCAGGCAGGCAGGCAGACAGGCAGACAGGCAGCTCAGAATTTACAAGGCAGTGTCGGTATTTGGCGGGTGATTTGCGGCTTGTCTGCTGATTTACTGCTGTGTATTAACGAAGCTAGGTGGTAGTGGTGGTGGTGGTGGTGGTAGTGGGGCAGTCTTTATTTTTATCTGTGTATGCCATAACTCTCTCTCTCTCTCTCTCTCTCTCTCTCTCTCTCTCTCTCTCTCTCTCTCTCTCTCTCTCTCTTTCCATATTCATTTCTTCATCACCTCCATTTTTTCCACCGTCTCCCATTCGCATTCTCATTTCTATCTCCTATTTCTCATTCTTGTCACCATCCCTATTTCTCTCAAAACTAACCTTGTGTTCCTATAACTATTCTTTCTGAAGCCTTGTTTTCTCTTCTCCGTGTGTCATATGATCTCGTATTTGTGACGTCAGTATATTATGAGTCATTCAGTCCAGTCAGAAAGTCATTCAATCGATTAGTAAGTCAGTGAGTCATTCAAGCGGTTACTCAGTCAGTCAGTAAGTCAGTCGGTTGGTCAGTCAGTCGCTCAGTCAGTTAGTCAGTCAGTCAATCGATCAATTTATGTATCAGTTAATCAGATATTCATTCACTCAATCGTTCTCTTTTGTATTCATTCTCTTCCTCTTCCCTTTCCTCTAGTCTCCTCCAAACTTCCTCTTATCTTATCTTCCATTTGTCTCCCCATTATCCAAAGTCACAATGACCTTTTATTTCATCACCCCAACTCAACACATCACGGTTCCCACTCTCCCTCCCATCACGCTCACTTATCTCCCCTTTACTCCCGGTTTTCACCTCATCTCCTCCCATTATCGCATTCTATTCTTTTCTGTGACAACATATTTTCGATTAACGTCTTTGTTTTTTTTTCATCACTTTTTTTTCATGTAAATTTCTATCATTACTTCATTTATCTTTACTTTACATACTCTTCCGTTGATTTTCTCCCTCTTTTTGTTTATTCCTTTGTCCATCTCTTCCCTTCCTTCTCACAGTCTCAAAAACTTCTTCCTTTTCACTCCTTCCTTATCATTTTTCTCTTAGTTTCCCATCCAACTAGACTTTCCCATCCTCTTCCTTTTCATTTCTCAACTCTACCTCTTATCCAATGCGTGTCTCTCTCTCTCTCTCTCTCTCTCTCTCTCTCTCTCTCTCTCTCTCTCTCTCTCTCTCTCTCTCTCTCTCTCTCTCTCTCTCTCTCTCATTTCATTTCCACATGCACTTACCTTTTCTACCTACTCTTTTATTCACCTCTTCCCTTCACCATGTCAGTCCTCCTTGTTTGCCTACGTAACTAAACATCCCCATCATATTAAATTCATTCCACCTCACACAGACCTCCACCGTCTTCTTCCTCATCCTCTTTCCTTCTCACCTCTTCCTGCTTTCCATTGTCCTGCTTCCCTTCCTCACCCTGTTGTCTACCTCTTACCTCGCCCCCTACCCCCTCACAACACGCCCTTCGCATGCTGGTCACGGAGGGAGCATCACCCCCGAGGCTCTGTCGTCCGACGCTGCGTGTTATTGTTTCCAAAATTTACTGCTAGTCACGTTTTGCAGATTTTGTCCTCGTGGGAAAATTACAAGGAAACATAATCTCTGTTCGCCGATTTACTTTCGCGTGTGTTGGAGCAAGTTGGGGAGCGTAGCAGACCTCACCCTGATTCCCTCACCCCTCCCTCATCTTCTAACTCTCTGCCTGATGTTTTTTTTTTTTTTTTACTTTGGTAGTGGTTCGTTTTTTGGTACCGAGTGAAAGTGAGGTGGGTGAAGTGGGTGAAGTGGGAGAAGTGGAATAAAGAAAGGAGGGATATATGCAGAAGTTAAAGGCTAGGAAGTGTTTTGGGAGTGTTAGTTAGCTAATAAAGAAGCATAAATGTAGGGAAAAGGAACGAGTGAAGGGAGGGAAGAAATAAGAGAGGGATAGATGAAGGATGATGAGTGGGATTAGATAAATGAATAAATAAGTAAATGAATGAATAAGTGGAAAGGGAAGATCTATTTGTTGGGGTGAGGGGAGGGGGGAGAGGTGTCAGTGGTGGTGGTGGTGGTGGTGGTGGTGGAGGGTCTAGCAGCAGGCATTCTCAGATGTAGTGGTAATAACTGAAGGCATATACTGTTATTGTTCTAGTTACTCGTGTTGTCTCATGTCTTTCCTGTTTTTTTCCTGTTTCGTTTTCTTCCTTTTTCTTTACTATCATTTTCATTTGCTTTGATTTCCTCTTTTTTTCATTTTTAATACAGTTTTGTCAGTGGTCGTTATTGTTATTCCTCCTCATTATCTTATATCTACTCTTCCTCTTCCTTCTCTTTCTCCAACTCAACCTCCTCCTCGTCCACCTGTTTGTTTCCTATCCTCTTCCTTTTATTTTTTTTTCACAATAGTCCTTCATATCTCTCTCTCTCTCTCTCTCTCTCTCTCTCTCTCTCTCTCTCTCTCTCTCTCTCTCTCTCTCTCGTCCATAGGATAATGCTGGTAGCACGTGTATCCCCACGGCGCTGTTGGGAGCCTCCACACACACACACACACACACACACACACACACACACACACACACACACACGAACAGAGCGTTGGAGGGAGGGAGGACTACATAAAATAAAAAAGGGAAGAACGAAGCGAAAGAGACAATATAAAAAATAGTAAAAAATTAAAAGAGAAAAAGAGAAGGAAATAAAATAACATGTGTTTGGAATGGAGAGAGAGAGAGAGAGAGAGAGAGAGAGAGAGAGAGAGAGAGAGAGAGAGAGAGAGAGAGAGGACGAGCTATGGCGGCTGTCACCACAAAACATTTTCTCCGCGCCAAGTTCCTTTCTACCACTGATGGTTATTTTCCCCGCCTCGCATTCAGACTCGACGCTAAAGGACAACTCTGCCAAATATTTTCAAACCCTACTTCATCCTGCGACAAGGCCATTATCCCCCCCATCCTCCCCAGAAACACCCTTAAACCTTTCCAAACCCCATGTCTGATCCTATATCCTCCCCTTCAGATCACAATCCAAACACTCCATGCTCTATTCCTGTTTCGTTCTTCCACCTTCCTCTGCCATACTAGAACCATCCAGCTAAACTAATATTTCTTCTTCCTTCAAAGCTTCACAATTATGCATTTCTTGATTTTCGATTTCATTTTTCTGAAATTTGCTGTTTTGTGTTTATCATTTTTTTTCTATTTCTTCTTGTGATTAATAGATATAGATAGATATATAGATACGTAGATAGACAGATAGATAGATCAATAGATCATTTTGATAGATAAACAAGTAGTTAGCGTGATAGGTGAATACAAAAATAGATGAGCAGATGAACGGATAGATAGATAGATAAACAACAAGAAGTTACTCAGAAACACACACACACACACACACACACACACACACACACACACACACACACACACACACACACACACACACACAGACATTTGTATGTACACACGAACACAAATTTAAAAGGAAAAAAAAAAATAAGAAAGCCAGCACAATAGACACCCACTCTACCTTTTCCCCTGCGGCATTGCTCAAAAAACATTCTCTTAATGACTCGTGGCTGTTCATCATGGTACAATTTTGTGGAAATGCGACACATGATTACCAGTGACGGCCGCACGTGTGGATGAGGACAGCACGGGAAGGCAGTAGGGTACGTGTCGAAGCCGGGTGGTGGGGGTGTGGAATGGGGGAAGGGGACGGGAACACTTTTAGTTATGTTCTTTTATTACCGTGCACTTACTGGCTGGTGTTTATGTAGAGGCTCCCACCTGAATGTATTAATTTCTCACATTTTTTTTTTTTAGGTTTTTTTTCCAGTATCATGTGTTGGTGGTTTTATTACCACGGGCAGTAGAGGTGGTGGTTAATAGTAGTAGTAGTAGTAGTAGTAGTAGTAGTAGTAGTAGTAGTAGTAGTAGTAGTAGTAGTAGTAGTAGAATCAGTAGCAGTAGAAGTAGGAGTAGTAGTAGTAGCAGTGGCAGCAGCAGTGGCAGTGGTAGTGGTAGTGGCAGTGGTAGCAGCAGTGGTAGTGGTGGTAGCAGCAGTAGTGGTGGTGGTGGTAGTGGTGGTGGTAGTAGTAGCAGTGGTGGTGCAGTGGTGGTAGTAGTGGTAGCAGTGGCAGTGGCAGTGGCAGTGGCAGCAGTGGCAGCAGCAGCACCACCACCACCACCACCACCACCACCACCACCAGTAGTACCGCAGCAGTAGTAGTAGTAGTAGTAGTAGTAGTAGTAGTAGTAGTAGTAGTAGTAGTAGAGTACCAATGATAATAAGAACAATCATGAAAATAATAACAATAATAAAAATTAATAAAGAAGAAAGACATCATACACCCTTTGCCAACACCTAAAGACAAACACACACACACACACACACACACACACACACACATAAGGCTAGGGACACCTGTCTGCACTCTGCACTGATAATCCTTATCCTGAGCCACCTCAAACACCCCCCCCTTCCACCCTTTACTCCCCTCTCCCTCCTCTCTCTCTCTCTCTCTCTCTCTCTCTCTCTCTCTCTCTCTCTCTCTCTCTCTCTCTCTCTCTCATGGCCACGTACCCCAGCCATCAAAATTACCATGATCACCACCACCACCACCGCCACCACCATATGAGCGGGACATTTAAGCTTCCCTCCACCACCACCACTGCCACTATCACCACGCCCATCATGCCCTTCCCGCACGAATTTTCAAACGCAACAAACGCAAACAAATATTAGTGCAGTTGTCGGGCGACGCTCCTGATGAATTGAGTGCACCAAAAAAACATTTCCAGCCACGGTATGTAAAAAAAAATTGCCAGAGAGCGAGCGAGTGAGTGAATGTGAGTGTGTGTGTGTGTGTGTGTGTGTGTGTGTGTGTGTGTGTGTGTGTGTGTGTGTGTGTGTGTGTGTGTGTGTGTGTGTGTGTGTGTGTGTGTGTGTGTGTGTGTGTGTGTGTGTGTGTGTGTGTGTGTGAGAGAGAGAGAGAGAGAGAGAGAGAAGAGGATATGAAACGCCTATGGAATCCTGTGTGTGTGTGTGTGTGTGTGTGTGTGTGTGTGTGTGTGTGTGTGTGTGTGTGTGTGTGTGTGTGTGTGTGTGTGTGTGTGTGTGTGTGTGTGTGTGTGTGTGTGTGTGTGTGTGTGTGTGTGTGTGTGTGTGTGTGTGTGTGTGTGTGTGTGTGTGTGTGTGTGTGTGATATGGAGAGAAAAAGGGCAAGAAAAAGAGGAGGTAGAGAATGTGGAAAAGAAAAAGAAAAAGGAAGAGAAAAGGAGGACGGAAGAAGAATAGATGAGAGGAATTAGAAAAAACAAAACAAGAAAAATAAGGAAAAGTATAAAGTGGATGGGGAGATGCCTTTATCATTACTATCTCCTATCTTACGTACATTTACAAACAATAGACCAAATTATTCATCTCTCTCTCTCTCTCTCTCTCTCTCTCTCTCTCTCTCTCTCTCTGGGAATTAAAAAAACTGAAGTATACATAGTAGGGAGATTGCACTAGAGAGCACAGCGTTTTGGGAAATGAACGTAGCAATAAGTAGAGTGATGAGCATGATGATTATGAACAGGCGCCGTCATATAGAGTATCATCATGGAGGCGTTGATGTACTTTATAGAAGGCAGCGATGTACGTTACGTTATGAAAGTAGTCCGTGCAATAAGTGCCGGCTGTAACTGTACTAGTGCGCAGAGTGAAAATGAAGCGCTGGTGTTGCGTTAAAAGGAATGACCCCTGTTGTGTGTAGTTTGTTAAAGGAAATGAAAGTTGTACGTTATGTTAATAAGTGTAGTACGCTGCTAGTATTACTTTTTTTTTTCTTTTATTTTGGTGCTTTTGCTTTGTGTGTCTTTATATTTATATCTAGTTACTAAATACTATCCTCACTCTTCATTGTTTTTATCTACTTTCAACTTTCCATTTATAGACATTAACTATTTCTCACCATCAATTGTAAATATTATGTTTAGTCTATATATAATATCGGTATATATTTTTAAAGTGACACGTGTTTTCCGTAAAAATCAGTAACGTTTTCTTTATTTTTAGTTGCTTTATGCACTTTCATAAGTTTTGCGTGGGTTTGGGTGGCGCAACACAAACTGTCACGTATCGCTCCAATCATAAACAGCATCACAGCTTCTATGCAGAGTAACTACTGTCCATCCATTTAGTTATATGAAAAAGATAACTCTCTCTCTCTCTCTCTCTCTCTCTCTCTCTCTCTCTCTCTCTCTCTCTCTCTCTCTCTCTCTCTCTCTTACACACTACCACCACCACCACCACCACCACTACCGTCACCAGTTCACCTCTTTCTACAAAAAATAAGAGAACAGATACAAAATAAGCCCATGGAAAGCGATAGGTGTAATATTACTAATGTATTAGAGCCAATGAATCGTCCTTGCGCTGTGACATTATCCAGATACAGATTAATAAGCCGGGAATGGAATAATAATCATAAAGAATAAGACTAATATCCATTAAAGCCCCTTGTCGCATTGCCTCTGTTTGGAAAATGCAAGCGCGGTGCAGTACATACAAACTATTATATGCATGAGGATTCACATCACATCGCGGACACTCGGACTCTATGATGCATGAGTCGTGTTTAGAGTAGGTCATTGATTGTGGAGTGTTACGATCACGTGGGTTTACTTCATCGCGTAATATCAATCCTATCAGTGTTACGTATTCGTCTACCAATAAGGGTTGAAAAAGTATGTCAGGATATGTGGGGTGCACTTCACAGCTTCAAAAAAAAAATTACAAACGAGGACAGGAAGAAATGTAGAGTAGATTGTTAAGTTTATGTGAGTTAGTTAAACAGTATTTTCAGCTAGTAACAGGAAATGAATAAAGTAGATTAGATCAGATTTACAGACAGTATTTTCAACTTCAAATTATCTGTAAAAAGGGATAGAAAGAAATGTAAAGCACTTTAGGTGGGATACGGTTAGATTACGTGTGTTAATGTGTTAACGATATGGTATATCTAATCTGACAAAGATTTAGTAAAGAAGTGAGAAAAAATTTGTTTTCAAAAGGTGAGGTAGATAAGTGAAATAAAATTAGTAATTAGTGATACATTAAAAAGATGTTTAAGAAAAATGTTACCTAAGTCTACGTTTTTGTTTCTTTACAACAGTTTTGAGAGGCTAATTATAACTGAGGGGATAAATACCGTAGATAAGATAACACAACAGATCCAACCTCCCCACCAACCATTACCTAAATATTAGTTGGAATGTTTCACTATCTGTTATGTGTAGGTGGTGATTCTGTACGATCATCCTGACCTTACCTTCTTTTCCATACCATACCTCACCTTACCTTATTTCACTTCACCTCACCTCATCATATCTTACCTCATCTTGCCTTGCCTTATCCTCACCTTACTTTACCTTATATTTCAACACCACCTCACCCTCCTTTACCTAACCTCGCTTCACCTTACATCATTTTACCTTGCCTTACCTCGTCTAGCTTTACCTTACAGTACCTCCTACCTACGCATCTCTACCTGCAAACATCTCCCTTCTTTCATTCATTCATTTCCTGTCTTCACGCTTCTTTTCTCTCGCATGTTCCTCTGAGTCTCCTTCAACCTATTTGCTTCCCTCTTCCGCCCCCTTCCCCCTCCTTCTCCACCTTCTCCTCCTCCTCGTCCTCCTCCACCTTCCAGTTCTACTGCTCCTCCTCCTCTTTTTTTTCTATTCATTTTAACTCTCCCTCCCACATACTTGTACTTTCCCTCCTTCTTCCTTCGAGACGAAGGAAGACTCTCCCATCCCCCGTTTCTCCTTTCTCTCTCTCTCTCTCTCTCTCTCTCTCTCTCTCTCTCTCTCTCTCTCTCTCTCTCTCTCTCTCTCTCTCTTTGTTGTTCTGTATGACTTTTTCTCTTTATGCGTTTCTTTAGGAAGCGGAATAACGAGAGAGAGAGAGAGAGAGAGAGAGAGAGAGAGAGAGAGAGAGAGAGAGAGAGAGAAACAATGGTTGCATTAGTTGTGAATTCTTTTCCTTTTTCTCCTTCTTTTGCTGTACTTCCCACCTCCTCCTCCTCCTCCTCTCTCCGCCCCTCTCCGCTCTCTCAACTCTCCCTCCGCCTCTCTCCCCTCATACTGTCTGGAACGTTAGTTGGTTTAGACACACACATTTTTAATCAACACGCGCGCAAGCTTCCCGCTGTGAAAGGAGGAGGAGGAGGAGGAGGAGGAGGAGGAGGAGGAGGAGGAGGAGGAGGAGATCAAAAGGAGGCAGTATGAGAGAGGGAAACACCAGTAACTAAGAATAAATAAGGAACAACGAAGGAAAAACCAAAGAAGAACAAATCACAACAGGTCTATGGTGTGTACAGCTGATCCAACCTTCTAGTGACACACGTGGGATAGTAAAGGCAAAGGCTCCTCCCCACCCACTGTTTCCTTTGACGTCACGAGTAACATGTTGGCTTTATTTCCCCTTGAAAGTTGTAGAGAGAGAGAGAGAGAGAGAGAGAGAGAGAGAGAGAGAGAGAGAGAGAGAGAGAGAGAGAGAGAGAGAGAAAATGGGAAGAAAAAACATAGGGAGATATAGAAAGAAGAAAAGGGAAGAGAGACATATGGAGGATAAATATTTAGGCGGAGATGGAGAGAGAGGAAGAGGACAGAGAAAGGTTTAAAGAGAGAAGGAAAAGCTTGTGGAGAGAGAAGGAAAGAAGAGAGAGGAAAGGTTGGACTGAAAGGACGAAAGAGGAATAGGGAAGAAAAAGGTAAATATAAGAGGGAAGAAAAGTGAAGAGAGGTAGAGAGAAAGAAGAGAAGGAAAGGTGGGCAGAAGCTGGGTCGTGTTGAGGAGTCCGTGGCTCACCTCACACCTCAGAGTCGTGCCGCATCCTCCGTCAGGGGCCTCGTAAAACTTGAAAACACACTTGTCATGCGGCGGGCCTTGGGGGTCGATCCCGGGGGAGGCGCGCGGCTGGCTCACTTGCGAGTCACCGAGCAACAAGATGCATGACTGAATTACATTGTTTATGCCTTGCTACGTGTGAGCTTTTTGAATTAACCTGAATATAGTGCTCGATTTACGTGCTTTCTTCTTTCCCCTCCGAGACGCTTTATTCGTCTTTCTTTAATTCTTTCTCTTTTCATGGTGACAATTTTATATCTTAACTGTTGCGATATATTTTTTTTCCATCATCTACCAGTTTCTGTATACGATTCTTCTTTGCTTACGTTATTTTTCAGTAGATTGCGTCACTTTCCTTGTGTACGTTTATTTTACTTTCTACTTCCTCCTTTGTTTGTCTCTCTGTTTGCTGATGTATCTTTCAGGTTCCTACTGCTACGTTCCTTGCTCGCGGTTTGCCCGGTGCATTATTCATCAACCACCCTTCCTGAGTGGTTTACGTAACGATGTACACGTTTTCTGTGCATTTCCTTCCTCCATGTCGTAGTCTTACCGTGAGTTCGCGCCCTCACTCCTTCCAAAAAAGCTTCATCAACGTTCTTCTCTCCTTCTGACAACAAATCAACGACAGTATGACAGTTGTGGTGTCCTTTTAGTAGCTATGACCAAAATTTACGAAGTGGAGGTAAACACACAAGTATTTAAGAACTTCACACACCAGCTTCTTCAAAAGTCAAATTGGTAAGCCATTTCTCCCTTTCCTTTCCTCCCTTCAGCGTTGCTCATCCTCCTTCCTCTCTTCCCTATGTTCCCGAGTCTCACTTCCCCTTCCCTACAGCTGCACATAGCCACCTACTCTTCACCCCCTATCACCTTCCAGCATTACCCCATCTAAACACTTCTGCCATGGCACCTCCCCTCTGTTACCACTCCAGTGTACCCGAGTCACATCCTGTCGCCTACTCCTCCCTCTCTTTCCCCTTCAACATTACCCCATTTGAGCCTTCCCGTCACAACAGCTTCCCTCCCTCACTCCCTCCCGTCCCTACCCTTCCCCCTATCGCTGCATTCTCCCTGTTTCCCACGTCGCGCCTTCCTTTCGCCACACGCCTGCACCGCGTCACAAAGCCTGCCACGGAGAGGCTGTTCAGTGGAGCGGCAGTGGGCGGAGACGAAGGCATCTTGGAGGAGCCCCGCGTCGCCTCGCCTTCCGCTGCCCCTCGCTTTCACACGCCTCAGTTATTACATTCCTCCTTGACGCTCACATACGTACACAGACACCAATATATCTTCCTTCCTCCGTGGCCTTATTCGTGTTCGTGTGCACCAACATACATTCATACATACTAGTTTGTATATACGCATGTACTTGTACAGATACATATGCATGCTATACGGTCATGTTTATAGATTAAGATTCCGGGCATCGAAAAAGGTTAAATACATTCATATATTATTTTTACTAAGGAAGAAAATGGGGACGGGACTAGATTCAAATTAAAATATATACGTACGTGTATGACATTCTTCCTTTTTATTTTTTGTAAGGGGAAGGAGTGAGTGAAGCTTATATATTCGAAGAGCAACTAATTACAGAAGCAAGACAGAATACAAACAACACGAGGAAGCCAAGAGACAATATTATTAACACACACACTCAAACACACACACACACACACACACACACACACACACACACACACACACACACACACACACACACACGAAAGATATAGTATCACACTCCCCTACCAGCTCATTACTTAGTCACCCCGCTGGCACTCTCTGCACCACCACTCACCACCACCACCACCACCACCACCACCACCACCCCCACTACACCTCGTCAAAATAGGTTAGGTCTTTGTGTCCCTTCCGTACCTCCCTCCATTGCCCTGTCCTTCCCTCCCTCACTCACACTTCACTACTCTACCTCATTTATTCCTCTCTCTCTCTCTCTCTCTCTCTCTCTCTCTCTCTCTCTCTCTCTCTCTCTCTCTGACCACCCCTTTCACTTCTGTTCATTTGCCTCCACCCATCCTCACCTGTCAAGCATAATGGCATCATGTTCTTGCTCATTCTCTCCTCCCTTCCTCTCCTTCTCTCCCTTTCTGTCCCTTCCCTTCCCTTTGTCCTCCTTTCCCAGGGATTTCCTGTTATTCTCTTGTGTTTTTCGTTTCATCTTTATTGTGTGTTCTTTGTTGTATTTTCTTTTTCCTGTTTCTATTAAGTTATTTTTGGCTTTAGTTTATTTACTTTTTCTCTTTTTATGTTGTGAGTCTTTTCTTTCCCTTTTACTTCTCTTTTCATATTCTATTTCTTTTCCTTTTCCTTTCCCTTCCCTCTACCTTTTCCTTCTCTTCTGTCCAGTTTTTTTTTATAATTTTTACTCTTCTCACATTTTATCTTTTCTTTTTCCTTTAGTTTACTTGATAAAATTTTGTATGATATTTTTTTCTTTCCATGTAGTGTGACAAGTGACGTATTTTTCCCCTTTTCTATCTATCTATCTATCTATTTACTTGATATCTTTTTTACCGTGACAATGTTTGTTTTCACATTTCTTCTTATTCTTTTTTTCGTTTACCGTTCGTATGTTTGTATTTCTTTTTCATTGATTCAGTATTTCTAGTGTACTTTTTTTTTATTTGTGTTTACATTTTTACCCTGTTAGTGTATTATTTTCATTGCTTTGTTTCTCTCCCTACTCCACGTTCGTGTTATTTTAATTATTCATGCAGGCTGTCCGGTTTCATTTTGCAGTATATATGAAATACTCGTATACCTTACCTACGTATTTCGCATTTCCTCTATTCGTAAAGTTACTTATTTTATTAATTTCCCGCTTTTTATCTTTTTTTTTTCTTACTTTTCCAACGTATCGCCATCACACCGTCATCATTATCATCAACAATTCGTTAAGCATCCTTCTCCCTTACCCGTGTAGCTACTCAGTGATCTTACTAATCACCATCATCATCATCATGTCCAGCAGCGTTTCTCTGTCTTTATTTTTCATTAGAAGAATATGGACATTTTCTAACTGACTAGTGATCGAGAGACTTCCTATACCTTCTTATTCTTTAACCTCCTTCAATACTGTGACATTTTTTACTTTGCGATTTGTGTACGATTAGACCATTTTATTTATATTAGAAAAGGTCTATGGAGGTCAGGAGATTAATGGCCAGTGTCTTCACTATTCTAATCCCCCCACATGAGTTTCTGAAGCTGTATAAAATAACCAAATAGTAAGCAGAATAAATGTGAAAACGCGTCATGGTACTGAAGGGGTTAAATCGCTTCTTAGGTCCCTTTTCCTTGTCTTTCTTTACCCCATAGATAACCATCTCTTACTGTCAAGCACTTAGTGAAAAATATTTTGTGTAGCTCACTATTTCTCTATTGGACTCGCTGTCTACAGTACGTCCAAGCACTGTTCTAACTCCTCTGTCTTCTTATTCCATGCCTCCCTTTAACCCTTCGACGGGGACGGCATCGAAGAGCTCCAGCTAGGGAAGGACACGGGGAGACTACAAAAGAGTCATACTTAACACATCTATATGCGCCACTTAACCTTTCCTTTCTGCCTTTGACGGGGAACTACATGGGAGAGTTCTAGGGAAGGACACGGGAGACTGCAAAGGCGTCACACTAAATACAACTGCATGAGTCCTATCAAACTTTCCTTCCCACCTTTGACAGGGAAAGCATCGGAGAGCTCTATAAGGGAGATCAAGAAAGACTGCAAAGGCGCCACACCAAACACACATGTGCCAATGTAAGCAGGACCTGACCAACTAACTCTCCGGAAACAGAAGAGGTCAAGCTTCTAATGACACTAATCTGAAACTCTTCTGGGCCGCACCTCCACTGGATTCAAGAGGCTCTTTTTTTAAGTTATTTTGTTTTTTCTCATTTCCATACCTTTGTGATAGATTGATACAAGATTTATCTATATTGTTAATAGGCAAAATATTCATGGCCTATCTTCAACTGTGATTTTTGGAATTAGTGGTGGTAACAGGTAAAGGTTTTCAGAATGGTGAAAGTCTAACGGAGGAGAAGCAGTGGGAATGCCTAGTGGTGCTATAGGTCAAGAGTATAAGGGAATATATATATATCAACTTTGAGCGCCAGTTAACTTCTCAGCGGTGTCTTTTGAAATTATACTCTAAACTTTCTTCAGACATTCAAATTAAGGAGAGGAAAAGCCATACCAATGAAAGGGTTAATTAACTCAGCTTACTTAGATATTCCTCAACTCTCTCTCTCTCTCTCTCTCTCTCTCTCTCTCTCTCTCTCTCTCTCTCTCTCTCTCTCTCTCTCTCTCTCTCTCTACCTAAATGTTTTCCGCGTTCCAGTCACTCCAGCAAACAAAGTCCCTCTAGATAAATAAAAAAAAGTTAAAAAACCTCACCTTTAAATCAATTCCTGCCAGAAAAAAAGAGGCAAAAAAGGAAGAAAAATACTTGAAAATAGACTAAGTTACCCCTTCGTCACACCCAGAGAGAGAGAGAGAGAGAGAGAGAGAGAGAGAGAGAGAGAGAGAGAGAGAGAGAGAGAGAGACCCATCCCATCCTTCATCAACGAGAGCAAGAAGCCAATCTTAACAACCCGATGAAGAAGTATTTCCGAACTCCAGGACCCAAATCATCAAGCGCTTTTCTTAAGGTCGTCTCTTGCAGAAGGTCTCCCCGCTCACCACCACCACCACCACCACCACCACCACCACCACCACCACCTCCACCACCTCCTTCCCTCCCCGGAGAGTGCAAGGAGGAGGGGGTGCGGCGCGGCATACTGATGGAGGGAGTCAATATTGAAGAGGCAAAAAGTGGATTACAAGATTATGGAAGGGCAGGCAGGAACCAACTCGGGTAGTCCGTGTCCACTCCAAAATTTAAGGAATGAGAGAGAGAGAGAGAGAGAGAGAGAGAGAGAGAGAGAGAGAGAGAGAGAGAGAGAGAGAGAGAGAGAGCTGGAGTCTTTGGTAGGTAGAAATTCTGTTTTCCTTTTATTTTTGCCGGGTGGGAGGGACGGAGGAAGGGAGGGAAGCGACACGGACACACTCCACACACGGACACGGACACGGACACGGATGCTATCTTTCTGTCTTTCGGTCTTTCTTTGCCTTTCTGTTGGTGGAGGTGAAAGAATATGAACATGAACTGGAAGAGTAGAAGAGTGAAAGAGTGGAAGAAAAAGGGCTTGGGGTAGAATGAAAGTAGAGTGGAGAAGTGGAAATGCATGGATTGAAGTGAAGAGCAAGACATAATAGGAATGGAGAAATGGAAGAGTGAAAGAACGAAAAGCTGGACGGTTGACTGGAATGAAGGATGAAGGATGAATGAATACACTACTAAAAAAAAAAGTGAAATGGAATGAAGGAAGAAAAGTGAAAGGATGTAAAAATCAAAACTTTACATGGATTGAGGGAGAAAAAACTAAGATATAAATTAAAAGAAAAAAAAACTCTAGAAGGTGGAAGAAAAGAAATAACACAGGAAGATACGTGGGAAGAATCTAAAATAAAATAAAAAAGCAAAGATAAATTAAAAGACTAAAACCAGTGGAACAAAAACGAATGAGAAAATATCAGTAGAGGAGTGGAGATGGACAAGAAGGTGGAGATATATATATAAGAGCGTACAGGAGCCAAGAGGAATATGAACACTACTGGAAGGGCAAAAGGAGAGTGGAAGTATTAGTGAAAGTGGATCAGTGGAAGGGTGGAAGGATGGAGAGGTGGGCGGAATGAAAGACGGAAAAGTGGAAGGTGCAGAGATGGAGGAATTGAGGGGTGAAGGAGTGAAGGTGTGAGAAGTGGAGTGGATAGATCAGTTGGTCTCAGTGCTCTGCCTTTGCTGGTAGTCGTTCGGGTCAGCCGCAGCGGACCAGCTTGCCACCATTGGACAGCGCCTCTCTCTCTCTCTCTCTCTCTCTCTCTCTCTCTCTCTCTCTCTCTCTCTCTCTCTCTATTCTTCTCACCTTCCTCACACTCTCTCATAACCTTTATTTGCATTTTTCCTGCAGTTTCCTACTCCTTCTTCTCCTTCTCCTCCTCCTCCTCCTCCTCCTCCTCCTCCTCCTCCTCCTCATCATCCTCCTCATCCTCCTCTTCCTCCTGCTTCTCCTCCCTCTCTCCTCCTCTTCATAACTCCACTTCATCATCAATGGTTCACTTCCACTTTTATTTTCCTGCTTTCTACTCCCCACCTATCCCACCTACTTCTCCTTTTGCTTCTCCTCCTCCTCCTCCTCTTCCTCCTCCTCTCAGACCATTGTAAATAAAGAATACGTAACATAGCGCGAGATCTGCGACGATATTTAAAGGAACACACAACACACACACACACACACACACACACACACACACACACACACACACACACACACACACACACACACACACACACAGAGAGAGAGAGAGAGCAGAAGATGGATAAAAGATGGAACTGTTCTCTATGTAGATTCACAAGGACGTGGTTTCGTATATTTTTTTTTTTTTTGTTCTTCTTAGTCCCGATATCGAACACATTTATGGATTAATAGCGGAGAGGTATCGGTGGTGGTGGTGGTGGTGGTGGTGGTGGTTCTTGCGATGAAGAGTGTGAATAATGAAGAAATCAATGGGGTTTGGCGTACTCGCTCCTCTCTCTTCCACTACCCGCCCACAGTTAGGAGAGTGATTCATCTTACATCATGGTGGAAGTGGGCGTGTTTTCACAGGTGCTCCAGGCAGGTAAGAGGCACTCAAGTGAGGGCCGCCTTGTTGATCTAGGTAGCGCCACTCCAGCAGTCTCTTCACCGCGCCCCGCCCTGCCACTCTTCCTCCACTGCCGCCGCAGCCACCGTCTTGTTAATTTCTTATGCCTCGCCCTCACTCAGCGGGCGACTAGCGCACGCAAGCCAGGAAAGGAGCTTCACGAGATGCGTTTTAAGGTTATGCGAGGCGTCTTGTGCAAGGTATGTTGTTTTGGTTACGTAAGTGGGTGGATAGTGAGAAACAAGATGGAGCAATGATCTTTATTTGCTAACGAAGAATATGATTATTCAGAGAAACAAAATTCTCTCTATAGAGGCGATTGTTCGTGAAGACGTTAGATAGATAAAAATCTAGTATCTGTCTCTTTCTTTTCTCACCAACACATACAATGACTGCGTTATGGTATGCGTAAGTTTAATATAGGACTTCAAGATACTTACATTGAAATTTTGAATAATCCTTTCAGTTGTTCTCTTTAGGGACTAGCATTTTTCCCCTATTTGTAGATCTTGACTAGAGCCCCAAGGTGAGGGCACAAATACAATGTTCAACATCTCTGTAAGTTGACGAATGGCGACCATAGAAGTACAAGTTTTTTTTTTTTTTTTTTTTGTCTTGGTATCAACAGCTGATAATGTTATGACAGTATCTTCCAGGAAGAAACCGAGACTAAAGGGCCGAGGAACAAACAAGACGGTCTGTCCATAATTACCTGGCTCACTCATGCCACATTTCACCTTCCTTGCGTACTTTACCTTTGTATATCTTTTCTCCCTCGCAGAGAAGAGGTCGTTCCCTCTCATTCGCACCCCTTGATGCACTCCTCAATAGTCTGGCGTATAGTGTGTCTTCATCTCCTCCCTGAATGCGTCATGCCATCGCCTCTTAATCCTATAATTTATTCGCTGACTCCAGGATTTAATCTTTCAACATAAGGGTACTGTCATGTTGTACATCTAATTCTTTTTCGTTGGTAAATTGGCCTTTATCTACAGCATTGCACTTGTTATCTTGAACGTGTGAAAGACATTGGCCAAGGGATGGAAAATAGAAATGTCATTAAATCAATAGAGTAGTAAAAATTTACTATTTGTTCTTTACCAATACGTGAAAGAGTTTCTAATAAAATTGGTTTTTAACTATAAATACCGCTATCTACTCCATTTCTATCTATATCAGGTGGCTTTTCTTTATCTTTAAACTTATTCACAGCATCGAAATCCAATACATCATATCCCATCGTGTCTCAAATACCATCATCCAACATCTCATGGAATTCACCTTCAGCTTTTTTTTGTTCACACACACACACACACACACACACACACACACACACACACACACACACACACACACACACACACACACACACACACACACACACACACACACACACACACACACACACATTTTATACACACGGTACGCACTGTACTACGACAAATCCGATTAAGCAACAGTCTGTAATGTAATACTCACTTATTGATGTAGCAATTCACTGACACGACAATCCGAACTTTACTTTTTTTTTCAGCGCACAAACTGCCGCACACTGAGTACAATCGAAAACATTCTAAAAATAAATAAATAAAAATAAAAACGGAAATAGCGAGAATTTTCCTGTTACTTTATTTTTTTCTTGTTAAGGTTTTTTTTTTTTCTATTTCATTAAACCTTAAGCCCTGGACCATGATAGCGGCCATTACAAAAAGGGTCTAAGTCAAAGCCGGATTGAGCCTCTTGCTGCTGCGTTTCATGACCGGCTGAAAGGATTGCTGCGATTACTTTCGTTTACCCTTTAAACTCTTTTTTTTCCCTTTCTTTTTTGTTTTTTACATGCTTAATGACTAGTTCTTTATTCTACCTTTAATACTTAACTCTCTCTCTCTCTCTCTCTCTCTCTCTCTCTCTCTCTCTCTCTCTCTCTCTCTCTCTCTCTCTCTCTCTCTCTCTCTCTCTCTCATCTTGTAGTTCGTGAGATCCATGGCGTCCTCGGAACCTTATTAAGGACCTAAAGGGGTTTCATTTTTTGCTCCTTCTATACTAAAATTAAAGATACGTTTCTTATCCCCACTGATATGTGACGACGGGTACTCAAGACATACTGGATAAGCCAATCAACTACCCTTCGAGCATTTCAAGAAGTATTCGAGAAGACCAGCAAAATATTTGAAATTACAGCATTGCCGAGAGTTAGTGCGTCTTAAACTTTATAGTATATAGTTATAGTAACCAACTATGATTTTTCAAAACCTATTATCCTCACAATTGTATCATCGATCCACACCAGTTCTCCACAGGCTTCTGGTCAAGGACAACAAAACAGAAGAGGGAAAAATGAGTGTGCCAACCCTTTCAGAATAAATTTTGAAATCAACCCGTATAACATCTTGAAGTCTCTCTTTGAAAGAATTAAAGGAAATTGAGAAACGAGCATGGAATTATAATATTACATCGAAAAAAAATGAGAGTACAGACTAACTCATCAAGAAAGTGGATAGATTGGAAGAGAGAAGAAAAAATGTGTTGCAATTATCAATAACAACGAATACTTATTGCTTACTATATATGCTAAGAAAGTCACAGTGTTTGATTTTAATATAACGACAGGGCATGAAGTTCCAGTAGCTCCCAAAACTATCTCTAAAATTACGAGGTCTACATTCTGAAATAGTGGACGATATTATTTGAAACATTTAGTGATCACAGTGGCAATAGTTTGTACCCCTGTACACGAACGACATGTCACCATCGAGTGCAGCCACGCATACCAACATAACCGACGCGACAAGTGATGAGACAGCTTGTTCGATATCATTCACAATGCCTCAGTTCACACCATACTTTATGATACCTACTGTGCGTAACTTATTAAACACTTAAAAAGGAAAAACTTATAAGAAAAAAACTAACAAAAAATAACAATTGAGATCCCGAGAGAGAGAGAGAGAGAGAGAGAGAGAGAGAGAGAGAGAGAGAGAGAGAGAGAGAGAGAGAAAAAAGACAGTTAACGAGATCAGAAGACAAGTTTTACGGTATAGCAGCAGCAACAGAAGACAACAGAACAAACACAACCTTTCCACCGCCACCACAGACTCAGCATCTTCCCAGTCAGACGGCGACCACAACGACCCAGGCTCTCCTTCAGCTCTTTCATATCAGGTGTATAACTTTATCAGCATGTTCCCAAGGCGTCTTTTCCCTCCTGGTGACATCGCGGCCGTGAGTTTCCTTCTTCAAGTCTCTTCATTACTGGTGGTGGTGGTGGTGGTGGTGTTGCAGCGGCAGTGAAGGTGGTGGTGGTACATAGTTCTTTTCTACACGTGTTGGCGATGATGATGGTGGTGGTGAAGTAAAAAGGAGGAGGAGGAAGAGGAGGAAATGAAGGAGGAGGAGGAGGAGGAGGAGGAGGAAGAGGATGTCGAAGAAGAGATGGAAAAGAAAAAAAGAAAAGAAGACAGAGAGAGAGAAAGATAAGTAAGAGGAAAAGGAGAAAGAGAAGGAATAAAAAGGAATGAAAAGGAAGTTCAAACAGCAACAGACCCTGAGATGCTTATTAGTCTGTTAGGGAGAGAGAGAGAGAGAGAGAGAGAGAGAGAGAGAGAGAGAGAGAGAGAGATGGAAATAGGATAGCAACTCGGAGGAGGAGGAGGAGGAGGAGGAAGAAAGAAAGGAAGAGGATGGGAGGAGAACGTTTAAGGAGGAAAGTGGGTTGAAGAAGTAGAAGTGAAAAAAAAGTTGGAGGAAAAGAAGAGAAAGTAAGACATGCACAAAAAAGAAATGGAGGAAAAGCAGAGGTGCAACAAGGAGGAGGAGAAGTAAAAGTTTGAAGATGAGGAAGAGGAGGAAGAGAAGGAGGAGGAATAAAAAAGGTCAAGGAGAAGGATGAGAAGGAGGAAGAAAAGAATAACAATGAAGAAAAACGAGAAGGGAAGGAAAATAATTATCTCTCTCTCTCTCTCTCTCTCTCTCTCTCTCTCTCTCTCTCTCTCTCTACCATTGACCAATCATGATCTACTATTTCACTTCATCCACATGGAGGGATGGACTTACCCAACCAACACGACAAACTCCATCTCCCAAAACCCACCCCACCTTACGTTACCTCCACCTCTTCACCCTCACTAATTTTCCCACAAGACTCTCCACCTGTCCTCTCACCTCTCTTCCTCTTTCAAGCCCTTCCACCTCATTATCTCATTGACTGCATCATTCTTCCACTCCACTTACACTTCTCCACTTAACTCTACTGCATCACCACCTTCCCTTTTACCCCCTCTCTCTCTCTCTCTCTCTCTCTCTACTACAACGTGCGTACCCACATAAGGAAAATGTTACTTTATTTTTCTAGTGGGTCGGTAAAATTTGGCTTTGGTCAGGGCATTAATTAAAACTTTTATTTCCTAGAGCGATAACTTCCGGTATCTCAAACAGGGAGGCAAAAACACGGGTTCCTCCACACACGATGCGAGAGAGAGAGAGAGAGAGAGAGAGAGAGAGAGAGAGAGAGAGAGAGAGAGAGAGAGAGAGAGAGAGAGAGAGAGAGAGAGAGAGAGAGAGAGAGAGAGAGAGAGAGAGAGAGAGAGAGAGAGAGAGAGAGAGAGAGAGAGAGAGAGAGAGAGGGGGGGGGAGGGAGCGAGTAATAAGGTAACAATTAGGCTCACATTGTCATAATCGTTTCTTTCCTGTGTGTGTTTGTTTGTTTTTGCTGGAATTAACTGGGGTTTCTCTCTCTCTCTCTCTCTCTCTCTCTCTCTCTCTCTCTCTCTCTCTCTCTCTCTCTCTCTCTCTCTCTCGCACTTCCCATCTGATCAACACTCATGAACTTGTCACTGACATACACACACACACACACACACACACACACACACACACACACACACACACACACACACACACACACACACATGTCCCAGGCACTGATTTCCATTGGCACATCCATGCACACTGTGATTAATGCTCTCTCTCTCTCTCTCTCTCTCTCTCTCTCTCTCTCTCTCTCTCTCTCTCTCTCTCTCTCTCTCTGTGTGTGTGTGTGTGTGTGTGTGTGTGTGTGTGTGTGTGTGTGTGTGTGTGTGTGTGTGTGTGTGTGTTTCAAAATGGCGGCTGGCTGGTTGGCTGGACACTTTATCAAGGTAACTAATGAACGCGGACGCTCGCCAGATAATCAGTCATTCACAATTAATATAAAAATCATACACACACACACACACACACACACACACACACACACACACACACACACACACACACACACACACACACACACACACACACACACACACACACACAGAGAGAGAGAGAGAGAGAGAGAGAGAGAGAGAGAGAGAGAGAGAGAGAGAGAGAGAGAGAGAGAGAGAGAGAGAGAGAGAGAGAGAGAGAGAGAGAGAATAGAACACAAACAGAAAGACAAGACAGATGTGAAAAAACAGAAAGCCAAAAAGACAAATAAACAGACTATAATGCACACACACACACACACACACACACACACACACACACACAGGACAAACAACAAACTAGTCAACGTCCATGAGATAAAAAAAAATAAAAGTTTATGCACGTGCAGTAGGTTTAAAACTATTACACTTCTTCTTTTTTTTATTCTCTTTTATCCATCCAGGCAACTATTTGAGAGAAAACGGTTTAAAACTCACTAACGCCAAATGGCAGAGCGCGGCGCAGTGACCATAAAAGAGAAAGCTAATGTACAGTAATGAAATAATGCCCACGTCACCACTCCAACACCTGCTGCTAATGAGTATGATGAACTATTGGTGCTACTAATAAAGAGACACTCACATAAACACATAAACTGCTACAGTGAATCAACTAGTAAGTGGAAATGGGCCATAAAGCAAAGAGAGATGTATATACACATATTCACACACATATACAGACACGTGAGTCATAGAACAGTTTTCGAGAGATTTATTGTTACTATTAGTGGCGTTTTAACTGCATCAAGGTCACTCCCAAGGCCAAGGTCAGGGTGTCCAGGTGCAAGGAAGGTGTTATGAAAGTTAAGAGTTATAATGCATATCATAATAGAGAGAGAATTGGAGTGATAGTTCCATTAAAATAATTTGCTATGCTATTTTTTTTTTCATTTTAATTCCGTCTTTATTTTGTTTTCGTATGTGTTTGTGTGTGTGTGTGTGTGTGTGTGTGTGTGTGTGTGTGTGTGTGTGTGTGTGTGTGTGTGTGTGTGTGTGTGTGTGTGTGTGTGTGTGTGTGTGTGTGTGTGTGTGTGTGTGTGTGTGTGTGTGTGTGTGTGTGTTTCATCATCATTTCCAACATATCTATTTCATCCTTTGTTATTCACATTTTTCATCATAAGCCTCATCTTCATTAATCATTTCCCCGGTACTCTTGAATGATGTGTTCACAAAATTCCCTTGGAGATCCACAAGTGATATATCAATAAAATGAAATAACAATGAAGTAACGTATCAATCCCATCACACTAAATACACGCACTGCAAGACACGATAATATCACCATCGCACTCACTCATGCCACTGCGGGAAAGACAAAGACACGCCACCTCGCCCTTCATGATTCATCTGTCACCTGTCAATCTGATACAATGGAAAGCGCCTGTAAATATTTTCTAATAAACATCTCCAACATATGAGTATCTCCCACAAACATTATAAACAGTTCCAGTACACTTTAGCACAAACAGGTGTAACTAAACATTTCAAAAATACCTCAAAAACATCTCCAAAAACTTTGAAAATACACTTTTACACACGAGTACATACACCTTCCTTCAACATACCTTTATATACTCTTAACACACCTTGAAACATACAGACATATACAAATACCTCGCGAAAATTACAATACACCTTTGAAAGCATCTCCGAACACACACACACACACACACACACACACACACACACACACACATCTCCAAACACATCTCCAAACACTTCAAAGCACCTCAACACACCTTTAAGTACACACATCCGCACATCAACACACTTCAATGCATCTACAAACACTCACACACGCACGCCGCCCAGCAAGCACACTTCACCGCACCTTAAAGCACACATCCTCATTAGTCGCAGGTAAAATAAGTGGACAGGTGCATCCCATCTACCTGAGCTCGCTTTTTTTTCACACGTTTTGCCGACATATCCTGGGAAGTACTTTATATTCCTCATTATCGCCTAACGAGTTCCCTCATATTTAGCACCTCATGAAAGTTCTTTTTTTTATCTTTAATCTGGTGCAAAAAACGAAGGTGAGAGAGAAAAATACTTCCTCATTTCAAGAGTGCCCAAGTGTGTGTGTGTGTGTGTGTGTGTGTGTGTGTGTGTGTGTGTGTGTGTGTGTGTGTGTGTGTGTGTGTGTGTGTGTGTGTTTTCAGTGGTGTAAACCTATACATACACGCAAATACGCGCGCACACCTTAACATACACACACACATACACACACACACACACACACACACACACACACACACACACACACACACACACACACACACACACACACACACACACACACACACACACACAGACAAGTATGTACGCACAGGCACGCACGCACACACGCATGTTCGCACGCACACATCTCATCGAGCAAGCCAGGGAGAAAAAGGCTGTTGGTAATTCTGAATTTTCCACAGAATATTCAAAATTATGCCTGGAAAACATGTAGCTTGAAAAATAGTCATCAAATGTGTGTGTGTGTGTGTGTGTGTGTGTGTGTGTGTGTGTGTGTGTGTGTGTGTGTGTGTGTGTGTGTGTGTGTGTGTGTGTGTGTGTGTGTGTGTGTGTAAAACAAGGACTTGTGCATGTGCGTGGGTCTGCATGTGTGTGTGGTGTGTGTGTGTGTGTGTGTGTGTGTGTGTGTGTGTGTGTGTGTGTGTGTGTGTGTGTGTGTGTGTGTTATTACAGTTGTTGTCACCTACTCAGTCGTGGTGATTTGCAAACTACTCGCGGCGACAGTGGTGGTGGTGGTGGTGGCACGAGGTTGAAGTTAAGCGGGTTGTGTGGAGGCCCTTTCCTCACCTCCCCCCCCCTCTCTCTCTCTCTCTCTCTCTCTCTCTCTCTCTCTCTCTCTCTCTCTCTCTCTCTCTCTCTATCTCTCTCTCTCTCTACCACTATTATCCATTCGTACCTTTTCCAATCATCATCCATATTACCCACCTTTTCCTTCTCTTTCACACACACACACACACACACACACACACACACACACACACACACACACACACACACACACACACACACACACACACACACACACACACACACACACACACACACATAGGATTGCGGCCACGACTAACCTCAACCTTCCATATTCCCTTTAATTTCCCCATTAATGCCGCCTCATAATGGTTGCGAGGGCTTTCCGGATGCAAGATTAGTGGCTGATTATAATGCCGGAATTTATGATTAGCTGGTAATACTCCACCGACCAGTTTGCAGGCGGCGGAATGGTTTGCAGCGAAATATGTAGTCGGGAGGGATCTGAGGACCGGTTGGTAAGTTGGCAGCGTTACTAGTTTGGTTAGTTAGTTGACTGCTTGTTTGGTTGCTTGGGTTGATAGTTGCTCGGTTGGCTTGTTGGCTGTTTGGTCGTTTAGTTAATTAGTTAAGATGGAGAGAAGAAAAGAGAGAAAAAGTTCGGTAATGAAGGGAGGGAAAGGAGGGAGAGCTGATGTGACATGAAAGGGAGAGTATGAGGAAGAAGGGAAGGAAGATAGGAAAGGAAAAAAATAAAGGAAGGTAAAGGCAAGGGAAGATAAGGAATTAGACCTGACAAGTGAAGCGAGAGAAAGAAAAAAGACAGAGATGAAGAAGAAACTAAGTGGAAAAGACGAAAGGAAGCAAAAATTGTTGACATGAGAAGGAAAAAGAAGGAAGCTGATACATGGAAGGAAAGGAAAGGAAAAGGAAGAAAATAAGAAAGGAAGAGAAAAGGAAGCTAAAGACAGGGTGAAGGTAAAGGAGAAAGGGGAGGGTTGAAGCATGACTGATGGACACACAGACATGCACAGCGAGGTTACAAATTATGAAATCAATGCAGTTAAGAAAATTATTCGAGGAGGGAAGAAAGCTAAGAAGAAAAAAAAAAAGCACAGCGTAACATACATTAATAAGAACATGTAGAAACGAAGACAGGAGGGATGGAAAAAGAAAGAAAGGAAGGACGAGAAGGAGAAAACAAGATACAGTAAAGAAAGAGAAGAAAGGCGAGAGAAATTTTAATATAGAATGAGAGAGAGAGAGAGAGAGAGAGAGAGAGAGAGAGAGAGAGAGAGAGAGAGAGAGAGAGAGAGAGAGAGAGAGAGAGAGAGAGAGAGAGAGAGAGAGGTTAGGAGAACGTACATCATCCCGCCTATTGAATTTGCTAAACAGCGTAGTAATTATTACCAGATTCTTTTAAATCGATACGGATCACGATTACGGCGCGAATATTAATTACTAGACGCATATAATTATTAAACATGGATTATACGATTCTTTCCTACACACACACACACACACAGAGAGAGAGAGAGAGAGAGAGAGAGAGAGAGAGAGAGAGAGAGAGAGAGAGAGAGAGAGAGAGAGAGAGAGAGAGAGACTCCTCACATACACACAATAGAAAATAAAATTCCACTCAATAAAAGGAAAAAGGAATACGAGGAGGAGGAGGAGGAGGAGGAGGAGGAGGAGGAGGAGGAGGAGGAGGAGGAGGAGGAGGAGGAGGTGGAGGAGGAGGTAGAGGAGGAGGAGGAAGAAGAAGAAGAAAACGAGGAGGAGGAGAAGGAGTTGGAAGAACATCGTAACAAGCAACAGTCTATTTAATTAATGGAAGCGAGACAAGACAACAGGTGTGGCTTTGTTTTCTGGTAAAGG
>NC_059271.1:18414699-18417199 GCF_017591435.1 Portunus trituberculatus | reverse complement strand
CTCCGACGTGACTACTTTATTCATTATTTTAGTATCATCAGCAAACTTACTTACTTTACAGGTGAGGCCCTCATCGATATCATTAACATAAATAAGGAAAAGAACCAGGCCAAGCACAGATCCCTGTGGTACACCGCTTAAGACTTCTCGCCATTTTGAAAATTTACCATTTAAAACAACGCGCTGTTTTCTCTCAGAAAGCCAGTCTTCAAGCCATTTGAGAAGTATTCCATCTACACCATGTGACTTCAATTTGCCTAGTAGTCGCTTATGGGGAACTTTGTCAAAAGCTTTTTGAAAATCTAGATACACAACATCTACTGCCTTTGTTTCGTCGTACATGGTGAAGGAGGAGGAGGAGGAGGAGGAGGAGGAGGAGGAGGAGGAGGAGGAGGAGGAGGAGGAGGAGGAGGAGGAGGAGGAGGAGGAGGAGGAGGAGGAGGAGGAGGAGGAGGAGGAGGAGGAGGAGGAGGAGGAGGAGGAGGAGGAGGAGGAGGAGGAGGAGGAGGAGGAGGAGGAGGAGGAGGAGGAGGAGGAGGAGGAGTTGTGAGAGCGGTTGAGTGAAGAGAAGTGAAGGAGGACGAGAGAAGGAGGAATACAAAAAGATAACTAAACGTTGTGAGGATGTGCAAGAAGAAGAAGAAGAAGAAGAAAAAAAAAAAAAAAAGAAATATAAGAAGAAGTATAAGAAGAAAAAGACGAAGAAGAAGAAGAAAGAAAGAAAGAGAGACAAAGAAAGAAAAGAAGTAATAAAAGAAGAAGAAATGAGAATTAAAAGAAAATTCACTATGTCGAGAGAGAGAGAGAGAGAGAGAGAGAGAGAGAGAGAGAGAGAGAGAGAGAGAGAGAGAGAGAGAGAGAGAGAGAGAGAGAGAGAGAGAGAGAGAGAGAGAGAGAGAACAAGAGAGAGAGAGAGAGAGAGAAGCATAAAATGAAAACACACAAGCATAGGAATCATTAAACACACACACACACACACACACACACACACACACACACACACGAGATGAAAAAGAAAGAATAAAACACCTCCTTCACGGATTAATGAGAATTTTAGGAGAGCAATAATACGATCTGCATAACATTAAAGAGGTGTTTTCCGGAGGCCCCTACCCCCTTCACCCCTTTCCCTTCCCTACTCATACCCTCACCATCCTCCCTCCCTTATCCTTCCCCCTCTCCCACGCTCTGTCTAAAGTCTTTATCGATAAACAAGATATAAAAATGAGACCCCCTTAAAACCACTCTCTTTTTTCTCGATTTTTTTTTCTTCCTCTTTTTGTTTTCTCTCCCTTTCCTCCACTTCACCTTCTCTTCTCATTTATTTTAGTTGTTTCTTTATTAGTTTACTACTATGCTCTCTTCTTCCAAGCTTGCAGTCATTTTTTTTTTTTTTTCTCTTTCCTCCCTCATCATCTCCCTCTTTCTCTTCATCTTTTCCCTTCTATTGTTCAATTTTTTTTCTATTTTTTGTTAGGTTTTTTTTTTTTTTTGCCCTCCAGTTTTTGTCTCCTCCCCTTCATCACTTTTCCATTACATTTCTTATTACCTTCCTTCTTTCCCCTCAGCAACATCCTTTTCCCGTCCTTTCTCGTCCTCCACCTCCTATTTTTTTTTCCTCCAGTCCTAATCATTCTTCCTTTTCTTCTCTTAACTATTCTCTCTTCTTCTATGTCCGCTTTATTTTTTTTGTGTGACCCTCTCCCCTTCCTCTCCCTCCTACTTCCATTTATCTACATTCCATTCTTGCTTCTTACCTCTTTTTCTTTCTCTTCTCCTCTCTTCCCTTTCCTATCTCCTCTCGTTTCCATTTATCGTCTTCTTCAACCCCCTCTCTTTATTAGTCTTTCTTCTCTTTCACCTTTCCTTTCTTCTTTTTCTGTCTCATATTCTTCCCCAAACTATACTCCCTTTGGTCACTATCTTTCTCCCTTATTGACTTTTCCCTCCTCTTTCTTCTTCCCTATCTCCTATTCTTTCTTCTTCATATTCATCCAACTTTCTTCTTTCTTTCTCTCTTTCTCTTCCTCTATCACCCTCCTTATCACCTCTCCTTACTCCTACTCTTCTTCAAGCTATAATTCTCTCTTCTTTCACTCATCTCCCTCTCCCCCTCTCTCTCCTTCTCTCTCTCTCTCTCCCCTCTTCCCTTGTACCCATTTGGACAATAGACGCACTTAATGATATGCCACTTGATCAGAACTCCCCTCCCCGACAAGGTCTACGCTCCGGAAGATTTATACGGCGGCGGCGACCATCCTGCAGCCGACTGGTGATTCGTTGGGAAGAAATTCAGCGTTTATTGAATCAGGCAGGTCGTCCGCGTCACTGGTGGTGGTGGTGGTGGTGGTGGTGTTCAGTGTCGGTGAAAAATTGTGATTATAGAGTTAAGAGGAGCGCTCGATCTCTTGCTAGTACATTGTTTTTTGTTCTTGTTTTGCATTCTCTCTCTCTCTCTCTCTCTCTCTCTCTCTCTCTCTCTCTCTCTCTGTCTATGTAT
>NC_059271.1:18382199-18412199 GCF_017591435.1 Portunus trituberculatus | reverse complement strand
AGTGATGAAGGTCAAAAGAGAAACGTTGAGGGATATTTAAACTCACAATCATCCAAAACAAAAACGAAACACATAAACTAAACCACTAAAAATGAAACATAAACAAAACAAAACAAGATAAAAAAAATATATGCAAATATAAAACACAGACCTTTATCTTAAAACATTTTCCAATATATTTTTTTCTTTTATTAATATTCACTTAATTCTTAGTCCTCTTCCTTCTCTTCCTCCTCTTCCTCTTCCTTTCCTTTTCTCTACAACCTGAGCACTAGATAAAATCTGAGGCCCGTCAAAGATCAACTTATCAATTTGCATCGAAATGGGCTGTTCCTTTGACTGATTTGAGAATGTGGGATAAAAAATTCTGACCCAAATCTCATCCTCTCCTATCCTCCTCCTCCTCCTCCTCCTCCTCCTCCTCCTCCTCCTCCTCCTCCTCCTCCTCCTCCTCCTCCTCCTCCTCTTCTTCTTCTTCTCTTCCATTCTCGTGCTGTAAATCTTCTTCTGACTCTCTCCCTCTCTGTCTTAGTTTCTCTTTCTTTCTCCTTTTGTTTGTCTGTTTGTCTTTCTGCGTCTGATTGCCATCTTTTGTTGCGATTTTGAGTCTCTCTCTCTCTCTCTCTCTCTCTCTCTCTCTCTCTCTCTCTCTCTCTCTCTCTCTCTCTCTCTCTCTAACTTCTTTGACAAGCCGTGATTTGTTTGTTAACTCATCACTTCCTCCACTTCTGTTGCTGTGTAAACATGACTTTTTTGTTTATCTCTTTTCTCCTCGCTTGTCTTAACTTGGACTGGCTTGGCTGGACACACACACACACACACACACACACACACACACACACACACACACACACACACACACACACACACACACACACACACACACACACACACACACACACACACACACACTCAAGTTAGCCATCATATCAGCTACCTCCTATCTCTCTCTCTTCTCTCCTCCCATCAACCGTCCCTCACTTCTCCCTATCTATACCTGCCTTCCTCACACCCCTTCTCCACCTCCTATACACGCACGCACTATTTCACACATCCTTGCATATATATTTTTTTCTACAAGTGTATCCTTTCCTTTATAACATTCAAGAATCCAAAAATCTCTCTCTCTCTCTCTCTCTCTCTCTCTCTCTCTCTCTCTCTCTCTCTCTCTCTCTCTCTCTCTCACGCACGCAGTCAGATCCCATCCCTGACGCCCCCACACCACCGTCTTCTCTACACAATAGCCCGTGTGTGTCCCGGTCCTGAAGAGAGAAGGAGGAAGAGGAGGAGGAGGAGTGGGAGGGAGAGGCAGTGGTGGGGAAGGCATCATTGTCTCCGGGACTGGAATATAGATTTGTGCAGGAGAGGGAAGGAGAGGAGGAGGGCTGGAGGGAGGAAAGGAGGGAGGGAGGAAAGGAAGGAAGGAGGGAGGCAAGCGATATCAAACACAGACCACATCAGTAATTGCTTCTGCCTCTCCTCACTCCTGCTGCTGCCTCCTCCTCCTCCTCCTCCTCCTCCTCCTCCTCCTCTTCTTCTTCTTCTTCTTCTTCTTCCTTTTCCTCCTACTTCTCCTCCTCGCCACAACCTTCGTAAAACACCTCGTCCAAGATGACAGTTGGAGCAGTCATTTTTATTTTTTATATTTTTTTTCCTTGTTTATTTTTCTTTCCTCGAAATACACCTTTTTCCAGGCTAAAGTTTGGTACTTAAATGCCTCCTGTTTCTGTCTGTCTTTATATCTGTCTGTCTGTTTGGTTGTCTGTCTGTCTGTCTGTTTATTTGTCTGAATTTAAGTACATGTTTATTTTTTCTTGTCATTTATACATGTCTATCTTTTTGTATGTATGAATGTATTACCATAGTCATTTTGGACTATATTTTATTACCTTTTAGTCATTTTTGACTGGAATTCAACACCGCACACTGGTACAAAGCATCACACATGTTTGGACCATCCACAAACACGTGTGCTTTATATACTACATATTATGAATGCAGACAATAAAATACCTATCTATCTATATATGAATGTATGGATGGACGACTGCACGTGCTTGCATTTCGTATACGTGAGTTTAATATTTGTCAAAGAAAGAATTAAATATAAAAAAAATGTGTACTAATCAGTGAAATATCTACTTAAATAGTCACCTACTTTTGAATACATTTGGTGTGCATATGTAGGTAAGCACAAACCTCTGAATTGTGTGTAGGTAATGGTACGTGTGTGTGTGTGTGTGTGTGTGTGTGTGTGTGTGTGTGTGTGTGTGTGTGTGTGTGTGTGTGTGTGTGTGTGTGTGTGTGTGTGTGTGTGTGTGTGTGTCTGTGTTATGGATCGCCGCCTCAGCTCGCGTGTCAGCCTCACTCCCTCACTGCTGCTTCTTGTCTCTCTCTCTTTTTCGCCTCTTGTCTGTACTCGCAGTTCGCCGCTCCGTTTTCTTCCCCCGAGTCCTTGGCGTCGCTTCATCCGTCTTCATCCCTAATCCCCCACGCCACACCGCAGACTCTTCCCCACACCCACTTTTCTCACCTGCGTACCTGACCCTACTTGCCAATTCCCTCCTTTACCCCATTTGCCTCCACCACAGCTCTCCTCCTTCATTCCCTCGGACGCCATAACTGTACACATTCCTTTCTATTCTTCATTCCAACTCCCTCTAGTTCCAGGTATAACTCCATTCACTCCTATCACCTTGTCACTTTGTTCTTTTCAATTCCAGTTTTCATTTCATCTTCCTCCAGTTTCCAGACACACTCACGTTCATCCTATTACATTATTACTTCATCCCATTCCTTTCCAGTCTTCATTCAAGCACCCTTCAGATTTCAGATGCAGTATCTTCCATCTCCATCGTTCAATTACTTCATCCCATCTTCTTCCAGCTTTCAGTCCGGCCTCCTCAAGATTTCAGATACATTACATGACTTTCTGCACTCTCCTTCACTCATTACACCCTAATATCTCATATCCTCTTTCTCACACTCTCCCCTCCAGCTCCCCAGGTTTTCGGATTCAATATCTAAGGCCTCCTACGAACACATTCCCTCCTGCCCTTTGTCCTTTTCCCTAGCACCCCTGCCTCCTCCCTTTATAAGCCTCCCGTGACCCTTCTTCATTTCCTATATACTTTTTTCCAGCACCTCTTCAACATCAAAGCTCGCTCAGCCTTTCTTCATCAACACTGTAACAATAATGTCTTTTCTACAGATCCCCTCACTTCACTATCTAATATTCCTTACAGTAGAAGTCTCTTATATTCAACACAGACATTTATTTACCCAGAACCTCTTCAACTTTACCTTTCTTACAATGGCATCTACTCTACACATTTCTTTTTATACTATACTATACTACAAGTCTATGTAACCATGTGCTTTCTTAACTCAGCTCCCTCTTTATTCTATCTTGTATTCAACCTCAATATTCTTGTTATATCTATCTGTACAGCAACTTTCTTCACACTCTTTAATCTTTCTCTTATAACGGGTCTCTTTATTTTCCCTTCTATATTTTTCTCATCTCATCACTTATCCATGTTTCCTTTAGTCAATCCTTCTGCTGCATCACATCACTTCTCACCTTCCTTATAGCCCCTTTTCTCTTCCTATTCCAAACAACTTCTCTATCCCGTACTTCATAAATGCTTCCTTTAATCCTCACACTGCACTGCATCATTTTACATTTACTTTCCCTACAACCATTTTTTCCTCCTCCCTTTGTGCACCCCTTGCCGAGGAGCGCAGCGTCGAGACCCAGTCAGCTGCCGTGGGGTCCGCCCGGCACAAACTTGATAAATAACAAATAGTAATGAACTGACAGCCGCAAACTTTTCACAATAGAAGGAGTTGAAAGTTTCCCCGAGAGTGGGAGGCCTTTTCTTTCCCCCCTCCGACGGCCAAGATTTTGTTCATAAGTTTACTGAATCCTTCCTTCGCCCTCCACGCTGCTGCTGATTATGTTTACTTATTTTCTTTTCTCTCCGTCTCGCTCCTTCCTTCCCGTTTTCTTACTTGACGTCAAGATTAGGAAAGTCTTTCCTCAAACCTGCACGAATCGAATTACATTACCGAGTGGAGAGTTTTGTTGCGCGTGCTTTGTTTCTGCGATATATTCATCAAAGGGAGAGAGGCCTGAGAGAGAGAGAGAGAGAGAGAGAGAGAGAGAGAGAGAGAGAGAGAGAGTGTAAACAAACACAGGACACACAAATCTCACTCATCAATGCACAATAACACATACATACACACACACACACAGCGAGCAAACAAACAAAACACAGTCCACGCCACTTGCCGTTCACTCTCATCCATAAAACTGTAAACAAAATATAAAAAAAGGGAAAAAGGTAAACGAGAGAGAGAGAGAGAGAGAGAGAGAGAGAGAGAGAGAGAGAGAGAATATATATATACATCGTTTGTTTAAAATTTCAACAAAACCTTCAAAAATGACTAAAATTTGGGACTCCGCGAGAGCATTTACTTCCAGTCTGTCATCAGGGCAGCAATTTGAGAGAGAGAGAGAGAGAGAGAGAGAGAGAGAGAGAGAGAGAGAGAGAGAGAGAGAGAGAGAGAGAGAGAGAGAGAGAGAGAGAGACTCCAAACCTCACTTTTTCATTTACTAAGACAGGAGATTAAGAGAGATGTGTGTGTGTGTGTGTGTGTGTGTGTGTGTGTGTGTGTGTGTGTGTGTGTGTGTGTGTGTGTGTGTGTGTGTGTGTGTGTGTGTGTGTGTGTAGCGTACATCTTAATAATCCCTTAATGACAATGAATAATCTTTTGTTAATTCCTCTCTCTCTCTCTCTCTCTCTCTCTCTCTCTCTCTCTCTCTCTCTCTCTCTCTCTCTCTCTCTCTCTCTCTCTCTCTCTCTCTCTCCCTTTTTTGCCATGTCTTCATATTTTTCCTCCCTTTTCCACACTTTTATATACCTGCTATTTTTCTACTTTCTCTTTTTATTGTTTTCTTTTTTCTTATATTTCTTTATTTTTGTTTGTTTTTTCGTGTTGTTCAATTTCCTGCAAAAGCAACGATAACTATTCTTTTTTTTCATTTTTATCGTTATTGTTTTTTCCTTTTTTATTTTCATCCTTTTCATTTTCATTTTTTTTCTTTTTGTTCCTGATCTTAAAAAAATAGTTTATTCTCAAGGTGTTTTCAAATTTTCTTTTATTTATTCATTATTCGTTTATTATTTTTGGTTTTTATTTAATTTTTTTTACTCTTAGTTTTGTTTCTATGTCCCTTCTTTACTATTCATAAAATGTCTCTTTCACTGTTGCTTCATTCTCTCTCTTTTATTTCTCTTTTTTTTTCTCATATGTTTCCCTCTTTCTCATTCTCTTTGCACTGTTTGTATGTTTGTGTGTCTGTTTGTTCTTGTGTTTTAAGACCACTTGTGTAAGCAGTTTAAGTCTTTGTTCTTGTGTTGTTGTCTGTACGTTCATTTGTTATCTTTTCTTTTTCTTCTCTTTTTTTTATCAGAGTTTGTCGTCACGGTCAGCTTATCCTCAGCTTTGACAAAAAAAAAAAATATAAAGCGTGCAGATATAATTCCTTCTTTTCAGACTAAGCAAAAGCGTTGATTAAATATATTTTTTTATGTTTTTTTCTCTTTTTCCCTGGCTTTTTTTTCACAGGAGTGTTTCGCTTTATGCCTCTGCCTTTAATTCCAGACAGCCATGCACTCCCTCCTCCTCTTCCTCTCTCTATCCCTCGCACTGCTATCTTCTCCCCCTCCGCCACCGTTATACTCATCCTTCAAACATCTCTTCATTCTCGTTCTTGTATTTTATTGTCTTCTCATTCTTCCTAGATTTTCTCTTTCTAATTTTTTTGTTCTTCTCTTCCTTCTTCTTATACTCGTACTTATCTTCTTCCTCCTCCTCCTCCTTTGAGAAACCTTACTTATACTTATGCTTCTAACCTTCGTAACTTCTCTTTCACTTCCTGTTCCTTATTCTTCTCTACCTCCTACTCGTCTGCTTCTTCTTCTTCTTCTTCTTCTTCTTCTTCTTCTTCTTCTTCTTCTTCTTCTTCTTCTACGTACTCCTACTCCTCATACAAAAACCATTTTCATATCTTGTTTTCCTTTTCATTCTTCTACTCTTCCTTCTCGTCTACTTATTCTTCTTCTTGCTCCTCCCCTTTTTTTCCTCCTCCTCCTCCTCCTCCTCCTCCTCCTCCTCCTCCTCCTCCTCCTCCTCCTCCTCCTCCTCTTTCTCCTCTTTCTCCAAACACGTGTTCTTGTCTCAGCCATAATCATGCGGAGCTGTCACCTTTCTTAGGGGAGTGATTGAGAGTTCTCCACCCTCCTCCTCCAGCTTTTCCTCTCCCTTCCTCCCCACTCCTCCTCCTCCTCCTCCTCCTCCTCCTCCTCCTCTCAGCCATCCATCAGCCAGCCAAGCTCCACCTATCAGCGTCTTGGTGGATCAGCAGCTGTCCTCCTTCACCACAATTACGGATCAACAACTATTCTTCTTTGTCGTCCTGCTCGTCCTGCTCCTCCTCCTCCTCCTCCTCCTCCTCCTCCTCCTCCTCCTCCTCCTCCTCCTCCTCCTCCTCCTCCTCTTCCTCTTCCTTCTGCTGCTGCTGCTTTTAACGAACCTTGAAAGTCATCGTCACGTTTGTTTTATTTAGTGTTTATTTTACTTTTGTTCCTGGAATGGAGAGAGAGAGAGAGAGAGAGAGAGAGAGAGAGAGAGAGAGAGAGTGTGTGTGTGTGTGTGTGTGTGTGTGTGTGTGTGTGTGTGTGTGTGTGTGTGTGTGTGTGTGTGTGTGTGTGTGTGTGTGTGTGTGTGTGTGTGTGTGTGTGTGTGTGTGTGTGTGTGTGTGTGTGTGTGTGTGTGTGTGTGTGTGTGTGTGTGTGTGTGTGTGTGTGTGTGTGTGTGTGTGTGTGTGTGTGTTGAGTGAAAATTTGGGGTTGCGTTGCAATGCTTGATGGCTTTGGTGGTAGCGGCTGTGGTGGTGGTGGTGGTGGTGGTGGTGGTGGTGGTGGTGGTGGTGGTGGTGGTGGTGGTGGTGGTGAGTGACATTGAGTGGCAGTGAGATGGACAGTGAGTGAATGTAAGAGCGAACGTGACCACGACAGTGACATCCCGTGACAGTGAGAGAGAGAGAGAGAGAGAGAGAGAGAGAGAGAGAGAGAGAGAGAGAGAGAGAGAGAGAGAGAGAGAGAGAGAGAGAGAGAGAGAGAGAGAGAGAATATGAAGCTTTCCATGTCACAGTGATAAAAGATAATGAGCAAAATAATAATGATAATATTAATCACGGTAACAGTGAAATTTGTTAACCGCACACACTACAAAAAGGCAGAAATAAATAAATGAACTTGTGCAATTAGTAGCTAACAAACATGCAAGCCCCATAAAACCCCATAAAGCCCCATAAAGCAGCCGTCCCATTGAACTCACTCAGCAACACCACAAAGAATTCTCATCACCATCACCATCACCACCATCACTGTCACATTATTACTATCATTATCAGAAATCAGTACTTGTAACGTTATCACCATTCACTGACGGTCTTCATTAGCATTACCACCTTCATCATTATCACAATCGTCATCATCATTTATCATCACCGTTAGCATCGTAACTAAGATCATTACATTCCTTATTTTCACCGTGGTAAGTTAGCACCACCATTGTCACCAACATAACGCGTTACGGGGGGGGGGGGGAGGGCAGGGTTAGGTAGGTATATGCAACACAGGAAATGCCGCGTGTAGGCTTGATAACTTATTGTAGCTTTCCTTGTGTCCCTATGTTCTTCTACTATCATATCACCAACAAACCGGAAAGACGGACATACATACATACAGACAAACATATTCAGACAGAGAGAGAGAGAGACATTACTTTGTTTTTGTCTCTTTTTAGTTCCTAGCACTATCATATCGACAGGAAACCAGAGAGACAGACATACATATATACAGACAGACAGATAGACAGAGACATTTCTTTATGTTTTTTGTCTTTTTTTTAGCTTCATATCACCATTTAGACAAACAGTCAAACAGACGTTATGCTCTCAATTTCATTTTTTGTTCTTATAACCACTGTATCACTACACACACACATCACCACACACGTACAAACAAACAGACATGCAAACAACAGCGCCACTGGGTTAATGGCACATCACGCTCAACTTTCACAAATAACCTTCCATCTTCTCACCACCATATCACTGCACACACACACACACACACACACACACACACACACACACACACACACACACACACATCAGCGGCAGTAGGTTGGCGGCGGCATCTCACAAAATCAACTTTCGCCATTAACCTCCACACACCTGACTGCGCGCCAATTACCTGCAGGCGGCGCGGATCCATAGAGGCGTCACTGATACAGGTTGGTATGTAGGTACTCCGCTACATGTGTCACCAGTAATTCCTTACATTATGCCACTATTACTATCATTGCACGCCTCACTGATGTATGGTCCCCTGTTGTGTCATGTACTTTTCTTAATGTTCTTGGTTTATTTTCCTTCGTTGGTAGATTGTGTACGTTCATTATTACTATGTCTATAATTACAGTTTATTGAGTTACGTATATATTGTCATAACAACAGTTAACAATGAGAATTATTAGTATTATGACAATGACGTTAACAATCAGCACATTTTCTCTCATTTCCTTGTATTTGCGTAATTTCAGATTGTCATGACTACAATAACATTTCATTACGTTGCGTATATCTTGTCATCACAGCAATTACCTCGTTATCAGAATTATCAGCATTATAATAAGCACATTAACATAATCACCAGAGTAGTAATAATCACATTAGTACTGTAATATATAGTACCTTTAGGGAATAACTACATAACATCGATTACTCTTACTCCCCGCAAGCTGTGAACGTGTAACTATTAGAATTAGTAGGGAACACTGCCCCATCTCCAGCACACTTAGTACAAACTGCAAATATTCACAACATGAATACATATTAATTGCTACAATCCTGATGCTTCATGTGATTCCAAACATTTTAACACACTAATGAGATGCTGATTCCCCCATCATTAATACATTTTCTTATTCTATCAAACCACCTATTGAGCTGAATCAATATCATCTCTATATTCTTTATAATAATACCTCTCTCTCTCTCTCTCTCTCTCTCTCTCTCTCTCTCTCTCTCTCTCTCTCTCTCTCTCTATCTATCTATCTATCTATCTATCTATCTATTTATGTCTATCTGTTTATCGATCTCTCTATTTATCTATCTATCCATCTATCCATCTAACTATTCCTTTTATTTTAATCATAACAGCAGCAATAATAGTCTTAGCAGTTATACTAACATTAATGATAACGATAGACAAAATAATTAGACCACCACCACCACTACCACCACCACCAACAACACCATCACCACCACCACCACCGGCATCATCAACAACAAGAACAACAACAAATAAAACACACAAGCAAACAACAACAACAACAACAATATGCAATAATCAATAACCTCCAAACACCAAATTCTCTTGAGACACAAAAAAGAATAAAAACAAAACAAAAATGTAATTGTAAAAAAAATAACAACAATAAGAAGAAAAAGGCATAGGTAATCAGTATATAGACTCGGGCATGATGATCGTGGGCAGGGCTGTGGGTGCTAATTAACTCGCAATTACGGACACATCAACCCCTGCACCTCCACCTCAAAAGGCCAGCGCGGAACAAACATTATAGATTAAACTGTATTTTGGACTGGCTTCCCACACCCTGATTATCGATCTCTAATGATGGCTGCGAGGAGAGAGGGTTGGTAGGGGGTGTGGATGGAGCTGGAGGAGGGGAGTTGGGTTGGTATCAGAGGGGATGGGAGGGAGTGAGGGGAGATGGAAGGGGGTGAATGGGCATGGGGGAGGAAGGGGTGTGTTATTAATCTTTCCCTCAGACTTACTTCTTTTTTCCTCTTCCTTCTCCAGCCTTCTCTTCTTCTCCATTTTTTTTTTTCTTTCTCTCGTCTCCTTTTTTTTTCTCTCATTATCTTTTCTTTATTCCTTGTTTCTTTATTTCTTGTTTGGTTCTTTCTTTCTTATTATCATGATTTTTTTTTTCATTTCGCCCTTTCTTCCTCGTTTCTTGTCCTTTTCTAAACCCCTTTATTTTGTTGTTGTTTTTCCTATTTACTGTTCCCTTGTATATTCTTTTTTCTTCTTTACTTCATTTCATTTTCCGTTACACCTTCCTTCACACCTTCCTTCATTCCTTATCTTTCTCCTTCACCTGTTCATTCTCATTCTCTCTCTCTCTTTTCCTTCCTTGACTCAAACTTGTATTTTCTTTTTTCTTAATTTCTCCCTTCCCTCCTTCTTCCTTCTTACCCCCTTTCCTATCTCCCTTCATTTTACTTCTCTTTCTTTCTCTCCCTCTCTCGTCCTCCCCTTCCTCATTCTTTCCTTCCCTCCTTCCTTCCTTTATTCTTTCCTTCGTTTCTTCTCTTTCTCTTCCCCTTCCTTTCTTACCTGTGCTTCTATTTCCAGAATCTTTCCCCTCGTGCAAATTTTGTTTGTTCACATGTTTATTTTTTAGGTATCTTTATTTTCCCGCCTTTATCCTAACTTGTCTTATTCTTTCCACCATCTTTCTATTTCATTTTCTTTCTCCTCTCACTATCTCGAACTCTTGTACCTCCTCATCCTCCTCTTCTTCCTCCTCCTCCTCCTCCTCCTCCTCCTCTTGTTTCCTCTTTACTTCTTTTAAATCGAGCTTCCAAAGTCAGCTTCCCTCCATATTTTTGGGAAATGAATGGTAAAGTTTCTTAGGTTTTCCTTCATCTTACAATTACCAAGTCAATATTCGTTCGTTGTTGTTGTTGTTGTTGTTGTTGTTGTGGTGGTGGTGGTGGTGGTGGTGGTGGTGGTGGTGGTGGTGGTGGTGGTGATGTTGTTGCTTCGTAATTCCTCCTATCCATACTCTCTCTCTCTCTCTCTCTCTCTCTCTCTCTCTCTCTCTCTCTCTCTCTCTCTCTCTCTCTCTCTCTCTCTCACCTCTCTCCATACCCCATATCTCTCTCTCTCTCTCTCTCTCTCTCTCTCTCTCTCTCTCTCTCTCTCTTCCACCTCTACTTCCTCCTCCTCCTCCTCCTCCTCCTCCTCCTCCTCCTCCTCCTCCTCCTCCTCCTCCTCCTCCTCCTCCTCCTCCTCCTCCCAAACAGTGGCAAGAATGGTAAACGGTCCACCAGCGAGGCGCGGGAGGGGAAATTGCTGAGGAAATGAAATTAAGGCGGTGATGTTGGAGTGGCCATTCTAAGCAGGAGGAGGAGGAGGAGGAGGAGGAGGAGGAGGAGGAGGAGGAGGAGGAGGAGGAGGAGGAGGAGGAAGGAAAGGACTGTGTGAGAGAAAAGGGAGGTGAGCAAAGGTCGTGTTGGGTGAAAAAAAAAAGAAGACAAAAAGAAGAGAGGCGAGAATAAAGAAAGGATGAAAAAAAAGAGAATAGGGAAAAAAGACAAGGAATGAAAGAAGGAAATAAAAGAGAAGGAAAATAAAGCAACGATAAAAAAGGACGAAGAGAGTGAATGTATACAAAAAAAAAGATATAAAGAAGGGAACAAAAGCACAGGATAAGAAGAAAAAAAAAACATAAGATTAAAATGAATTACGAGAAAACCAAAAACTATAGAGAAATGAGCAGAATGGAAGGAAAAGACACAGGTGAAGAGAAGGGTGTTGATAGTGAGGGGAAGGAAGGCAAGGAGGGGAAGCAGGAAGGACGAGAGGGGAGAGGGAGAGCAGCGGGGTGTGAGAGCGTAAGGCAAAGGAAGGGGAGAGAACGGAGGGAGAATGGGTGGAATGAGGGGAGAGGAGAGGAAAAGGGGAGCGGAAGAAAAGGGGAGAGGGAACGAGAGGAAACATGGATGGTTAGCGGAGGAGAGGGGAGCCACAGAGAGAGAGAGAGAGAGAGAGAGAGAGAGAGAGAGAGAGAGAGAGAGAGAACCTCGTAGCTCCTATGTGTGTGTGTGTGTGTGTGTGTGTGTGTGTGTGTGTGTGTGTGTGTGTGTGTGTGTGTGTGTGTGTGTGTGTGTGTGTGTGTGTGTGTGTGTGTGTGTGTACAGGAGAGGAGTATGTAATTAATTTTCTCTCACGGCCAAGTTATTAATATTTGGGAAACGCCATTTTAGGTTTATAAATATATTATAGATGACGGGGTTATGGCGGCGCCTATATTATGGCGCGGTCCTATTTGGGGCGACACAATTCCATCGCTTTTCCCTCCCTTATATATATTTACGACTTTATATACACTATACGACCGAACACACACACACAGACACACACACACACAGACACACACACACACACACACACACACACACACACACACACACACACACACACACACACACACACAGAGTTTACTTATGCGGGTATAAAAGTGCTCCCAATATCATAAATTCTCAGAAATATTCAAAAAGTGTAAATTTAATAGGTATAAAAAAAAGGGTCACAGATAATTCAACGCATATTATAAACCTGTACTTTTTTTTTTTTTTTTTTTAGGCACATTGATCACCAAAACGAGGCGATGCTGCAGCTGCCACGTTCACATGCGCGTTCTTGCACACACACACACACACACACACACACACACACACACACACACACACACACACACACACACACACACACACACACACACACACAGACGAGAGAGAGAGAGATACACACACACTATTTAAAATCTAAAACAAATAAATGAATGAATGAATAAATAAATACATGAATAAGGAAAGGAAATTAATAAACAAATAACATCCAACAATCAAACAATTAATCCATCTCTCTGAATTACCGGATGAATAACTGTACAACAAACTAAGAAAAAAAAATATCAGTTGAACTAAATAACCAAGTACATTTTCACAGGACAAACTCTGATGATATTTTTGTCTATCATCAATACAGCTCATTTTCCACAAGAGCGACCCACTTTCCTCTCAGTGACTGGCGAACAAGACGCGGGAGGGAAACTGAGCAACAGGCGAGAGATTAACTGAAAGGTAGTAATGTGATTTCATGTTTCTGGGATGAGATAAAAACAATGAAATAAGGAGACTGCAAGAATAAAGGCATGCATAAAATCCGTTGTAGCCTCAGTTAGCTAGACAAGAAGGAATAAGAGAACGAGCGAAATATATTAGCAGACTGATGTACTAATTTAATAACGAACTATGGATGGATAAAGTAAAGGAGAACGAGGATGATGACAGCAATGATAAGGACAGATGTGGAAAGAGATGAAGAAGAGAAGGGAAAAGAGGATTAGAGCTGAAAACAATGAAAAATGACAAAGATAATGACACGAAGGAAAACAAAATATGAACGACGGAGGATGAAGAGGCGGAGGAGGAGGAGGAGGAGGAGGAGGAGGAGGAAGAGGAGGAAAAGGAGAAAGAGGAGGAGGAGGAGGAGGAGAAGGAGGAGAGAGAGAAAGAGGCAGCACCACCTCGTGAGAACCAACACCACCAATGGTCACCAACACACACACACACACACACACACACACACACACACACACACACACACACACACACACACACACTCCCACACACAAAGTACATCCCCTTCACCCACCCATATCCCACACCCAGACCCCTCCCCATCCTTCAGAAATACCCTTAGGGCCGCACCTCGATGGGAACTAAACGGAGCCATTAAAGCATAAACAAGAATTCTCTAAAACACCGACTTGGGACCACCACCACCACTGTAGAGAAAACAGAAGCCGGAGAGAGAAAGAGAAAGAAACAGAAAGAAAGAGAGAGAGAGAGAGAGAGAGAGAGAGAGAGAGAGAGAGAGAGAGGTGGAAGCAAGAACACGTCTCTCAGATCTACTTCAACAAGACCCGAAGTCCTTAACGACCCTGAACGACTCACGACCTTAAGAGTGAGGGAACACACAGGCTTTCTCAGGTCCCCCACAGGTCTCCCCTCTATTTTGGACACCCTGATGGAGCCATTGTTACCCCTCATAACCCCCTTCCTCCCCTCCAGTGGGTTTCTCAATGGTTCTCCTCGCTACACTAATTACTAGAAGCAAAACACCCTACTCCAGACACCCCCTAACCCCCCAAACATTTCTACGCCCCACTCCCCCTCACCCACCATAGTCTGAGCTGTCAATAGCGACGCCTGGCTAATTGTGCGGAAAATATGTCTACTGAGAATGTGGCGAGGGGGAAATAGAGTGAAAGAAGAAAGGAAGGAAGTAAGGAAGGAGGAAGGGATGACTGTCTTAGAGGAGGCGAAAAAGATAGGAAAGAATATGTGTTTGGATAATGTGGGAAACAAGTTAGTGTGTGAGAGAGGGAAGAAAGGAAGAAAGGAAGAAGAAGAAGGAAGGAAGGAAGGAGGAAGTAAAGGAAGAGAGGAGTAAGTAGGAAAAAAGAATGAAAGGAGATAGGAAGGAAGGAAGGAAGGGAGTCAGGGAAGAAGAAAAGAAGAGTTTGAATGTCACTGGAAAAATAATGAAAGGAGAATGAAGGGCAGGAAGAGAGACAAATATATTTAGCTGATATATGGAGACGTTGACTAAAGGAAAGAGGAATGGGAGAGAATTTTACTGAAAGGAAACGAAGGAAAAGAAAGAAAGAAAGAAGGACGGAAGGAAGAATGAGAGTAATAAGGCGAAAGAGGGGGAGAGGCCAAGGTGATGGATGAGACGAAAAGGAAATAGATCATTAGTTGATATGCCCAGGACAATGATTATGAAATTAAATACTTCAGGAAACGAAAAAAAAAGGTTAGGCAGAATGTAAATAAATTAATTACAGAAAAGTGAAAATGAAGAAAAAGAAAGTCAATACGCAGAGTTTACCAAAAGATTGAGTAAAAATAACAGAATGCAGACTAGGAATAAGTAAGTATAAGTTAGAAAATAAAGAAAGAAAAGAGTAAAGGAGGCGGAAAAGGAAATACCCAGAGGAATGCAAAACCAGGAAGACGAAGAAAGAAAGCAACAAAGTGCCACACGCTAAAGCAAAAAAGAGAGATAAATAAAAATAGCAAGAGAAACAAGATAAACCAGACCAGAAAGACAATAAAAATAATGATACAAGAAGAGGGAGAGAAAAAGAAAGAGAAAACGAACGAAAGGATATAAAAAGAATATCAAAAGACAAGATGAACCAATGCAAAATCCTAAGCTAATTAGCAAAAAATAATTACTCGTAAAAGAAAAAAGGGGACGTGAGAAAAGAAAGAAAGAGAGAGAGAAGGAAAGAAAAGAAACAAAAGAGACAGAGAAGAGACGAAGAGATCAAAGCAAAAGTGGTTTAATAAAAATTCATCATTTACACATGTTTCTAAGTGTATCCTTCTTAAACCTCCCTCCCTCCACTCCCTTCCTTCCCCTTTGGTTAAGTGCGTGTTGAGGAGGAAGGGGAAGTGAGGAGAAGAAGGATTTAAACTGCTCACACCGAGACAACGCCCAATATATCAGGAATGTAATATATGTCCGATAACCAGAGAAAACTATGCAACCCTCCAGCACACACACACACACACACACACACACACACACACACACACACACACACAACAAGGACTCGCTGGCTGAAACAATACAAACACCTAAATTTCGAAGCTGTAATGGTGATGGTGGTGGTGGTGGTGGTGGTGGTGGTGGTGGTGGTGGTGGTGGTGAGCTTTCTTTCTCTTTAGACATAATGATTTAATCTTAAACACACACACACACACACACACACACACACACACACACACACACACACACACACACACACACACACACACACACACACACACACACACTCAGTGGTTAAACACACAGAGGACACAGATATTTGGGTGTGTCACAGCACACACACGACAGGCCTATCCGAAGATCGGAAACAATGAGCAGCTCGTTCCGTACACACACAAACAGTGAATTACACACACACATACACACACACACACACACACACACACACACACACACACACACACACACACACACACACACACACACACACACACACACACACACACACACACACACACACACACAACAACGAAAACCGTAGTAAAATATTTAGTATGGAAGTAGATAGTAGTAGCAGTAGCAGTAGCAGTAGCAGTAGTAATAGTAGTAGTAGTAGTAGTAGTAGTAGTAGTAGTAGTAGTAACAGTAGTAGTAACAGTAGTAGTAGTAGTAGTAGTAGTAGTAGTAGTAGTAGTAGTAGTAGTAGCGTCTTCTCCAGGTATTCATTTAATCACTTACTTCCATCCACTCGTCCTCATCCACATCCCTAATACACTGATACATGAAAAGCCGCATGGAAAAAGATAAAGGCACACTTCCATACACGAAAGGAGAGACAAAAAATAGTGGATGGATAATGGAGAGATGAGGGAAGGATGAGGATGGAAGCCAAAATGTGCTATGTGGAAAGGGTCCAAGTGATACCCACTCGTTTGTACTGAGAGGGGAAGGAAGGGGGCGAGGAGAAGGGAGGGGAAGTGAGGGAAGGGAGGGGAGGGAAGGAGAGACTGGAAATAAAAATGTAAATGTCCCGTTAGTGTCAGAGGCAAAAAGATAGAAAAGGTGATTCTTTTTAAGGAACAAAATACTTCTGTAAAAACATGTAACGACTCTTTTTTTTTTTTTTTCATATATATAATCTAAAATTAAGTCTACAACATGCATGGCTCTCTCTCTCTCTCTCTCTCTCTCTCTCTCTCTCTCTCTCTCTCTCTCTCTCTCTCTCTCTCTCTCTCTCTCTCTCTCTCTCTCTCTCTCTCTCTCTCTCTCTCTCTCTCTCTCTCTCTCTCTCTCTCTTTATGCTTACCTTCCTTTCTTTCGTTTTCTTCATTATTTTTTACTTATTTTCATTCTTTCACATGACCTCTCTTTCATTTCACATCACATTTCCTCATTTTCTTTTCCTTCTCCTTTCTCTTACACCTTCCTTCCTCTCCTTCACCTGCCTCACCTCCCAATACTTATCATCCTCTACCACTCCTCGTTTACCTTCACCAGCATTTCTCTACATTCTACACTTCCTCCCCCAGACCATCTCCACACCTGAACTCTCTTCTCACCAAGACAACCACTAACAACATTATTTTCCTGAGGGAGTGCCGGTGACTGGAAAGAGTTTAAGGATAGATGGTTGCATTGATGGATGGTTGATTCGATGGATGTATGGATGAATAAGTGACTAAGTGAGTGTATGACTGAGTGTATGATTGACTGACTGACTGGATGGCTGGTTGGATGGATAGATAGCTGGAAGGTTGCATGGATGATTGACTAAATACATGAATGGCTCTTTGTCTGGCTGCATGACTGAGTGACTGGATGGGTGGATGTATCGGTCACCTAGATTAGTAGAAAGTATCACATGGGAAGGACAAATAAGTAAGGGTTAATAGATGGATGGAAACGTGAAAGCCACCACAAGAATAACACACGAAAAAATGGATACATGTGTAAAGAAACAATTAAAACGCAAACCTTTAAGACAACAAAACTACTATTACTACTTACTACTACTACTACTACTACTACTACTACTACTACTACTACTACTACTATTACTACTACTGCTACTACTACTACTACTACTACTACTACTACTACTACTACTACTACTACTACTATTACTGCTACTACAACTACTACTACTACTAAACTGTTATTACTATTGTTGATAATGATACTTCTTTCCCTTAAGGCTCCAGAACGCTACATCTCCTGCTTAGTGACGCTAGACAGAGGTTTGAACACGCAACCTTTAACATTAAGAAGCGTACCTGTGTGGCAACGTACCCTGGGAAGTGGGGGAGTGGGTGAGTGGGTGATGGGGGGGGAGCTGGGTGAAGAAATGGGAGAGTGAAGGAGAGAGAGACAGGTAGGTAAAGTGATAGCCAGAAGTTGTACAACCTTCATTACTCCTTTTGTTGTTTTTGTTCTTCTATAAGCTTTTGTTCGCAAGTTCCCTGAAAATCTCCTTCTAGAAAACAGGTAATAGAGAAAATTGAAGCAAATCGAGAAAACCCACAAAATATCATGGAAGATAATGAAGAAGCTTGCCAGAGAGAGAGAGAGAGAGAGAGAGAGAGAGAGAGAGAGAGAGAGAGAGAGAGAGAGAGAGAGAGAGAGAGAGAGGGAAGCGAGACTCCATCCTGTTCATCACAACTTGGCTGTTGGGAGTTAATAGTGATGACCGGAATAAAGCGATTAATGAGACTCCAATCTCCGTTATTACACCGGGGCAAATGCGTGTTAGGAGAGTGTTGGGGCTCGCTGCTGCTTTCTGCTGGCTGACCGGCGTGGGAGGAAGGGTGATCAGTGTGCAGGGTGATGAGAGGGACTGTGAGGTGTAGAGTGAGTGAGTGAGAGGAGAAAGTCAATGAGAGTGATGATGTTTAGAGAGGACGGATGAATGAAAAAGTTAGGTGTTTAAAACGAATGGGTGATTGAATGAAATAAAATAGGATGGTAGGATATAGAATGATTGAATGAATGAGAGTCCATGGGAATTATATGTAGAAATGATGGCTAGAAGGGAATGTCAGCGAAAGGGTGCTAATATGGTGAAGAGAAGTTGAAAAGTTAAGAAGTGATGGGAGGAAATGCTTTGGTACGTGAAATGGTAGACTGGGTTGAAAAATGGAATGAGAAGGAATGCTGGTCTCAGAGTGTATGTACCGGGTGGCTCGCTGAAAATATCTGAGTTTTGGAAATGGGGGAGGAGACGCAAGGAGAGGGATGTGAATGAGGTGCAAAAGCATAAACACATGGTTATGCACTTCTGCGCTACTGTCCGTCTATCTGTCTGTTTGTATCACTCAAAAAAGTAAGGAATAAATGAGAAAAATATTAAGGTGAGTGAAGGATCTTGGTTATCTTACGTCGACTCTGTATCAGATGTCTGTGTTCCTCGACTCAGATTTTCAGTAAAGATATGAAACATAGATATTCTCGAAACAATTAAAGACGAGTAGGCTTACTAACATTACTCGCACCTATTAATCACCCGATACATTGTGAAGACTTACGCTCAGAATTAGTCAGTTTTTTTTTTTTTTTTATTTATTGTTTACAAGTATGCATAGACTATAAGAAATGGTTTGATGCAACACATAAGTGCACATATCTTTTTTAAGCATTTACAAGAGTTAACACGGTGAATATCTCAAGAGCAAAAAACATTCAGAGCAGACAGGAAAGAAAAAAAAAAAGTTCAACGGAGGACTAATGAAAGTAAACCCAATAGCGATAGCCTAACATTACGACTCGAGAACGATTACTATAACTCTTCGTAATACTCACAAAATAGAGCACGGCTTCCTCACGATTGAATAAAGCGGAACACAGGAATAATGTTAAAATGTAAGTGAAAAAATGACAAACTTTATAGGACACTGATCATATGAAAGTGGGACGCAGGGAAATACAACAGTTTGTTTTAAATGAAGGAAAAATCTTGGAAATGCGTTACAGATATAGCAAGGAGAATAAACGGAAGAGAGAGAGAGAGAGAGGAAAATCACATTAGAGACTTGAATAGATGTATAATAAAAATAAACTTGAAAATAAATGTGAACCAAAACTTTACACTGATAATAAAGATGGAAATAACAAAATGGTGAAAGAAAATATAATAATAAAAAGAGGAAAGGAATAGAGATGCCGGCGTAGCGAAACAAAAAAGCAAAGAAGAAAAAAAAAAAAAATAGAAACAAAACGGGTAACTGGAGACGACACAAATAAGGGAAGACTGGAACACAGAAGGATGGTAAATTTTTCAAGGAGGAGGAGGAGGAGGAGGAGGAGGAGGAGGAGGAGGAGGAGGAGGAGGAAGAAGAAGAGGAGGAGGAGGAGAAGAAGAAGAGGAGAAGAAGGAGAAGAGAAGAAGGAGAAGAAGAGGAAAGGAGAAGGAGGAGGAGGAGGAGAAGAAGATTAATAAAACAACAATGATGATAATAATAAGAAGAAGGAAAAAGAAGAAGGAAGGAGAAGAAGAAGAAGAAGAAGAAGAAGAAAAAAGAAGAAGAAGAAGAAGAAGAAGAAGAAGAAGAAGAAATAAAAAGAACAATGATGATAATAATAATAATAATAATAAGAAGAAGAAGAAGAAGAAGAAGAAGAAGAAGAAGAAGAAGAAGAAGAAGAAGAAGAAGAAGAAGAAGAAGAAGAAGAAGAAGAAGAAGAAGAAGAAGAAGAAGAAGAAGAAGAAGAAGAAGAAGAAGAAGAAGAAGAAAAGAAGAAGAAGAAGAAGAAGAAGAAGAAGAAGAAGAAGAAGAAGAAGAAGAAGAAGAAGAACAAGAAGAACAAGAAGAAGAAGAAGAACAACAAGAAGAAGAACAACAAGAAGAACAACAACAACAAGAACAACAAGAAGAAGAAGAAGAACAACAACAACAACAAGAAGAACAACAACAACAAGAAGAAGAAGAAGAAGAAGAAGAAGAAGAAGAAGAAGAAGAAGAAGAAGAAGAAGAAGAAGAAGAAGAAGAAGAAGAAGCAAAAGGAGAAGGAGGAAAAGGAGGAGAAAATGATAAGGCAGAGACAGTAAAGCAGAGGCGGAGGAAGAGAAAATAAGGGAAAGCGATGCCACATAGGAAGAGGCTAAACACAGATAATGACAACAATTACCGGGGCAGAGATCAAGGCTAAGATCGGCTAATTGGCAGATAATAGTATCTTGCTCAGTCTGGAGACGAGCAAATGCTTTAATTACGCACCACTAATGACGGATAGATACTTGATGCGGGACCCAGCGCCTCACAGACAACATATTGATTTCTCAGCCTCACTACTTCGGAAACTCGCTGGACGCTTTTACTGCCTTTTTGGCGTGTTTTGAAGATCTTTACTGGGACTATTAAATGTGTGGGAATGTAGATTTCTTTACAGTACACACAGCAAACCAGAACATAAATATTTCTTTCTCTCGTTGTTTAAACTCACTGGACGCTTTTATTGTTTTTTGGATGTGCTTTGAAGATTTTTGCTGGGTTTATTACATGTGTGTGGGGGTGATGTGACTTTCTTTGTAATACATTTGTGTTTTGAAGATCTTTGCTGAGACTTTTAGATGTGTAATGTGGGATATGGATTTTTTACAGTACACAGCGGACCACAACATAAATATTTCTCTCTTTCATTGCTTAGATTTGCTAGACTGTATTTTGGATGTGCTTTGAAAGTTTTTTTTTTTTGCTGGGATTATTAGGTGTGTGGAATGTGGTCTTTTTTGCAGTACACAGCAGACCTTAACACAAATATCTCTCGTCCCTCGCTTGACACTTTTACTGCCTTTTTGGTGTGTTTTGGAGATCTTTGCTGGGACTGTAAGATGTGTGTGGGATGTGGATTTCTTTACAGTACACAGAAGACTACAATATAAATATTTCTCTCTCTCATTGCTTAAACTCACTGGACGCTTTTACTGCCTTTTTGGTGTGTTTTGAAGATTTTTTCTGGGTTTATCACATGTGGGCGTGATATGGCTTTCTTTGTAGTACACAACAGACCACAACACAAATATTTATCTCCATCACTACTTTGGAAACTCGCTGGACATGTGTGTGGGATGTGGCTTTCTTTGCAATACACAACAGACCAGAACATAAACATTTCTCTCTCTGATTGCTTAAACTCTCTTACTATCTTTTGGATGTGTTTTCAAGATTTCTATTGGTTTTATTACATGTGGGTGGGATATATATTTATTTGAGGAACCTAACAGACAACAGCAGACAACAACAACACAAATATTTATCTCCATCATTTCTTCGGAAATTCGCTGGACGCTTTTACTGTCTTTTGAGTGTACTTTGAAAATCTTTGTTTGGTCTATTAGATGCGTGCCTGAATTGAATTGTTTACGAGAAACTGTGACACTTTCTACCAAGTCATTTTATACTCGGAAAAAGAAAAAAGCTAAAAGTATCGAACGTTGCTTAGGAAAGAGAATATTAGGGATCGAGTCCTCCCACACACACACACACACACACACACACACACACACACACACACACACACACACACACACACACACAAAGCCAACAGGGTCTAGACAACTCACATTAATTACCCGCATGAGTCTCGCTTCTCCTTCTCCCCTCGTCACCATTCCAGGATTCACACGAGCGGGAAGAGGAGATGCTGCGTGTCCAAATATTCCCTTACACCCTCTCTCTCTCTCTCTCTCTCTCTCTCTCTCTCTCTCTCTCTCTCTCTCTCTCTCTCTCTCTCTCTCTCTCTCTCTCTCTTACCATCATCCTTCTCCCTTCTCATTCCTTAGTCATTTCCCTGTCGCGTTATCCCCTCATTACACCCTCCGCCTCTCTCTCTCTCTCTCTCTCTCTCTCTCTCTCTCTCTCTCTCTCTCTCTCTCTCTCTCTCTCTCTCTCTCTCTCTCTCTCTCTCTCTCTCTCAATCACCACACAACCACTCCAGAGCAAATATCTGACTCCTACATTTTGTTCAGATGGAAATACATTCACAATGGTTCCAACGGTGCTTTGACATTATTCTCCCCCTCCTCGTCCTCCTCCTCCTCCTCCTCCTCCTTCTCCTCCTCCTCCTCATCTTCCTTCCCCTACTCCCCGTTCTCATCTTCTTCTTCTTCTTCTTCTTCTTCTTCTTCTTCTTCTTCGTCTTCTTCTTCTTCTTCTTCTTCTTCTTCTTCTTCTTCCTTCTTCTTCTTCTTCCTCCTAGTCCTTCGTCCTCGTCCTCCTCGTCCTCGTTCTCCGTTCTCGTACTCCTCCTTCTCTTCCTCCTGTTCTTCTTCCTCTTCCTCCTCCTCCTCCTCCTCCTCCTCCTTTTCCTCCTCCTCCTCTTAGTCCTCTTTCTCCTCCTCCTCCTCTTTCTCCTCCTCCTCCTCCTCCTCCTCCTCCTCCTCCTCCTCCTCCTCCTCCTCCTCCTCCTCCTCCTCTCTCTCCTCCTCCTCTTCCTCTTCCTCCTCTTCCTTTTGCGACTTAAAAATGTTCTCGCGGAGTAGAATTTTCACTCCTAGACGGATCCTGTGTCTGGTGCTGACGCGGAGGATCTGGTCGGCGAGGGCTGATTCAGTAGCTGTCTTATGAGGCTGCCTTGCTGCTTTACTGCGCTCTATGGGCGATGGAGGAATGGAGGGAGAGAAGAGAAGAGGTGTATGGACAAGTCTATGGAAGGGGAGAGAGGAAGAGATGTATGGAAGAGGAAAAAGGACAGGGAAAAACGGGGAAAGAGGGAGACAGTGATAAGATTTCAATTAGCGTTGTTATTCCATTCCTAAATTTCTTCTTCATTCGTTTCCTCGTGCTACTTTTCCTCCTTAGTACTCAAGACTCCTTGACTTTTAGCAGCATTAGAGTTAAGATGTGTCTGGACGGGGACAGGAAAAGTGAGAGTAGGTGTGTAAAAGGAGGAGGGATATGAATGGAAAGAGGGAGAAGAGGGGGTGTATGAACGAAAAATGGACAGAAAAGAGAGAGAGAGAGAGAGAGAGAGAGAGAGAGAGAGAGAGAGAGAGAGAGAGAGAGAGAGAGAAAGAGAAAGAGTGGGAAGGTGAAGATGAGGTGGACATTGTTATATCATTCTGGACTACCCTAAAATTTCTTGTCCCTCATTCTTGCCCTCATTTTTTCCTCCGTTTCTACTCAAGGCACCGCGAGTTTTTATAGCAGAATGACAGCTAAGAGGTGCATAAACCAAGAGAATAGAAAGCAGAGAGAGAGAGAGAGAGAGAGAGGGAGCCGTTATTTTATCATTCTGGAGTCTTCTAAGATTTCCTGCCCTTCATTCTTTTCCTCATTTTACTACTTCTTCTCCTTTCCTCATCTTTTCCCTCACTACTCAACTTTCAGAGCAGTATTACAACTTCGCACGGCCAGTCACCTCGTCACCACCTCGTCACCACGCCATCACCACGCCGTCACCACCTCGTTAGTAGGGTGTTTTGAGGGAGGGTCCGTGTCGTGTGGCTGCGTGGAGAAGAGAAACGTTCGGCTATTGTTGTGTTAAGAGGTCCCTAGTGAGATTCCCCAGCAGTCTGTATTCCCTCCCAGGAGTCACGCGGCCCAGCAGGGGGGCTTCACAAACAGGAGTATCGTGGTGTTGGGTCTCTGAGGAGTAACTGAAGGGTCATTGTCGCAGCCAAAATGAGTACTTTTTTCTCTTTGAAGGTTATATGATTTTTTTTTTTTCTTTTTATTTCGTTCGTACCCTCGTTTTGTTTTGTATTTTGTGTGTTTCGTGTCCCTGTCTCTATTTCGTCTTTGTTTCGTCTCTCTCTCTTTCTCTCTCTCTCTCTCTCTCTCTCTCTCTCTCTCTCTCTCTGTCATATCACTAACTTCTTTTATCATTTTGTTTCGCTTACCATCTTTTCTTTTTGTTTTACTCTTCCCATTCTGCCTGACTGTCTCTCATCACATTTACTTTTGTCCCTTAATGCTCCGGACTTCCTCTCTTCCTCTTTTATTCATCTTTACGATTCTTCCTCATTTTTTTTTTCTCTCTCTCTTGTCCCTCCTCCTCTTCTTGGTTTTCATCACAGACGCAGACAGCCTTTCTATTGCTCATCTTCTTTGTTCAGATCCACTCTTTATCTCCCCTCCCTTTCTGGATTTACTTTCCCTGTTCTTTCATTTTTTTTACTGTCATTATAATTATATATTTCATCGTTACTAATTCTTTTTGTAATTTATATATACGGTTACTCTCTCTCTCTCTCTCTCTCTCTCTCTCTCTCTCTCTCTCTCTCTCTCTCTCTCTCTCTCTCTCTCTCTCTCGTATTACATGAACATTTTCTATTACTTTCTTTTCATTCTTCATTATCAGTATGTAAATCGGTTTATATTAGATAAGGTTAGGTTAGGTTAAATCTTTCTAGACTGGTGTTTTTTCTTTTCTTTTAAACAGCATTCACAGCCATTACATTTATACACTAGTAGACACATAGGAAATTCATCTTTAGTAGTTTTTTCTTTTAATACTCAACATTTAAGTGTAATTCAAGTTAAATATAATAGCACAAGATATCACAGTTATTCTCTTTCTTAATTACGCCTCGGTATTGCCACCCTCACTCCCCAACACACACACACACACACACACACACACACACACACACACACACACACACACACACACACACACACACACACACACACACACTGCACGTGGACAAGGAGAGGAGGTCTTTGCTATATATATATATATATATATATATATATATATATATATATATATATATATATATATATATATATATATATATATATATATACTTTCATGTTTACCTTTTCCTTTCAATTTCCAATGCTGATTTCATTTATTTTTCTGCTTCATTTTCTTGTTTCTCTCTGAATAAGTATACATATTTAACAACAAAGAGAGAAGTATCGTGTGTGTGTGTGTGTGTGTGTGTGTGTGTGTGTGTGTGTGTGTGTGTGTGTGTGTGTGTGTGTGTGTGTGTGTGTGTGTGTGTGTGTGTGTGTGTGTGTGTGTGTGTGTGTGTGTGTGTGTGTGTGTGTGTGTGTGTGTGTGTGTGTGTGTGTGTGTGTGTGTGTGTGTGTGTGTGTGTGTGTGTGTGTGTGTGTGTGTGTGTGTGTGTGTGTGTGTGTGTGTGTGTGTGTGTGTGTGTGTGTGTGTGTGTGTGTGTGTGTGTGTGTGTGTGTGTGTGTGTGTACTAGTGACGTAAACAATAGAAAAGGAAAAGAAAAAACCCTCAGAGTAAGGAAGAAATAAAGGCAAGGTATATACATAGTTCAGAGGGAAAGAACGAGAGCGAAGAAAGAAGAAAAGGAAGTTGATAGACTGATACGAGAGGACTTTCAGACAATAGAGAAGAAAGAAAGAATAGATGGAAAGAATAATGAATGGAAGAATATTTAAGGAGAGGTGTGGTAGAGATACGTAGAAGCAAACAACTAAAGGGAAAAACAGAGGACATTAAGACGGAAGTACAGAAGGAAAAAAGCGTAGAGAGAAAGAATGATAGATGGAAGAGTACCTGGAGGAAGTGAGACAGAAAAGCTAGGCAGGGGAAGGGATGGATGAGAGATGGACGGAAAGAAAAAGGAGGAAGGGCCTGGTTTATAAAAATACTAATCCCCGAGGGCCACATTGTCCTGTAACCAAGGCAGCAAGTCACGTGGGCGAGCTGAGGGGATGGAGGGAAGAGGGGGAAGAGGGGGAAGAAAAATCGGGAAGAGTATATATGAATAGAAAAGTTAAGAGAGGTTGTGATCACAGGACTGAGGCATTATTGTTGTGTGTGTGTGTGTGTGTGTGTGTGTGTGTGTGTGTGTGTGTGTGTGTGTGTGTGTGTGTGTGTGTGTGTGTGTGTGTGTGTGTGTGTTTGTTTGTAATTCACCACGGTCGTCTGCTGGTCACCCAACCAGCCTTCCCCATTACGGAGCGAGCTCAGAGCTCATAGAGCGATCTTCGGATAAGCCTGAGACCACAACACACTCCACACACCGGGAAAGCGAGGCCACAATCCCTCGAGTTACATTCCGTACCTATTTACTGCTAGGTGAACAAGGGTTACACATTAAGAGGCTTGCCCATTTTCCTAGCCGCTTTCCGGGACTCTTGGTTGTGAATCGAGCGTGCTAACAACTACACTACTCGGTGTGTGTGTGTGTGTGTGTGTGTGTGTGTGTGTGTGTGTGTGTGTGTGTGTGTGTGTGTGTGTGTAATTCACTGCTTGATCTGCTGCAGTCTCTGACGAGACAGCCAGACGTTACCCTACGGAACGAGCTCAGAGCTCATTGTTTCCGATCTTCGGATAGGCCTGAGACCAGGCACACACCACACACCGGGACAACAAGGTCACAACTCCTCGATTTACATTCCGTACCTACTCACTGCTAGGTGAACAGGGGCTACACGTGAAAGGAGGGCCGGGGAATCGAACCCCGGTCCTCTGGCTTGTGAAGCCAGCGCTCTAACCACTGAGCTACCGGGCCGTGTGTGTGTGTGTGTGTGTGTGTGTGTGTGTGTGTGTGTGTGTGTGTGTGTGTGTGTGTGTGTGTGTGTGTGTGTGTGTGTGCGTGTGTGACATTCAATATTCAGCATCGAATACACTAATAAAGTATTGACACATTTATAAATGGATGAATTCATTAATATGAATGTTATCACAATAAATAATGAGGGAGTTTATCAAAGTACAGCACCTCACTACATGTTACTGGGGATATAATACATAAAAGCCACCTGCAGCCAAAATTACATGAATAATTCATTGTATTTTCTTTACCTTACTATAATAGTTGCAATAAGCTCTTTTTAGGAGGAAAAAGAGGTTAATGATTAGATAACAACAATAAATGGACGAAGAATAAAAAACATACATTACTTTAATGAAAAAAAACGATACATAGTGAACGAAAGAGATGAAAATGAATAATAAAAAAAGAAAATAACGAAGGAGGAAAAGGAATGAGTGATCATCATTAGGATAAAAAGGAAAAGGAAAAACACGTCCTTAGCATAGAAGAGGAGGAGGAGGAGGACGGAAAAAATAGTGAAGAAGAGATGAAGAATGTAGAGAAAAAACATGAAAGAAAGAGAGGTTACAGAAAAAAAAGAAAGAAAAGAATAATGTGGAAAAAGGAAGAGGAAGGAAAGTAACATTAAAAAGAAAAAAACAAAACGAAATACAAATAAAAAAACAAACTGAAAAAACAAATATATCGAGGAAAAGAGGACAATGACACACTGAAGGAAAAGAAAATAAGAAAGACGAATAAAAAAAGACAGAAAAGGAAAAGTAAATGAGAGTGGACCACAAGCCCTTTGATGAAGCCAACTGGGACTCACTGTATCCTCAGGACGCGCCGGGAAACATACTTAGGATTCTGTGTTTCCTCCGTGTTTTATTTAATTTTCTCTCCATTTTTTCCCACTGATGACGAGAAGGACAAACATAGGAACAGGTCCATCTCTCTCTCTCTCTCTCTCTCTCTCTCTCTCTCTGTGTGTGTGTGTGTGTGTGTGTGTGTGTGTGTGTGTGTGTGTGTGTGTGTGTGTGTGTGTGTGTGTGTGTGTGTGTGTGTGTGTGTGTGTGTGTGTGTGTGTGTGTGTGTGTGTGTGTGTGTGTAGTATATAGTGAATAGAGAGTGAAAATGGTGTGTCAGGCGAAGGGGAAGGTGATGGATCAATACGACCAGCTGTACACACACACACACACACACACACACACACACACACACACACACACACACACACACACACACACACACACACACGTCACTCACTTTTATAAAAAAACGAACATGTACATAGGCAAGACAAAATATAAAGTAGATAAATAAACAATGTAGGTAATAATAGTAACAATAGTAGTAATAACAATAGATAAATGATTATAAAATTTGGAATGTATGTTGAAGTATGTAAGAATAAAAAGAAAGAAATTAATAAGTCAAAAAAAAAGAAAAGAAATGGTGGAATGATAAAAAAAAAAAGTTATTACAGAAAAGTAACATAAAAAGAAAAGAAACAGAAAAGTCGTTGTGAGAAAGAATAGTTCTTATCTTCCTAATTAAATATACATACAAAAGGACACACACACACACACACACACACACACACACACACACACACACACACACACACACACACACACATACACACCTTCACAACTTGGCACATTGAATTCAACAGCAATAACATAAAAAAATGCTAAAAAAATGTGAGCGTAAAAGAAAATGAAAGAAATAAAGAAAGGAGAGCAGAAAAAGTAAAGTATTCAAAGTAAAAATGAAACTGATGCAATTTCAAACATTTTCCCGCCTTTTTTTCCTTTTCCTTTTTTTGTCCAGGAAACGCGAATAGTTTCTGTTTTTAATGCTCCACGAAGTTATAGAATTGTTGCCCGTCAAAAAGAAGGGGGAGGAAGGAGAGAGGGAGAAGAGAACGGGAGAGAAAAGAGGAAGAGAAAAGTAGAAGAGGAGAGAGAGAGCAAGGGAAAAGATATGGAGACTTCCCTCACTTCTCTTTTCTCCCACCAGCATCTCTCTCTCTCTCTCTCTCTCTCTCTCTCTCTCTCTCTCTCTCTCTCTCTCTCTTGTACGCCTTTCCCTTTACTAATGCCCACTGAGCCAAGTCTTTTTAATTAATTACTTTCGATAGGCTATTATTGATGATTATGTGGTGGTGGTGGTGGTGGTGGTGGTGGTGGTGGTGGTGGTGGTGGTGGTGGTGGTGGTGGTGGTGGTGGAGGGAGTTCTGTTCTGGATGTGGTGGTGGTGGTGATAGAGTTGTTTTTGTTTAGAAAAGAAGAACAAGAACAAAAAGAACAACAACAACAACAAGATGAAGAACAAGAAGTACAAGAAAGAGGAAGAACAAGAGCAAGAGCAAGAATAAAAAAAAACAAGAAGAACAAGCACAAGGACAATAGGTACACCAAGAAGAGGTAGTAGTAGTAGTAGTAGTAGTAGTAGTAGTAGTAGTAGTAGTAGTAGTAGTAGTAGTAGTAGTAGTAGCAGCAGTAGTAGTACCGGTAGTCGTAGTCGTAGTCGCAGTACTAGTAGAAGTAGTAATAGTAGTAGTAACAGTAACGAGAACACATTACCCCGCAAAAAATGATAATCATATCCCATACGTAAACCAGAAGGAAAACAGATCAAATAACCGATTAAAACTCTTTATTACACAACCTTGAACGAGTGAGTGAGAGAGACACAAATAATAACAACCACAGCCTCCACGTCTCCCTAACATAAGCTGCCCCTATCCTGTGTCACCGCGCCACGCTCCCTCACACCAATCCCAAACGCAATCCCAAACGCCTACCAATCCTTTTACATATGCCGGCAATTTTTCTCCCGCGTCTTAAGGCCAAGGTCGCGTCCCTCGGAGGTGGCATCAAGAAATATTGGTGTGTGATGCATCGCCATCCATCCGACGACGTGACACACACACACACACACACACACACACACACACACACACACACAGTGCAGAGAGCAGACAGAGCAGAGAGAGAGAGAGAGAGAGAGAGAGAGAGAGA
>NC_059271.1:18372199-18377199 GCF_017591435.1 Portunus trituberculatus | reverse complement strand
AACTAATCTCGGTCGGTAGTCGATTTTACATACCACACTCAACTGCAGAGAGTTTAGCGTTTTCCTTGTAATGTGAACTTTATAACTTAAAAACCTATCACGTGTTAGGTTTGTGTCTTTACTCTTTATTTGTTATTCTACTACAGGTAAATCAAGTGTCAGTTTCTATAAGGCGACTTTCGATGAATCAAATGTAATAATAAGAAGCACAAAGCATAGGCTACTCGACTATGTTCTTCACTGAACGATCTTTCTATAACATGAAAACAAAGAATAAAAGTAATAAGAAGCTTCAAGTAGCCGTCAGCCCTACTGTGATCCTCCCTGTCTGTACGAAGCGTTCCTGTTGGTATTAGGCTTGGGTGATCTTTACTAATATATTGGTCAGATCGAATAGACTGAAATTTGGTGTGGTCGTAGTGAGTACATTTTATATTTCGTGATGTGATGTATGATATGATTGATATGTAAAAGTGTATATGTATCATGTGTGTACTTGTAAATTGCCAGTGTAGAAAGCATTGAAATATATTAAAGTACATGAGTGTACAGCGTATTTGAGTGAATGTGGTAATTGTAATATATATAGAAATAGTATGTAAGAGAAAGACAACAAGTTTATAATACTTTGTCTTAGAAGTGTCAAGAGTGTGTGTCACATACAACAGAAAAAATGGAGTGGAGATGAGATGGATGACTGAATGATCCACTACATTCCTACCTATTTCCACGTATCAATTTCACCCGTAAACATGTCTAATCTTCTCTCACAATCTCCCTAATGACTCTGAACTGCCAACCTAATTACTGAGTCTATTTCATTCATATACCACACTGAAAAACAATTACTCAATACACAGTTACAATGCTCAATGCCATTTCCCTCAGTGCACTCGTAACATTCTTAAAATTTGAATTAATCAACAATCTACATATAAAAAAAGAGAAGAATAAAGGCTATGATAGAAAACTAGACCACTGAAGAAGGCACAAGGTCAGGTCAGGGACGAAAGGAAACACCTGAGCGTAAAAATTATCCCTGACCAGAAGGTGCCACGTGACTCGAGCTTCAAGTAGACTAGTGATCAAAAGAGTTTAAAGTAGGAGCGAGTAAAAGAAAATGTAACGTAGGTACGTAAGCTCCTGCTGCTGTCTTCCCTGGAACATTATGTCACCCGTTGAGGTACACCTGTTGCTAATGGCGGCCGAGAGAGAGAGAGAGAGAGAGAGAGAGAGAGAGAGAGAGAGAGAGAGAGAGAGAGAGAGAGAGAGAGAGAGAGAGAGAGAATTCCTTAAACACATGCTGGTAGTTATTTGTCAAGAACAGGAGTCGGAGAACACTGGGATACAAGTGGAAACTTTCAGTGAAACAAAAGCTGGAATAATATATAAATAATAGCTTTATTTTCTTCCTGTCCTTTGCAGCTCAGGGCATATATCTGAACACTGATAAACTTGACGGATCACATCTAAAAAATATAACAGATCCTAGAAGACATTTCCATTATCGATCTAAACAAAACAATAATTACTTTTAGTCCTGTTTGATTAGAAAGCCTATGAAAACACTGCAAAATTAGCCCTACTGCCTTATATAATCCAATTTTTTCATCATTTATTTTAGAACGTTCCCAAAATAACAGCAACGGTCAAAGTTGATAAACAGATGATAACAGCAGATGTGCTTTTTGTTGGTAAGCTGGCAAACGAAAATGGTTAACTATGGATCTTAGCCTGGGTCTAGAAAGAACAAGCAACAAGGATTAGAGGAAGACAAAAAACAACGCATGATGAGGGTAACTCAGATATGAAGAGTAACAGGGCGGTAACGAGCTACTAAGCGGGGAACACTGTGGATGGGAAACAGCAGGTTAAATGGAAGAAAATAACCTTCTGGAGGGTTACTAAAAATGATTTAACGGGAGAAAGGTACGTCAGAGAGGAAATACCAATTACTTTATATGGCAAACGGTAGACGAGTGGAAAATTAACTACTAAACGGAGGGACATGGCGAATTATTTGAAAATGGAAGACACATTTAGGAAGGAAACACCAGTTACTGCAGAGTGGAAACAGTAAATGAATGGAAGAATCTAAATATTTGAAGAAATGTGATCAATAATTAATATTTCAAATGAAAAAAACATTCTAGAAAGGAAACATATTAATTTGAAGTCGAATAAGAGTATATGAGTAAAAAAAAAAAAAAAAACTAAACAGATGGATGGAGATAACGAGCAATACCAACAAGTAGAAAAATAAGCTAAAGAAATTTCCACGGAAACATATCACATGAAAGAGAGGAAATAATAAATACATGAAGATGAAGTGAACACAGATAACACCGGAGTCCTGGCGAGGTAATTAGTCACTTGAATGGAAAACCAACACGAAAACATCTACCTACAGGGAACTAATTAGTGAGCCAAGTGGGAAAAACGGGACTTCATGGAGCATATATACACGGGAGTACGATGGAACACAAAGGAAAAACAAAAAATCAGCAAACAACATGACCTCTATGATTATGTATGGGATTAAACATACAGTATACGAGTAATTGAACGGTGGAGATGAACAACAAAAAGGAAAGCACTAGGAATGAGAAAAGAAAAGAACCCAAGCATGTCTGATTATTAAGATAAAGGACACGAACGTAACAGTGACATCAGGGAAATAAAATAACATAAAAGCTGCTTAGAAAAATTAATGGCAAGGTAATGACAAAGACTTCAAGGAGATAATATTGCGAGTTGAACACTTACACTTTTCCATTGTCGTCTCCCAACCATTGTCAGACGCTGAGAAAAGAAAGGAAAGAAAATAAGGAGCTGGTAAAGATAGATATTATTAAACAGGATATGAAAAGCAATCACATTAGATACATGATTACATATATTAATTTGAAGGATATTCACACACTGTTCGCTCTTCTCAGTCTCTCCTTCTTACATTTCGTCTTCCTCCTTTATCAACTTTTTTTCTCTTTCTTTCTCCTCTTATGTCTTCTTCACTTTCTCTTCCAAATTAAACTGATTTTTCTTCCCCTCTTCCTCTTCCACTTCCTATCTCTTCCATCTCTTCTTCGTCCCCTCGACCTGCTCTTCCTGTTTCTTTTTCACTTTTTTCTCCACGTTTTCTTCCTCTTCTTCCTCGTCCTCTCCCTCCTCTTCCTCCTCCTCCTCCTGAACCAACAGAGTAACGTAACAAACATTAGAGATAAAACTCCTACGGAACAGAGCAGGTAACCTCCACCACCTCTTCTTCTTCCTCTTCCTTCTCCTCCTATTCCTCCTCCTCCTCCTCCTCCTCCTCCTCCTCCTCCTCCTCCTCCTCCTCCTCCTCCTCCTCCTCCTCCTCCTCCTCCTCCTCCCAAAATAACAAGCACAAGCGAAGAAGAGACAAGAGTGGCAACAGGAACGCGAATAAATAATAACAACGAAGAAAGAAATTCGTGATTATGCAACGTACGCGAAAAAGAGAGAGAGAGAGAGAGAGAGAGAGAGAGAGAGAGAGAGAGAGAGAGAGAGAGAGAGAGAGAGAGAGAGAGAGAGAGAGAGAGAGAGAGAGAGAGTATAAGAAAGAGGCAGCCAGGGTTAATCTCGCTTTAATCAGCAACTCATCAAGGACCGGCAAATGTGAACAATGTGACAGGGCTCAGTAATGTGGAGGAGGAAAAAATATATATGTGTGCGAGGCTGGGTGAGGTTGGGTAAAGTTTGCTGGGTGAGGCGGGTTAGTGTTGCCTCAAACTGCGTGGGTAAGGTTGAGTGGAAGTGATGTAACCGAGTTTATATTGTTCATTACATTGTGAGTAAGGCTCGGTAATGCTGGGTGAGGCTGGCTGGGGTTGATTAGTTTAGACCTGCGTCAGTGTAAGAAAGGTTAAGAATAATGTTAGGTAAATGAGTAAACTGTTTGTTAAATGGTTCTTAAATTTAGACTAAGCGTAAGTGAGACTGGATAATACCATGGAACTTTGCAAAAGGCTGAGTAAGGCCAGGTACAGATAGATAAGACTGAGTTAAATAGAGAGATGAGTAAGAATAATCATCATACCTTGCTAAGACTGAGAGACATAAAGTGAATGCTAAAAAAGGCTGAGTAAGGTTAAGGAAGACTGGATAGAATTAAGTAAATCTGAGTAACTAATGATGAAACGGATGAAGAAGATTGGTTAAGAATGATAAATTATTAAAAGGATGTTTAATGATGGTGAAAAAGACTGACGATTGCTAAGTAAGACTGAGAAAGACTTAAGGAGGTGGTGAATCACACTGAATATAGCTCAAATAGAAGGAAAAGGGAAGAGTAAGAATTGGGAAGACTGGAAGAGACTGAAGAAGACCAAAGAAAACTAAGGAAGATAGAGGAAGACTGAGCAAGAATAAGCCTGAATGAATTTGTGCAATGCGGCATAACAAAACTTGGAGAAGAGGATTAGAGTATTCATGTATGTATGTATTTATGTATGTATGTGTGTATGTAGGTTTCTCCGGCTTTGAGGAAACACTGAAACAACGAATGGCCTGAAGGGTAAGAAAGTATTTAAATGCCTGCATAGTAAGATTACCTTCAAACACGTGTTCTCTCTACCTCCCAGCATCAACCTGCCAACACTTACTTTCCAACATCCCCTTCAAGCACTGACCTTCCAACATCAACCTGCCAACACACCCACACTTCCAAACACCTAACATTCTTCCTCTCTAACATTCCTATCTTCTAACATTATTCCCTGCCCACCAGCCAGCCCAGACCGCCCGCTCCTCTCCTATCCAATTCTGGCAGCTCGCTTTCCCTACATGTAATAGCCAGCAGTGACCCCGCGGCCTAGTTTTATCTTAATGCGAAAAAAGGGAACCACCAGCCAGACTCCTGTACCTTACTGACCCACAGACCAAAACGAAATTAAGAATAAATATAAACGGAAGCTCGGGTATTTCTATGTGTGTGTGTGTGTGTGTGTGTGTGTGTGTGTGTGTGTGTGTGTGTGTGT
>NC_059271.1:18354699-18369699 GCF_017591435.1 Portunus trituberculatus | reverse complement strand
CAGGGGCTACACGTGAAAGGAGACACACCCAAATATCTCCACCCGGCCGGGGAATCGAACCCCAGTCCTCTGGCTTGTGGAGCCAGCGCTCTAACCACTGAGCTACCGGGCGTGTGTGTGTGTGTGTGTGTGTGTGTGTGTGTTGTATTGTGTGAACATTTGATCTCTCCTAAAATGTCGCTAGAACTTTTAGACTCATGAATAGTAACTGAAAAACTTAACAGTGATTGAAATTTGTGGACACGATAAACAACCAATGTAATCTTTTATCTCTTCATTTCAGTCTCATTCACAATATCAAGACATTTCCACTCCCATAACAACACAAGTTACAGATACCTTCTTCCTCTCTCTGTCTCCTGCACTTAAATATTTACTTCTCCGAAAAAATGACAAAATGAAACAATAAGAAAACTGAAAACTTTACAATCACCAAAACACTCAAAACAATAACTCCAACTAACACCATTTTTTCCACCACTCCCAAGAAGAGTGTGTGTGTACATTTCGAACTCCACTTTACCTGAAGAAATAATTAGATATAGCTAAAATAAACAAAATCAGCCAGTACCATTTTTCTTCATCTTTTATTTCCACCTTAATCTATAAATCCTTAAAAATACAGAAAACTATTAAAATAAATTTGTAATTAAATAAATGAAATAAAACTTAATCCTCACCCAAGAATATTAAAAAACGATACATTCGCTAAAGGACTTAAGAAAATTAATAACCATCACCACTTTTTCCCACTACCTAGAGAGCTGCGTCATCTTTAATTTAATTTCCTCAAACTAACCAAAAAAATACTTGAATAAACTAAGAATAAACGAGTCGCCCTTTTTGTTCGACTTCACAAGCGCGCATGTACTGCATTCATTTCACGATGATTCACGGCAAGTAATGTAAGGAAAGAAAGGTGCTGATATTACCTGGCGCTGGTACACGGAAGGTTAATCATGGTGGCTCCCTTTTTTCAAGACAAATGGTGCTTCAACGGCGCTTCACTTGACCGAAATCGCGATCCTGGTTAGTAGGGACCATGTAAGTGGTGGCTCTCAGTGACCTACGTGTGTGCCTTCATAAATAAGAGGTGGCGTGTGTTTGGAAGTGTGTTTTCTGACGTGCAGTGGACAGGGCTATCAGTGAAGCATGGTTATGTGTCAGCTTTCATAATATTAATTTTCTCTCTCTCTCTCTCTCTCTCTCTCTCTCTCTCTCTCTCTCTCTCTCTCTCTCTCTCTGAGGTATGGGAAGGGACCATGAGTGAGGCACCTATTCGGGGATTTACAGGAGGAGTGCTAACAGTCGCCTGCCAGAGCACAGGTGCGGCCAAAGCCAGATGTTACATTGCACTGACTTGTTGGCACAGCGTGATGGTCCCTGTTGACGGCGCTCTGGGGATGTTTGGGGAGATAGGGGAATGGTGAGAGATGGTGGTGATGTTGTGAGGGTTGCTTCATTCTCTCTCTCTCTCTCTCTCTCTCTCTCTCTCTCTCTCTCTCTCTCTCTCTCTCTCTCTCAAGCAAGTCTCAAAACCAGCATGGTTGACAGAAAACAGCAGAGGATGCTAAGAATACATTTCCCATCTTCCCTTTCATTACCAACTTGATTTTTCTTTCCATGCTTCTTAGAAACCTTCAAAAACATCTTATTATAATTTGAGCTCTTCCTCTTCTCAACAAGCTCTCCTTTTCCTTCTTCTCCTCCTACGAACCAGTTTTTCCCCTCCTAAGTCATCACCATACTCATAACACTCATTTTCCTCGCGCTCATTTTCCCTATCGCCTCCTCCCACGTGGCCTCTCCGTTATCTTTCAATCGCTCTCACACTTTCATTTCCCTCTAGAACATATTTCAGCGCCTCCACAATGCTATTTCCAAGGGGACTACTTCCTCAGCCACGTTCATTGTTGACTCCGAAGCTGCCGCCCCTTCCAAGTTACTTCTCCCTCCCGTACCTCTTTCCTATCTGTTAGTCCTCCTCCCGCTACCTTCCCCCCCTCCTCTCTTCTCTCTTCCTTCTTCTCCTCCCTCTCTTCCCTTCATCCCCCCATACTCCTGCATCACGTTATTCCCGCTCCTCTCTCCCTCTCCCCTTCTCTCCAGCTTCTCCTCCTCCATCTCTTCTGCCACCTCCCGTCCTCCTGTCCTCACGCCTTGCCGTTCCCCAACCCTCCCTAACTAACACAAAGCCCTTTAACAAACAAGTCTCCCCTCCTCTCCCTTCCTTAACAATGTATAAACTGGAGATTACAATTACTACTGCGGCCTGACAATATAGTTAGTTACCACACTTACTACTACTACTACTACTACTACTACTACTACTACTGATTCTACTTCTACTTTCACCATTACTGCGATTACTCTTTGTCCTTCTTCTCATCCTCCTGCTCCTCCTCCTCCTCCTCCTCCTCCTCCTCCTCTTCCTCCTCCTCCTCCTGCTTCTCCTCCTCCTTGTGTATGGGATTTACAAACGCCCCCAAGGGAAGGAGGAGACGTTCGAATATTGGAAGATTAATATTTCCACTAAAGTTTCCCCCCAGAGCATAAAGTCCGCCTGTATTTTTCTTTTTCCCTCCTCCTCCTCCTCCTCCTCCTCCTCCTCCTCCTCCTCCTCCTCCTCCTCTTCCTCTGTTGTGTATGTGAATAGAGAGCGAAAAATAAAGAGAAAAAAAAAGCCTACAAGCGAAGATCACTACCAGTATTTTAGGGGAGAGAGAGAGAGAGAGAGAGAGAGAGAGAGAGAGAGAGAGAGAGAGAGAGAGAGAGAGAGAGAGAGAGAGAGAGAGAGAGAGAGAGAGAGAGAGAGAGAGAGAGAGAGAGAGAGAGCAATTTACTGGATCTTTTCTTTTTTTTTTTTTTGTTTACCTGTTTGTTCGTATGTTTGTTTGTTTGTCCGTTTGCTGTCATTACCTTACCGGTTATGAGAAAAAGGAAAAAAATTGTAATGTTTTTTTTCTAGGAATGCTGACAATTGCAACCATTTTCCCTCCCCCCCTCCCTGATTGTGATACTTGCAGACATATTCACTATATTTTTTTTCTTCCATCTCGCGTGTCTCGCAATTAAAAAAGAAAAAAAAACTTATAGTCTCTTGCAAACTCTTCCTATTCCGTGACATTAAGAAAAATAAATGCAATAAACGCGTTCGCAATAGCCATAATTGTACAGCACCCTCAAGACTTGTCTGGTACGGAACATTGTAGAAGTAACACACACACACACACACACACACACACACACACACACACACACACACACACACACACACACACACACACATTGATAAAAACTCATTTGTGAAACGACACATAAGCACACAAGCGGTAGGCAGGGGGAGGTCCTCTTCCTCTTCTTCTTTTACCTCTTCTTTTTCTTCCTCCTCCTCCTCCTCCTCCTCCTCCTAATTTTTCCTCCTCCTCTTCCTGCTCCTCCTAATTTTCTCCTCCTCTCGAAACCAACAAAAGGGAAAGCTCATGAAAAAGAGGAGGAGGAGGAGGAGGAGGAGGAGGAGGAGGAGGAGGAGGAGGAGGAAAAGGAAGAGGAAGAGGAGAAAGAGGAGAGTGAGGCGAAGGAGGAGGAACAGGAGCAGGAGAGGAGGAGAAAGAAAAACAATTATTTGAACAAGAACAACAAGAACAAAAACAATAATAAAACAGCAACAAGAACAAGAACAAGATAAAAGAAACTATACAAAAATAAGGAAAGAAAGCAAGCACCACCACCACCACCATCACCACCGCCACCTCCACCTCCACCGCCGCCGCCACCTCGGGATAAAGAGCGTGGATTTACGAGCTGGTGTGAGTGCAACTTCCCGCGCCCCTGTAAACTTTTGAACGAGCGGGTGGAGGAGGAAGGAACGCCGGAGCAGATTTTGCCTTATTTCACCTTGACTAATGCGCCCCAGCCCTACCTGCCTCCATCCATCCAACACCCTCCCTTCCCTTCCTTCCTCCCTCCCTCCCACCCTCCCTCCAGTAACCCTCTCCATCATTCCTCTTAACTCCCTCCATTCCTCTCCCTTCACCACCAACTGCCCTTACCCATTCCTTCTCTTCCTCCTCTTCCTCTTCCTCTTCCTCCTACCCCTTTCCTCCTCCTCCTCCTCCTCCTAGTAACAGACTCATATCCGTCTTAACAACATTTTTCTCGTCCCAGTTTCGCGGCATTCATTTCTCATTCATTGCTTTGTATATTTAGATTTGTTGCGCATTTATTGGATATTCGTGTTTTAAAAAGTGTGTGTGTGTGTGTGTGTGTGTGTGTGTGTGTGTGTGTGTGTGTGTGTGTGTGGCTTAGCGAGCGTCCTCTAAGAGCATCTCGCCCTTGGGAGCAACACTTTCTTTCATCGTTCATTCCATGTTCTCTCTCTCTCTCTCTCTCTCTCTCTCTCTCTCTCTCTCTCTCTCTCTCTGCTTTACTTGTCGCTCGTCTTTTCTTTCATTTTTCTTTTATCTGAGTGCTTCTACACCTTTGAGTGGCCACACACACACACACACACACACACACACACACACACACACACACACACACACACACACACACACACACACACACACACTCACGGTCTTAAGAGTCTTGCAAATAATTTTTACTCCCAAGCCATCCTGCCATCAAGAGGTTTAGGATTCAAGGCACTTTTCTAGTTTTTTTTTTCTTCACTTGTGATGGACGGACCAGCTTGTCTAATGCTGCACACTCCATCAAATGCCAGAATGATAGTCTCCTCACCTCGCCTGTGTCACGTGCCGTCCTACCTACGAAACATTTCATCTCGTTTGTAAAGTTTTCCCTCTTTAGAAATAAAATGACCTCAGGTTAAATTTCTAGCTTGTATTTATTTACGTGAGGCTCATTTTTAGGTTTCTTTTTTTCATGTATAGGAATATTTGTGGGAGCAATTTGCTTTGTATAGAAATGTCTTTGTGGTTTAGAATTGTGTGTTAGCTGAAGCTCTCATTATACAAGTATTTGTTGAGTAGTAGTAGTAGTAGTAGTAGTAGTAGTAGTAGTAGTAGTAGTAGTAGTAGTAGTAGTAGTAGTAGTAGTAGTAGTAGCAGTAGCAGTAGCAGCAGTAGCAGTAGCAGCAGTAGTAGTAGTAGTAGTAGTAATAGCAGTAGTAGTAGTAGTAGTAGTAATAGAAGTAGTGATAGTAGTATTAGCAGCGATAGTGGTATCAGTGGTTGTCGTGGTAGTGGTGGTGGTGGTGGTGGATAGTAGTGGTAATGATATCAGTGCTCAATTATCTATTCTGCATATAATCTCGTTATTACACTTCATTTCGAGAAGAAAGTGGGGACAAATGTTGGAAGTCAGTTAAAATTTTACAATTACCTATTCAAAATTAAAATATACATTAAGTCAAGTCGTACCGTGAGATTTATTCAGGACAAATTATGATGTGATTTATTCAGTGTGCTCTAATTAGCTTTTCATAATTCATCGTTGATCGTTGGAGTTACAAGCACGTGTCAGGCTTGCGTGTTCATTGCATGCTGCATTGCTCAACAAAAGAAGGTTGTTTCTGATTTCACTCTTGTTGGTAATACATGGAGGTGATCTCTGCACCAATACCAAATGTCACGACACCACTGAAATAACATGGTAACGCGGGAATCTAATGCAACCGGTCTCGTTAGAAAAATACCGGAATTTTCAGGTGTATCTTATCTTCACTGGTTATATCATTAATTATTTTCCTTCGCTGTTACCTCGTGTGGGTGTGCGTGCGTGCGTCAAAGTGAGTGAAGCTTCGATAGAAAAGTATTAATAAGCGGTTAGAATTAAAAGAGCTTTGATGGAAATTAAGCTAGAAAATAATGAGATCACTTGGTAGTTTTATAGACACCTGCCCGCGACACACCAACACTGACGGCGCCACGTGAACCAATTTGCATCACGACTCGGCTCAGGAAAAGAGTATCTACTTAAAAATTACAGTTGCTTCATTACTAAATGTACGTATCGGTAACAATTTAAAAACGCATCACAATTTTCACCAGTATCGCTAGTGTACTAAAACAACACAAACAAAAACAAATAAACATGTATTTCTTTCGTTAAAAACACCTTGCCGCGGTAGCAATTATCATATTAAATGTCGTTATTTCAATATACTTTTACTTATCAACAGCATAACAGGAATAAAGCTTATCGAACAGCTGACAGGTCATACGAGTCGTAATGTCAGTGTCAGAGCGTCCGTCTCTGAAATAAAGTACAGGGCTATCACAAAACGTTCTCCTATTCTTAAGTCACACTGCAATATACAGTCTTGGAAACTTAATCACAGTAGTTTAAATTTTAAGAATTCTAGAAAAGAATTGCAACCATTCACTTTTTTCATTCTCCATTTTCTTTAAATTTATTTACCTAATTCCATCAATTTCAGTGATTCTTGCTACACTCCATTAGGTTTGAAAAATCACTACATTAGAACAGCAAATTCTGCAAACAGTTCTTCAGTTTTCTCTGTTTTCATTTTTGCTTTCCTTTGCAATCAAACTAAGAATCATTCCAGCAAGACTCCATTTTACACAGAACAATCACCACATTCATACCAGAAGTTTACACCAACAAATTTTCTCTACGAGTACTCAATTTTGCAAGCACACTAGACGCACAGGCAATAGCAATCACCACTTGTCCTCAGTGAATGTACCCGACAGGGAAAAAGTGCTTCAGAAAGATGATTATTTTGTGTCGCAGCTCACAGACACGTTATCGGGTTTTTGTCACAAGTTTCTCGGTGCATAACTTCCTAGAATAACAAAGTAACAGCGCAGAACAAAATACAAAGAATCCCACCCACTGACACACTCCAGGAGTAATCTTTAGGCGTACACCTCATGAAACTCACAACAGTGTCTCTTTTATCAAATGTTCTTTCATTTACAAATAACTTCTATTTGCTATTTTAGTTTACTCTCAACTTTCTGGTAATGTAGGAATGTTAGTGATTATTTTCATTTTAAGAAGAGTTTTGGCCATGAGAGATATAAACTGGTTGGATAAAAAAAATGCCCTAAAAGAGCCAGATAGTAAAGGCTTAGACAAAATTACCTTAATTTTGAAACATCTTTTTTGAAAGAGATTAAGTCATAAAATAGTATTAGTCATATTTTTCAATATATGTTCTAACTTACTGGTTGACTGAATAAATGAACGAATATAATGTCTTCCTTTGTACCTAAAATGTTACGGTAAAGATGTGAATGCCTGCCATCCGCCGCCGGTGAGATATTCAATCAAGAATAAGTGCACCTTTTTTTTCTCCTGCACCTGTTACTCCTCACTGCTGACACCGCGCCTGTAAATACCAGCACACCAACTACACCTAATGTACCATACTAGAGGTCATTCTTCGTTACCAAAGATGTACAGTACTGTAGTGTCATTAACATGTGATCTGCACGATATGTATATTCAATTGTGTTTGGAGCTTTTTTTATCAATAATTACTCACTTTGTCTAATTTACAACCATTTACACGCATTGTAATTTATTCTCTTTTAGAAAGATATTAAAACACATATGATGATAAACTAAGCAAAAATTAGTTCTCTCTATCTATGTAGAATGTTGCTCCCTACACACTTCACAAAGACTGCAAATGAGTGAAGTAAACTCAGTAATAACATGATAAGTGAACATATTATAATTACTTGCAAGAGAATGTTGAATAAACTTATAGATAACGATGACAGACAGTAAGCTTTAAGTGTTTAGGAGTTGTTATGTTTATGTCAACTTGCTATCTTGATTTTTTTTTTTTTTTCTAATTCAGTGAGCTTTCGACAATATTTCATTATTACTATACCTGCATTCTCAACATCATATATTTGAAATTCCTTGGTTAAACAATATCACTTTCATAGCATTCAGGTTATGTACCTTTTGGTTCAATATCCTGTTCCTTGATTCAAGATACTTACTATCATTATATCAAAATATCCAACACCGTGTGAAAGAGAAAGAGGAAAGCAAGAGGATCGGTTTTCAGGCGATCCAAAAACAATTTTACACAGTTTCTTACCACAATGTCAATACGACGAAATCCTATTTATTTGACGAGAAAGCAGCTTCAAGACTCTTACTGAATTTTCCCTCAAACTCGCCTTTCACCAACAGTTTTACAGCAATTGTGTTCATGTCCCTGACCCTGGCGCGGCGCTGACTGACGCGTGGTGCTTCACTTGATTTTGTATACATCCTTCTATATAGTATATACAAACATCGACAATGTACTTATTCTTTCGTGTTTCTAAAGTACATATTCATCAACATAAATAATACTTAAACATTTTTCCTTTCTTTTTTTATGGGAAATCTCTTCAAAATTACAAGCTTTAGTACAACTAACAATTTGATTTATCTTCTGTCATATCGCCCTATCATCTAGACCAGAGTTTCCCAACTTGTGGTGCTAGGATCCCCTGGGAATGCTGAAATCAGGTATAAGGGGTACTAGGAAGTGATGCACACACTCCACTTTCTTTCATCCTTCTAATAACAAGATGTTAGTTAAGGGTGCTGTACTTCTTACACATAATAACATATGGTGTTAACGTCGGAAAAGGTTGGAAAACGCTGTTCTAGACTAAGTACAGCTTTAACATGTCAGTTTATTATTCTATATAGCTACTTTTTTTTCAAGCAAAATACCTATAATACAAATGATGTTATTTTCATCTTTATTTTCTAGGTAGTCAGCTTTAACACAAAAAAGACAATTATCAATATAATTATTTTCAAAGCAATCATTCTTTTAAACAAAAACAAGAGTACATAACTAGGATTTCTTTATCTTTAAACTGACACTTTCTCTAAACAAACTGCAGCTGTGTATTTATCTAGTTCTTCCTTAGCCTGGCCAGATTCAAAGTAATGTTTTCAAATACTTCATAATATTCACACGCTCCTCGGCAGTTTTACACTCAGTGGGTCTGAAATATGTCCAGCTCGCACACTTTGCATTTCCTGACTTCCACACGCGCCTAGTTGTGTTTCCCTCTCGGTCTGATTCTGTTCCTCCACTTTTACATGACTTTCTGCACGATTCTGTTTCTGCACTTTCTTGTCTTTAAACATTTCAACACATGTGCAGGACACCAACCTTCACTGATAGAACTGATTTTATACTAGAATTTCTTCTTTGTCTTTATGATCATAGTTTCTATAACTTGAAATATTACAGTCGAAAGTATCAAGACACGGGCAAAACTAAATTGATTTCTACTATGTAACTGTATACGATTCCACTTTTTATCTATATTTCTATGAGTATCAAGCCACTTGCAGAACTTAATTCACTATGTTGAATTTTTCTACTAAACTCTAATACCTTCCCTATCTTCTTTCTCGATACAGTAATCAATTGGACTTTCATATATGTGACGTAGATAACCAACCTTGGAGAAATTTCTTTTACGTTGAAAAAAAGACACTTCAGTAAAGTATGTGTAGCTTATCTGTCAGATCATCACACTGATCCTCCTTCATCGGTGACACGACGAAGGAAAGAGCTCAGATTGATTGCCCTAGCACAGTCTACCGTGGCCTGGAGCAGAATCAGTAGATTTTAAGCCCAGCAAACATACATACACGCGGAGGTGCAATGCTAACTTAGTGGCACGAAATCGGACTCACGCAGCAGGTAAGACACATATCGACTGGAATACGACACTGGACAAGCAAGAAAGCAACACACACACACACACACACACACACACACACACACACACACACACACACACACACACACACACACACACACACACACACACACACACACACACACACACACACACACACACACACACACACACACACACACACACACACACACACACACACACACACACACACACACACACACACACACACACACACACACACACACACACACACACACACACACACACACACACACACACACACACACACACACATGCACACGTACTCGTGGGGACACGCAGACACACACACACACACACACACACACACACACACACACACACACACACACACACACACACACACACACGTACACACGTACTCACACACACACACACACACACACACACACACACACACACACACACACACACACACACACACACACAGAGGTTTTATATCTACATTCAGTTGCTTAATTACTTGAGAGCCTCGGTAAATTTATAGTTTCTGTCAATCCCTTCGATCACTTTATGTCATTTTCGTTTTGCACAATTCTAACTGATCCGCGGAATTCCTCACGCTAAGTATTGACTAGATCCCTATTTTACTAAAGGTTATTTCACTGTAATCTTCATACGTCCCAAATCTTCTTTTCTAACACAATGACTTCAATATTCTAACGCCTATTTTCATATTAAGTACATAAGTTACCCATGGAACTCTTCTTAATAATGCTCAACTAGAGTTCATTTCCACTGTCGAGAGATTTATTTGTGAATATATATATATATATATATATATATATATATATATATATATATATATATATATATATATATATATATATATATATATATATATATATATATATATATATATATATATACATATATTTATATAAGAGGGAACACCGGCCACAAGCAAAAAAAAATAAGTTGAAAAAAATGTCCACTGAGGTACCGGTCCCTATAGAAGTTATATAGAAATACACTCGCAAGGAGACTCCGAGGATGGCATGGTTTTTTATTTTTTCTAGATTTATCACATCTCAACCAACACATGTGAAATAAATGTAAATTCAAATACAACAAATTCGACATTTTCACGCAATATTAACAATGCACAAGAATTCCTGATGCTGAAGTTAAATTGAATCTTAATTCTATTGAAATTTATTATATTTCATCCCACATATGCTCACTAATTATACATTCAAATACAATAATTCCAACATTCTCACGTCAAGTCCGCTTTGCACAAATACTAACTTACGTAATGAGTGACGCTATAACCCACGCAATACATGCAGAAACTCAATGCCGCTGGCTTACTCTGCTTCAGTCCAGATACTCACACAAACACACAATTCATGCAGTAATCCTCAACTCTCGTGGAACTTGCAATGCACAGACATAAATGACCCACGGAATTTCTGACACTGAAGCTCTAAGGTACACACGTTGAATCTTCGTTCGCTGGGATTTACTCTATTCTATTCCTCGCATAACTAATATTATCACCTAATCTTGTTCGTGCGGAATTAACATTACACTGTGTGACCCACGGAATGCCTGACTCGAAGACTTAAGATACACAACCCGAACTTTATTTTTTTTCAGAGGTATATCTTTATCTATTCAAGACGTATCCAGCATTTATATATTCTAATCTTGTCGTGTGAGGTTACCATTGCACAGTGACCCACGCATTGCCTGACACTAAAACTCCAACATACACAAATGGAGGCACAGTTCCACCCAGTGTAATATTTTCTTTCTTTCTACCCCAGACATAACCAACATTCCTATCCTGTAATCTTCTCGCAAGGCATTACCACTACACATGTAAAACTGCCCGCAAAATGTCTGACGCTATAGCTCTAAAATACACAAATCGAGGTCCAAGTCTGCTGAAGCTAAATATTTTTTTCCTATCACACATTCCTGTCTTTTAATTTTTCCATATGAGATTAGCGCTGCACGAACAGAAAAATCCAACGGAATGTCTGACGTTTAAATTTTATGATGTGGACACTGAGCTCCTTTTTACTTAGTTTATTTATTTATTCATCTTTATTTATTCATTTATTTATTCATCTCTAAAAATGTTTCTATGTAAAAGGGGTACTGGCAAAAGGCAACAAAAATGACAATTAGAAAAAAGATGCCCATTGAGGTGCTGTTCCCAGAAGAGAATCGAAAGCGTTAGTCAAAACTGAGGAATGAGTGTCTTGAAAGTAAAGAGAAAGCCACAAAATAAACTCAAAAGGAAGAAAAAAATTATAAAAAAGCAGTTACCTCTTATGGATCTATTAGCAATAACCTTCACTATCTGATCTCATCTACGAAATATCCGATAGTAAAGGCTAAAACTCCTGCTCACCCGCCAATTCCTTCAGCATGAGACTTAATTCATCTATACATTTATAACATTTCCTCAAAAGTATCAGGTTTCTTGAACACCACAAGACTATTTTTTGTTGAGATAAATAAGAAAGTAAAAGGGAAAGCACTTCTCAATTTATCATTTCTTACCATCAGTGTTCAATATTTCCTGTTTCAACTCAAGTACATACCCTCCTTTTATCCCTCCGTCCCTACATGCCTCATCATCAGTTATATATACTACCTTGGTTCTCCCTCCCTAACCCTCATCACTAGTTAACCACCATCACGTCTGTGTTCCCAAACCCCAGCAACCTTCATCCATTCCTTAAGCCTCTCTCTCCCTTTCCGCGTCTCCCTTTCCCTCTCCCTCTCCTTCTCTGGACACGCTTTCAAGGCCGTAGGGGGAAGAACAGAAGGGAAGGGAGAGCTTCTGAATATTTTTACCTCTCCTCGGCCTCTTTCTCTTCTCCTCTCTCCTCCTGTAGTAAGGTGTACGTAAAAACATCACATAAAGATCAGGATACTTTTTGCAGCGCTCTCTCCCGTGGAAGTGAACAGAAAACGGGGATACTGAGGTACTTTTTTTCTTAAACTGCACTCTCTCATTTCACAGTTCTATTTCTTTTCTTTAACACGTTCACGGTAGTTCTCTCTCTCTCTCTCTCTCTCTCTCTCTCTCTCTCTCTCTCTCTCTCTCTCTCTGTCTTTGCGTGCGGTTTGCGGAGGTGAGAGCAATGTGTGTGTGTCACGCTTTCACTTCTTGTTCCACCGCAGTCTCAATACCCGCCAGGAGGGTGACAAATATTGCCTAAACTTGAAAGAGAGAGAGAGAGAGAGAGAGAGAGAGAGAGAGAGAGAGAGAGAGAGAGTGGGGATGCAAGGTAAGAAACAGCTTAGGAAAAGGTGTGTGTGTGTGTGTGTGTGTGTGTGTGTGTGTGTGTGTGTGTGTGTGTGTGTTTGCACGTGTTTTTCTTATTATTTTTCCGTCTCCCTTTATTACTCTATTTGCTCTTCTTCCAAGTTTATTCTCCTCCTTCTATGCACCGTTCTTTCCTCTCCTCCCTCCTTCCGTTCAGCACTGTTCCGTCTCCCTTCTCAATTCCCCTCTCCCTTCCTCTTCCCCTCTTTCTCGTTTCTCCTCTTTCATATAATTATTTTCTCATTCACCACCGTCCTTCCTTGCTCTTCTTCCTTCTTTTCTTGATTCTTTATTTCCTGCCTTGTTTTTCTCCTTTTTCTTCATTATTTCGTAATCACTTTTCATCTTCATGCTCTCTTTACTTCACCTTTCTTTATCTCTCTTATTCTTTTGTTTGCGCTGATTTCTTCATTATTTTTCTTATTTTTGTTTTCCTCCCGCCTTTTGTTTTAAATGTTTTTGTGTCCTCCTTCTCTTCTCTACTTCTATTTTCAGTATCTTATTTTTTTCATTATATTTCTTTCTTTCTTTCTTTCCCTCTAGCTTTCTTCACTTTGCACTTGCTCTTCTCTCTCTCTCTCTCTCTCTCTCTCTCTCTCTCTCTCTCTCTCTCTCTCTCTCTCTCTCTCTCTCTCTCTCTCTCTCTCTCTCTCTCTCTCTCTCTCTTTCCACAACACACACACACACACACACACACACACACACACACACACACACACACACACACACACACACACACACACAAGCACACCAGGTTATTTCATCTTTATAATTACAAAAAAAATAAATAATACCACACGAAGCCAATGTACATATATATATATATATATATATATATATATATATATATATATATATATATATATATATATATATATATATATATATATATATATATATATATTGAGCATATGGTATGGTGGTGGTGGTGGTGGTGGTGATGGTGGTGGTGGTGGTGGTGATCGTGGTGGTGGTGGTGGTGGTAGTGGTAGTCGTGGTGGTGGTAAATGAAAAAATAGATAGGGTCTGTTTAGAATGAATGATCAATTATGTGAAAGAGTAAATGAGTAGAGAGAGAGAGAGTGATGAGTGATGAGAGAGAGAGAGAGAGAGAGAGAGAGAGAGAGAGAGAGAGAGAGAGAGAGAGAGAGAGAGAGAGAGAGAGAGAGAGAGAGAGAGAGAGAGAGAGAGAGAGAGAGAGAGAGAGAGAGAGAGAGAGAGAGAGAGAGAGAGAGAGAGAGAGAGAGAGAGAGAGAGAGAGAGAGAGAGAGAGAGAGAGAGAGAGAGAGAGAGAGAGAGAGAGAGAGAGAGAGAGAGAGAGAGAGAGAGAGAGAGAGAGAGAGAGAGAGAGAGAGAGAGAGAGAGAGAGAGAGAGAGAGAGAGAGAGAGAGAGAGAGAATTAAATAAAAAAAAAAGCTACACAAATACAGGTACAGACAAACATATAAAACCACAAAGGGACAGAAGAGAAGGAAAAGAGTAACAAGGACGTGGACTAAGATGATGACAGGTAAATGGCGGCGACGGTTGGCAGGGGCGTCAGGAAAACGAGCGAGATGAGTGAGGCTAATTATTGCTGATGGGAGAAAAGGCAAGCGTCGCCTCATTAAGATGATTGCTTGATAAAGGCTAATGCTGCCGCCTCGAACCTTAATTAACTGCACCTACTTTATGGAATACCTCACCTCCCGCCTGGTATTTAGAAGACCGAACATATGCTGACGATCCTCACCCATTCTGTGCTCAACTTTACTGCAAGGATGCTTCAGGAAGACGTGGTGGTGGTGGTGGCGGTGTTGGTGTTGGTGGTGGTGGTGGTGTGAGTGGGAAGGAATGGAAATAAGTTAAAGGGATGTGGGTGGTGATGGCAGGGAATGAGAGGTTGGAAGTGAGTGTTGAGAAAGGGGTGTTGTATGTGAGCTGGGAGGGAGGAGAGAGGAGTGAAGAGTGAGGAGTGAGGGGAGAAAAGAGAGGTGTAGGAGGAGGGCATGGTGGTGCATAAGAGGT
>NC_059271.1:18344699-18349699 GCF_017591435.1 Portunus trituberculatus | reverse complement strand
AGAATTTAAATCTGTGTTAATAAGGAGAAAAAAGTGAAAACTATGCTGAGGTTAATTTAATGCTGTAGAAAACTTGAGATTATTGAAGTTAGTACAATCATATTAATAAAAAAAAAATTCAGACAAATGCAGGTGAACGTGAGAACAGAAGAGGAGACAAAAAGGAGCACGAACAAAATGAGGCTAACAGTGATGCATTAAAAAAAATCATTAAAACGTAAAAGCACAAACTAGAAAACAATACCAAAAAAAAAAAAAACCTGAACAGAAGCAAATATTCATACAACAACAAAAAAAAATCAGAAAAGAAATATCAACAAGTAATGAACTCACAGTAGTACAAATGGAACATCAAAACTGCGATAAAAATTAAATAACTGTAAAATGAATAACAGAAAATGGTGAAATTAAAAATGTTTGAACTAAAAAAGGGTATAAACATGAAAAAAGGTGAAAATAAAAAGCAAAGGCAAATCTGTGTTGACGGGAGTGCTTCATTTGACTGTATGTCGCAGGCAGTATGCATCACGTGGCCAGGAATAAAAACAGCTCATCCGACTGATATCTACATAATCTCTCTGAATATTCTAAGGCACTATTTTAGTTTTAACTGTGTGTGTGTGTGTGTGTGTGTGTGTGTGTGTGTGTGTGTGTGTGTGTGTGTGTGTGTGTGTGTGTGTGTGTGTGTGTGTGTGTGTGTGTGTGTGTGTGTGTGTGTGTGTGTGTGTGTGTGTGTGTGTGTGTGTGTGTGTGTGTGTGTGGGTGTGGGTCTAAGCACGTAGGTGAGTAAAAAAAGAAAGACATCTAAGTGGAAAACCTCTCCAGTGACGCTTACATTAATCAATTCTTCCATCACAACTTCACGATTCTAATACTTTCACTAAAATATGAACACTACAAACTTATTAAAAAAGAAAGAAAAAAATGGTTCACTAAGTCTTCACCACAATCTAAGTATGGCACAGTCCTCGAGCTCTGACTTGGCTTCGTCCATACTAAACCCAAGGATCCAGAGCACTGATCCTATTGTTTATACAGGATTACACAGCCAGTCTCCAACCCACAGCTTCTGGTACACGCCTCGCCTTGCCACGAGAACCACCATGGGACGAGATTGACAGACTGGCATATAACACTTAGACTAACCACTGATTTCACCTTGCTTAAGTCTAGAGGTGTTAGTTCACTTACGTGTGGTGAGGTAGCGCAGTGTCATAATGGTACAGAACTGAACGAGTGTGGTGTCTGATTATTTTCCTCCGCTTCTAGGTCAGTTATTTAAGCTTTTTTTTATAGGAAAAGGCTCGTAAGAACACTTGTGGATTATTATGTGGTGGAAGAATGTGGAGGAAGAATGTAAAGCGAAAAAAGAAAAGTCATAAAAAGGTTTGAAAAGACATCATGGTGTTGAGAGAGAGAGAGAGAGAGAGAGAGAGAGAGAGAGAGAGAGAGAGAGAGAGAGAGAGAGAGAGAGAGAGAGAGAGAGAGAGAGAGAGAGAGAGAGAGAGAGAGAGAGAGAGAGAGAGAGAGAGAGAGAGAGAGAGAGAGAGAGAGAGAGAGAGAGAGAGAGAGAGAGAGAGAGCCATCCATCCACCAGACAGAAAGCCAACCAACCAGCCAGCTAAACAACTATAGAACCTTTCCTCCTCTCTAAAAAAAAAAAAAACCACAAGCCTACAATAGAGACATTTCTTCCAAAACCTTCTAGTCTAAAACGTTAAAGTTCACCTGCGCGTCTGTTCCACCACGGCTTTATAAATCACGCAGTTTTATATCCGCGCTAAAGCCTGTCTGTGCTTTGTGAAGTTCCCACGTCTAAAATTTGGTGCCATTTCTCTTCGCCGCTTATTTTTACGAGAGCGTTCATCTGCACTAAGCCAGAGCAGCACGAGTCCTGTTGGTGCCCACCTGTCCTTGCTTGGTTGCTACTCTCCGACTGTTTTGTGAATTCATATTATAAAACGCATGATACAGTATCTCACTGCCTGACTCAAACACACATCTGGTAAAGGGAGGTGACAAAAAAAAAAAAACAATACACATTAATCCTTGCTGCCTACGAGAGAGAGAGAGAGAGAGAGAGAGAGAGAGAGAGAGAGAGAGAGAGAGAGAGAGAGAGAGAGAGAGAGAGAGAGTTAGAATAGTTTGAAAAGAGAATGCATAATAGTTTCTGCTTGCCTGACTCAAACTGACGACTGGCAAAGAGAAGTGACATGAAAACAAAAAAAAGCGTATAATTCCTTGCTGAGTCAAAAAAAAAAAAAATATTACATATATTTAAATATATATATATATATATATATATATATATATATATATATATATATATATATATATATATATATATATATATATATATGTAAACTTAAGTAGAGTCTAGAGGATGCATCACGATCTCTGGCTGGCTGATTCACATTCATGACTGATAAGGAGAAATGACGAAAAACAACAAACCTACTAAACCTTGCTTACTCAAAAAGAATAAAAGAAAGCTAAACTAGAGCAAGCGTCATGACTTCTCACCAACTCAAACAGGCAGTTGGTTGAAAAATTACATGAACACACACACACACACACACACACACACACACACACACACACACACACACACACACACACAAGAAAAATACTGAATCTTTCTCACTCAAATTAGCAACTGGAGTGGAGGAGGAAAATGTCTGACAAAAATACACACACTAAATCTTCACATATGACATTTGAGCACACTCTGAGTTTCAAGCCCTGGACTTAAACAGGTAATACTGTGGTAGTTAATTAACAGAATACGAGGAGAGCAACATAATTAGGCTTTGTGCATTTATGTATGAATGTATGCACGTATGTAGGTACAAAGGTGATACAATGAGTCAAGAATCTTCCCAAATGTCATGCCATATAAATACGATTGGCAATATACAGACAGTTAATAATACGCTATAGAAAGAAGTTAAGGAGATCAAAATAAGCAGACTAACGGACAAATAAACAAGCTGACACGGATACGACCATTCAGGAAACTGGTATGGAAAAACAGTGACAGAGATTGAGGTTGGGAGAAATTTGAGTCCTGCAACAGACCATACGTAAAGTAAAGCCCACTGTTGTTGTTGTTGTTGTTGTTGTTGTTGTTGTTCTTGTTGTTGTTGTTGTTGTTGTTGATGGTGGTGATGGTGGTGGTGGTAGTGGTGGTGGTGGTGGTAGAAGCGATGATGAAGATAGTTGTCATTAATACATACATAGGGATAATTGGATAAGGACCTGCAATAATGAACACTCTCTCTCTCTCTCTCTCTCTCTCTCTCTCTCTCTCTCACACACACACACACACACACACACACACACTTAGAGAGAGAGAGAGAGAGAGAGAGAGAGAGAGAGAGAGAGAGAGAGAGAGAGAGAGAGAGAGAGAGAGAGAGAGAGAGAGAGAGAGAGAGAGAGAGAGAGAGAGAGAGGCAGAGGAACATTTTAGCTTTTTTCCATCTCCTTTTTCCTTTACTTTCCTTTGCCGGCACCACCACTACCAGCACCACCTCCACCGCAACGCACCACCATCTCCCTACGGATGCGGGAAGTTGAAGAGAAGAGGGATGTGAAGGAGGAGAAGGGGAAGGAGGAGGAAATATAGAGGAAGGGAAATGGAGAGGAAGAATAGAGGAAGTGAAGAAGATAATATTACGACTGTCTATATGATGCTATTCTACGTCCACGTTCGTGTGTGTATGTGTGTATATGTGTATGGCTCGTGGTCTCGTGATCTCATGAGGACGTAATATAAGCTGTTTAAAACCCTCCCCCATGTTTCTCTCTCTCTCTCTCTCTCTCTCTCTCTCTCTCTCTCTCTCTCTCTCTCTCTCTCTCTCTCTCGTACAGGACAAAATGGCTATCTGGTTACCCTTCAAAAATTCGTGTCTTTTTCTGTCCAAACTGGGAAAGTAAAACAGCAGCAGAAAGAGGCCGTGTTGACGCTGTAACCCGGTCAATAGACATGGAAATCCTGGTCAACAGAGAGCAACTTTGTGCCTTATTGACACGTCGAGGGTTGCCAATTCATTTTAACTTTGCCCCTTCCGCCTCTATTGACTAAAATGTGTCCCGGAACAAAACCTTCGCGGGGAAAGAACATTTTTATACGCAACTAAAGGGAGACACAAAAGGAATAAGGGAAGAGTGAATGGGGTGGGTGGGAGTTTAAGGGGAAAGTGATGATCGTGTGAGATTTTCAATGGGTGTCTATTTACAAAAGTTGGTGTTTGTAAGAGAAATATAGATACGTAACTGAGGAGACGAGACGCACAAAAGGGACAAAGGAGAGTGAGCGATGTAGGAGTTTAGAAGGAAATTGATGAATATGTGGTGACTTGAGTGTCTATTAGTTAAAGTTAATGTAGATAAGAGAAGAATTATGGATACATGAATATATTCAATAAAATTAGAGTGAAAGTCATAGGTAGGAGTTTAAGTGGAAAGTTATAATTGTGCGGAAAATTAAATGAGTGCCTATTAATACAAGTTAGTATAGATCCGAGAATATCTAAAGATACTAGCATATACTCAGGTAAAAAGAGAGTGAAGGGCATAGGTGGGTGAATAACCCTCTTCAATAGTAAGGCATTTCTATCTTGAGATTTGCGTACGATTCGACCATTTTATTGATTGAAAGGGTTTATGGAGGTCAGAAAATTAAAAGCCACAGTCTTCACTATTCCTATCCACCATATAATTATTTGAAGTTGTGTAAAATCACCAAATAGTAAGCAGAATGAATATGGAAATGCGTCATGGTACTGAAGGGGTTAAACGGAAAGTGATAACTGTGGAAACTTAAACGAGTGTCTATTAGTACAAGTTAATGTGGATAAGAGAGTCATCATAGGTACTGCGTAGATAGAAGATAAAGACAAGAGTGTTCGACTTGTGTATCAGAAAAAAGTCAATGGCCACCAGTGTTTGATGTAGATTGCTGACATGAGGGAAGACGGAAACACTCACGGATATGATGC
>NC_059271.1:18322199-18334699 GCF_017591435.1 Portunus trituberculatus | reverse complement strand
GTGTACTAGTAGTGATGGGTGGGAGGAAGTGTACTAGTGGTGATGGGTGGGTAGTGTACTAGTAGTGATGGGTGGGAGGAAGTGTACTAGTGGTGATGGGTGGGAAGAAGTGTACTAGTAGTGATGGGTGGGAGGAAGTGTACTAGCAGTGATGGGTGGGAGGAAGTGTACTAGTGGTGATGGGTGGGAAGAAATGTACTAGTAGTGATGGGTGGGAGGAAGTGTACTAGTGGTGATGGGTGGGTAGTGTACTAGTAGTGATGGGTGGAGGAAGTGTACTAGCAGTGATGGGTGGGAGGAAGTGTACTAGTAGTGATGGGTGGGAGGAAGTGTACTAGTGGTGATGGGTGGGTAGTGTACTAGTAGTGATGGGTGGGAGGAAGTGTACTAGCAGTGATGGGTGGGAGGAAGTGTACTAGTAGTGATGGGTGGGAGGAAGTGTACTAGTGGTGATGGGTGGGAGGAAGTATACTTGTGGTGATGGGTGGGAGGAAGTGTACTAGTAGTGATGGGTGGGAGGAAGTGTACTAGTGGTGATGGGTGGGAGGAAGTGTACTAGTAGTGATGGGTGGGAGGAAGTGTACTAGCAGTGATGGGTGGGAGGAAGTGTACTAGTAGTGATGGGTGGGAGGAAGTGTACTAGCAGTGATGGGTGGGAGGAAGTATACTAGTAGTGATGGGTGGGAAGAAGTGTACTAGTAGTGATGGGTGGGAGGAAGTGTACTAGTAGTGATGGGTGGGAGGAAGTGTACTAGTAGTGATGGGTGGGAGGAAGTGTACTAGTAGTGATGGGTGGGAGGAAGTGTACTAGTAGTGATGGGTGGGAGGAAGTGTACTAGTAGTGATGGGTGGGAGGAAGTGTACTAGTAGTGATGGGTGGGAGGAAGTGTACTAGTAGTGATGGGTGGGAGGAAGTGTACTAGTAGTGATGGGTGGGAGGAAGTGTACTAGTAGTGATGGGTGGGAGGAAGTGTACTAGTAGTGATGGGTGGGAGGAAGTGTACTAGTAGTGATGGGTGGGAGGAAGTGTACTAGTAGTGATGGGTGGGAGGAAGTGTACTAGTGTGATGGGTGGGAGGAAGTGTACTAGTAGTGATGGGTGGGAGGAAGTGTACTAGTAGTGATGGGTGGGAGGAAGTGTACTAGTAGTGATGGGTGGGAGGAAGTGTACTAGTAGTGATGGGTGGGAGGAAGTAGTGACTAGTAGTGATGGGTGGGAGGAAGTGTACTAGTAGTGATGGGTGGGAGGAAGTGTACTAGTAGTGATGGGTGGGTAGTGAAGTGTACTAGTAGTGATGGGTGGGAGGAAGTGTACTAGTAGTGATGGGTGGGAGGAAGTGTACTAGTAGTGATGGGTGGGAGGAAGTGTACTAGTAGTGATGGGTGGGAGGAAGTGTACTAGTAGTGATGGGTGGGAGGAAGTGTACTAGTAGTGATGGGTGGGAGGAAGTGTACTAGTAGTGATGGGTGGGAGGAAGTGTACTAGTAGTGATGGGTGGGAGGAAGTGTACTAGTAGTGATGGGTGGGAGGAAGTGTACTAGTAGTGATGGGTGGGAGGAAGTGTACTAGTAGTGATGGGTGGGAGGAAGTGTACTAGTAGTGATGGGTGGGGAATTGTACTAGTAGTGATGGGTGGGTACTAGTAGTGATGGGTGGGAGGAAGTGTACTAGTAGTGATGGGTGGGAGGAAGTGTACTAGTAGTGATGGGTGGGAGGAAGTGTACTAGTAGTGATGGGTGGGAGGAAGTGTACTAGTAGTGATGGGTGGGAGGAAGTGTACTAGTAGTGATGGGTGGGAGGAAGTGTACTAGTAGTGATGGGTGGGAGGAAGTGTACTAGTAGTGATGGGTGGGAGGAAGTGTATGGGTGGGAGGAAGTGTACTAGTAGTGATGGGTGGGAAGTGTACTAGTAGTGATGGGTGGGAGGAAGTGTACTAGTGGTGATGGGTGGGAGGAAGTGTACTAGTAGTGATGGGTGGGAGGAGTGTACTAGTAGTGATGGGTGGGAGGAAGTGTACTAGTAGTGATGGGTGGGAGGAAGTGTACTAGTAGTGATGGGTGGGAAGAAGTGTACTAGTAGTGATGGGTGGGAGGAAGTGTACTAGTAGTGATGGGTGGGAGGAAGTGTACTAGTAGTGATGGGTGGGAGGAAGTGTACTAGTAGTGATGGGTGGGAGGAAGTGTACTAGTAGTGATGGGTGGGAGGAAGTGTACTAGTAGTGATGGGTGGGAGGAAGTGTACTAGTAGTGATGGGTGGGAGGAGTGTACTAGTAGTGATGGGTGGAAGTGTACTAGTAGTGATGGGTGGGAGGAAGTGTACTAGTAGTGATGGGTGGGAGGAAGTGTACTAGTAGTGATGGGTGGGAGGAAGTGTACTAGTGGTGATGGGTGGGAGGAAGTATACTTGTGGTGATGGGTGGGAGGAAGTGTACTAGTAGTGATGGGTGGGAGGAAGTGTACTAGTGGTGATGGGTGGGAGGAAGTGTACTAGTAGTGATGGGTGGGAGGAAGTGTACTAGCAGTGATGGGTGGGAGGAAGTGTACTAGTAGTGATGGGTGGGAGGAAGTGTACTAGCAGTGGTGATGGGTGGGAGGAAGTGTACTAGTAGTGATGGGTGGGAGGAAGTGTAAGTAGTGATGGGTGGGAGGAAGTGTACTAGTGATGGGTGGGAAGTGTACTAGTAGTGATGGGTGGGAAGTGTACTAGTAGTGATGGGTGGGAGGAAGTGTACTAGTAGTGATGGGTGGGAGGAAGTGTACTAGTGGTGATGGGTGGGTAGTGTACTAGTAGTGATGGGTGGGAGGAAGTGTACTAGCAGTGATGGGTGGGAGGAAGTGTACTAGTAGTGATGGGTGGGAGGAAGTGTACTAGTGGTGATGGGTGGGAGGAAGTGTACTAGTAGTGATGGGTGGGAGGAAGTGTACTAGTAGTGATGGGTGGGAGGAAGTGTACTAGTAGTGATGGGTGGGAAGTGTACTAGTAGTGATGGGTGGGAGGAAGTGTACTAGTAGTGATGGGTGGGAGGAAGTGTACTAGTAGTGATGGGTGGGAGGAAGTGTACTAGTAGTGATGGGTGGGAGGAAGTGTACTAGTGGTGATGGGTGGGAGGAAGTGTACTAGTAGTGATGGGTGGGAGGAAGTGTACTAGTAGTGATGGGTGGGAGGAAGTGTACTAGTAGTGATGGGTGGGAGGAAGTGTACTAGTAGTGATGGGTGGGAGGAAGTGTACTAGTAGTGATGGGTGGGAGGGAGTGTACTAGTAGTGATGGGTGGAAGGAAGTGTACTAGTAGTGATGGGTGGGAGGAGTGTACTAGTGTGATGGGTGGGAGGAAGTGTACTAGTAGTGATGGGTGGGAGGAAGTGTACTAGTAGTGATGGGTGGGAGGAAGTGTACTAGTAGTGATGGGTGGGAGGAAGTGTACTAGTAGTGATGGGTGGGAGGAAGTGTACTAGCAGTGATGGGTGGGAGGAAGTGTACTAGTAGTGATGGGTGGGAGGAAGTGTACTAGTAGTGATGGGTGGGAGGAAGTATACTAGTGGTGATGGGTGGGAGGGAGTGTACTAGTAGTGATGGGTGGGTGGAAGTGTACTAGTAGTGATGGGTGGGAGGAAGTGTACTAGTGGTGATGGGTGGGAGGAAGTGTACTAGTAGTGATGGGTGGGAGGAAGTGTACTAGTAGTGATGGGTGGGAGGAAGTGTACTAGTAGTGATGGGTGGGAGGTGTACTAGTAGTGATGGGTGGGAGGAAGTGTACTAGTAGTGATGGGTGGGAGGAAGTGTACTAGTAGTGATGGGTGGGAGGAAGTGTACTAGTGGTGATGGGTGGGAGGAAGTGTACTAGTAGTGATGGGTGGGAGGGAGTGTACTAGTAGTGATGGGTGGGAGGAAGTGTACTAGTAGTGATGGGTGGGAGGAAGTGTACTAGTGGTGATGGGTGGGAGGAAGTGTACTAGTAGTGATGGGTGGGAGGAAGTGTACTAGTAGTGATGGGTGGGAGGAAGTGTACTAGTGGTGATGGGTGGGAGGAAGTGTACTAGTAGTGATGGGTGGGAGGAAGTGTACTAGTAGTGATGGGTGGGAGGAAGTGTACTAGTAGTGATGGGTGGGAGGAAGTGTACTAGTAGTGATGGGTGGGAGTGTACTAGTAGTGATGGGTGGGAGGAAGTGTACTAGTGGTGATGGGTGGGAGGAAGTGTACTAGTAGTGATGGGTGGGAGGGAGTGTACTAGCAGTGATGGGTGGGAGGAAGTGTACTAGTAGTGATGGGTGGGAGGAAGTGTACTAGCAGTGATGGGTGGGAGGAAGTGTACTAGTAGTGATGGGTGGGAGGAAGTGTACTAGTAGTGATGGGTGGGAGGAAGTATACTAGTGGTGATGGGTGGGAGGAGTGTACTAGTAGTGATGGGTGGGAAAAAGTGTACTAGTAGTGATGGGTGGGAGGAAGTGTACTAGTAGTTATGGGTGGGAGGAAGTGTACTAGTAGTGATGGGTGGGAGGAAGTGTACTAGTAGTGATGGGTGGGAGGAAGTGTACTAGTAGTGATGGGTGGGAGGAAGTGTACTAGCAGTGATGGGTGGGAGGAAGTGTACTAGTAGTGATGGGTGGGAGGAAGTGTACTAGTAGTGATGGGTGGGAGGAAGTGTACTAGTAGTGATGGGTGGGAGGAAGTGTACTAGTAGTGATGGGTGGGTAGTGTACTAGTAGTGATGGGTGGGAGGAAGTGTACTAGTAGTGATGGGTGGGTGGAAGTGTACTAGTAGTGATGGGTGGGAGGAAGTGTACTAGTAGTGATGGGTGGGAGGAAGTGTACTAGTAGTGATGGGTGGGAGGAAGTGTACTAGTAGTGATGGGTGGGAGGAAGTGTACTAGTAGTGATGGGTGGGAGGAAGTGTACTAGTAGTGATGGGTGGGAGGAAGTCTACTAGTGGTGATGGGTGGGAGGAAGTGTACTAGTAGTGATGGGTGGGAGGAAGTGTACTAGTAGTGATGGGTGGGAGGAAGTGTACTAGTGGTGATGGGTGGGAGGAAGTGTACTAGTAGTGATGGGTGGGAGGAAGTGTACTAGTGGTGATGGGTGGGAGGAAGTGTACTAGTGGTGATGGGTGGGTAGTGTACTAGTAGTGATGGGTGGGAGGAAGTGTACTAGTAGTGATGGGTGGGAGGAAGTGTACTAGTAGTGATGGGTGGGAGGAAGTATACTAGTAGTGATGGGTGGGAGGAAGTATACTAGTAATGATGGGTGGGAGGAAGTATACTAGTAATGATGGGTGGGAGGAAGTATACTAGTAGTGATGGGTGGGAGGAAGTGTACTAGTAGTGATGGGTGGGAGGAAGTGTACTAGTAATGATGGGTGGGAGGAAGTGTACTAGTAGTGATGGGTGGGAGGAAGTATACTAGTGGTGATGGGTGGGAGGAAGTGTACTAGTAATGATGGGTGGGAGGAAGTATACTAGTAGTGATGGGTGGGAGGAAGTGTACTAGTAGTGATGGGTGGGAGGAAGTGTACTAGTAATGATGGGTGGGAAGAAGTGTCCTGTGTAAAGCCCACTTGGTTTGAATAAAAGAAAAATGTAGTGATGGGTGGCAATACTTGTGCAAGCAGTGATGGGTGGCAAATACGAGTACAAGTAGTGATGGGTGGGAATGGGTGTACAAAGAGTAATGGATGGCAATACGTGTACAAATGGTGATGGGTGGGTGTACTAGTGGTGATGGGTGGGAGGAAGTGTACTAGTGGTGATGGGTGGGAGGAAGTGTACTAGTAGTGAGGAAGTGTACTAGGTGATGGGTGGGAAGTGTACTAGTGGTGATGGGTGGGAAGAAATGTACTAGTAGTGATGGGTGGGAAGAAGTGTACTAGTAGTGATGGGTGGGAGGAAGTGTACTAGTAGTGATGGGTGGGAGGAAGTGTACTAGTAGTGATGGGTGGGAGGAAGTGTACTAGTAGTGATGGGTGGGAGGAAGTGTACTAGTAGTGATGGGTGGGAGGAAGTGTACTAGTAGTGATGGGTGGGAGGAAGTGTACTAGTAGTGATGGGTGGGAGGAAGTGTACTAGTGGTGATGGGTGGGAGGAAGTGTACTAGTGGTGATGGGTGGGAGGAAGTGTACTAGTAGTGATGGGTGGGAGGAAGTGTACTAGTAGTGATGGGTGGGAGAAGTGTACTAGCAGTGATGGGTGGGACTAGTGGTGATGGGTGGGATGTACTAGTAGTGATGGGTGGGAGGAAGTGTACTAGTGGTGATGGGTGGGAGTGTACTAGTAGTGATGGGTGGGAGGAAGTGTACTAGTGATGGGTGGGAGGAAGTGTACTAGTAGTGATGGGTGGGAGGAAGTGTACTAGTGGTGATGGGTGGGTAGTGTACTAGTAGTGATGGGTGGGGAAGTGTACTAGCAGTGATGGGTGGGAGGAAGTGTACTAGTAGTGATGGGTGGGAGGAAGTGTACTAGTAGTGATGGGTGGGAGGAAGTATACTTGTGGTGATGGGTGGGAGGAAGTGTACTAGTAGTGATGGGTGGGAGGAAGTGTACTAGTGGTGATGGGTGGGAGGAAGTGTACTAGTAGTGATGGGTGGGAGGAAGTGTACTAGCAGTGATGGGTGGGAGGAAGTGTACTAGTAGTGATGGGTGGAGGAAGTGTACTAGCAGTGATGGGTGGGAGGAAGTATACTAGTAGTGATGGGTGGGAAGAAGTGTACTAGTAGTGATGGGTGGGAGGAAGTGTACTAGTAGTGATGGGTGGGAGGAAGTGTACTAGTAGTGATGGGTGGGAGGAAGTGTACTAGTAGTGATGGGTGGGAGGAAGTGTACTAGTAGTGATGGGTGGGAGGAAGTGTACTAGTAGTGATGGGTGGGAGGAAGTGTACTAGTAGTGATGGGTGGGAGGAAGTGTACTAGTAGTGATGGGTGGGAGGAAGTGTACTAGTAGTGATGGGTGGGAGGAAGTGTACTAGTAGTGATGGGTGGGAGGAAGTGTACTAGTAGTGATGGGTGGGAGGAAGTGTACTAGTAGTGATGGGTGGGAGGAAGTGTACTAGTAGTGATGGGTGGGAGGAAGTGTACTAGTAGTGATGGGTGGGAGGAAGTGTACTAGTAGTGATGGGTGGGAGGAAGTGTACTAGTAGTGATGGGTGGGAGGAAGTGTACTAGTAGTGATGGGTGGGAGGAAGTGTACTAGTAGTGATGGGTGGGAGGAAGTGTACTAGTAGTGATGGGTGGGAGGAAGTGTACTAGTAGTGATGGGTGGGAGGAAGTGTACTAGTAGTGATGGGTGGGAGGAAGTGTACTAGTAGTGATGGGTGGGAGGAAGTGTACTAGTAGTGATGGGTGGGAGGAAGTGTACTAGTAGTGATGGGTGGGAGGAAGTGTACTAGTAGTGATGGGTGGGAAGAAGTGTACTAGTAGTGATGGGTGGGAGGAAGTGTACTAGTAGTGATGGGTGGGAGGAAGTGTACTAGTAGTGATGGGTGGGAGGAAGTGTACTAGTAGTGATGGGTGGGAGGAAGTGTACTAGTGGTGATGGGTGGGAGGAAGTGTACTAGTAGATGGGTGGGAGGAAGTGTACTAGTAGTGATGGGTGGGAGGAAGTGTACTAGTAGTGATGGGTGGGAGGAAGTGTACTAGTAGTGATGGGTGGAAGGAATTGTACTAGTAGTGATGGGTGGGTAGTGTACTAGTGTGATGGGTGGAAGTGTACTAGTAGTGATGGGTGGGAGGAAGTGTACTAGTGATGGGTGGGAGGAAGTGTACTAGTAGTGATGGGTGGGAGGAAGTGTACTAGTAGTGATGGGTGGGAGGAAGTGTACTAGTAGTGATGGGTGGGAGGAAGTGTACTAGTAGTGATGGGTGGGAGGAAGTGTACTAGTGATGGGTGGGAGGAAGTGTACTAGTAGTGATGGGTGGGAGGAAGTGTACTAGTAGTGATGGGTGGGAGGAAGTGTACTAGTAGTGATGGGTGGGAGGAAGTGTACTAGTAGTGATGGGTGGGAGGAAGTGTACTAGTAGTGATGGGTGGGAGGAGGAAGTGTACTAGTAGTGATGGGTGGGAGGAAGTGTACTAGTAGTGATGGGTGGGAGGAAGTGTACTAGTAGTGATGGGTGGGAGGAAGTGTACTAGTAGTGATGGGTGGGAGGAAGTGTACTAGTAGTGATGGGTGGGAGGAAGTGTACTAGTAGTGATGGGTGTACTAGGTGATGGAAGTGTACTAGTAGTGATGGGTGGGAGGAAGTGTACTAGTAGTGATGGGTGGGAGGAAGTGTACTAGTAGTGATGGGTGGGAGGAAGTGTACTAGTAGTGATGGGTGGGAGGAAGTGTACTAGTAGTGATGGGTGGGAGGAAGTGGTAGTGATGGGTGGGAAGTGTACTAGTAGTGATGGGTGGAAGACTAGTAGTGATGGGTGGGAGGAAGTGTACTAGTAGTGATGGGTGGGAGGAAGTGTACTAGTAGTGATGGGTGGGAGGAAGTGTACTAGTGGTGATGGGTGGGAGGAAGTGTACTAGTGGTGATGGGTGGGAGGAAGTGTACTAGTAGTGATGGGTGGGAGGAAGTGTACTAGTAGTGATGGGTGGGAGGAAGTGTACTAGTAGTGATGGGTGGGAGGAAGTGTACTAGTAGTGATGGGTGGGAGGAAGTGTACTAGTAGTGATGGGTGGGAGGAAGTGTACTAGCAGTGATGGGTGGGAGGAAGTGTACTAGTAGTGATGGGTGGGAAGAAGTGTACTAGTAGTGATGGGTGGGAGGAAGTGTACTAGTAGTGATGGGTGGGAGGAAGTGTACTAGTGTGATGGGTGGGAGGAAGTGTACTAGTAGTGATGGGTGGGAGGAAGTGTACTAGGTGATGGGTGGGAGGAAGTGTACTAGTAGTGATGGGTGGGAGGAAGTGTACTAGTGATGTGAGGAAGTGTACTAGGTGGGAGGAAGTGTACTAGTAGTGATGGGTGGGAGGAAGTGTACTAGTAGTGATGGGTGGGAGAAGTGTAAGTGATGGGTGGGAGGAAGTGTACTAGTAGTGATGGGTGGGAGGAAGTGTACTAGTAGTGATGGGTGGGAGGAAGTGTACTAGTAGTGATGGGTGGGAGAAGTGTACTAGTGTACTAGTATGTGATGGGTGGGTGGGAGGAAGTGTACTAGTAGTGATGGGTGGGAGGAAGTGTACTAGTAGTGATGGGTGGGAGGAAGTGTACTAGTAGTGATGGGTGGGAGGAAGTGTACTAGTAGTGATGGGTGGGAGGAATTGTACTAGTAGTGATGGGTGGGTAGTGTACTAGTAGTGATGGGTGGAAGTGTACTAGTAGTGATGGGTGGGAGGAAGTGTACTAGTAGTGATGGGTGGGAGGAAGTGTACTAGTAGTGATGGGTGGGAGGAAGTGTACTAGTAGTGATGGGTGGGAGGAAGTGTACTAGTGATGGGTGGGAGGAAGTGTACTAGTAGTGATGGGTGGGAGGAAGTGTACTAGTAGTGATGGGTGGGAGGAAGTGTACTAGTAGTGATGGGTGGGAGGAAGTGTACTAGTAGTGATGGGTGGGAGGAAGTGTACTAGTGGTGATGGGTGGGAGGAACTAGTGTGATGGGTGGGAGGAAGTGTACTAGTAGTGATGGGTGTACTAGTGATGGGTGGGAGGAAGTGTACTAGTAGTGATGGGTGGGAGGAAGTGTACTAGTAGTGATGGGTGGGAGGAAGTGTACTAGTAGTGATGGGTGGGAGGAAGTGTACTAGTAGTGATGGGTGGGAGGAAGTGTACTAGTAGTGATGGGTGGGAGGAAGTGTACTAGTGGTGATGGGTGGGAGGAAGTGTACTAGTGGTGATGGGTGGGAGGAAGTGTACTAGTGTGATGGGTGGGAGGAAGTGTACTAGTGTGATGGGTGGGAGGAAGTGTACTAGTAGTGATGGGTGGGAGGAAGTGTACTAGTAGTGATGGGTGGGAGGAAGTGTACTAGTAGTGATGGGTGGGAGGAAGTGTACTAGTAGTGATGGGTGGGAGGAAGTGTACTAGTAGTGATGGGTGGGAGGAAGTGTACTAGTGGTGATGGGTGGGAGGAAGTGTACTAGTGGTGATGGGTGGGTAGTGTACTAGTAGTGATGGGTGGGAGGAAGTGTACTAGTAGTGATGGGTGGGAGGAAGTGTACTAGTAGTGATGGGTGGGAGGAAGTATACTAGTGGTGATGGGTGGGAGGAAGTGTACTAGTAGTGATGGGTGGGAGGGAGTGTACTAGCAGTGATGGGTGGGAGGAAGTGTACTAGTAGTGATGGGTGGGAGGAAGTGTACTAGTGGTGATGGGTGGGAGGGAGTGTACTAGTAGTGATGGGTGGGAGGAAGTGTACTAGTAGTGATGGGTGGGAGGAAGTATACTAGTGGTGATGGGTGGGAGGGAGTGTACTAGTAGTGATGGGTGGGAAAAAGTGTACTAGTAGTGATGGGTGGGAGGAAGTGTACTAGTAGTTATGGGTGGGAGGAAGTGTACTAGTAGTGATGGGTGGGAGGAAGTGTACTAGTAGTGATGGGTGGGAGGAAGTGTACTAGTAGTGATGGGTGGGAGGAAGTGTACTAGCAGTGATGGGTGGGAGGAAGTGTACTAGTAGTGATGGGTGGGAGGAAGTGTACTAGTAGTGATGGGTGGGAGGAAGTGTACTAGTAGTGATGGGTGGGAGGAAGTGTACTAGTAGTGATGGGTGGGTAGTGTACTAGTAGTGATGGGTGGGAGGAAGTGTACTAGTAGTGATGGGTGGGTGGAAGTGTACTAGTAGTGATGGGTGGGAGGAAGTGTACTAGTAGTGATGGGTGGGAGGAAGTGTACTAGTAGTGATGGGTGGGAGGAAGTGTACTAGTAGTGATGTACTAGTGGTGATGGATGGGAGGAAGTGTACTAATGGTGATGGGTGGGTAGTGTACTAGTAGTGATGGGTGGGAAGTGTACTAGTGGTGATGGGTGGGAAGAAATGTACTAGTAGTGATGGGTGGGAGGAAGTGTACTAGTAGTGATGGGTGGGAGGAAGTGTACTAGTAGTGATGGGTGGGAGGAAGTGTACTAGTAGTGATGGGTGGGAAGAAGTGTACTAGTAGTGATGGGTGGGAGGGAGTGTACTAGTAGTGATGGGTGGGAGGAAGTGTACTAGTAGTGATGGGTGGGAGGAAGTGTACTAGTAGTGATGGGTGGGAGGAAGTGTACTAGTAGTGATGGGTGGGAGGAAGTGTACTAGTAGTGATGGGTGGGAGGAAGTATACTAGTAGTGATGGGTGGGAAGAAGTGTACTAGTAGTGATGGGTGGGAGGAAGTGTACTAGTAATGATGGGTGGGAGGAAGTGTACTAGTAGTGATGGGTGGGAGGAAGTATACTAGTGGTGATGGGTGGGAGGAAGTGTACTAGTAATGATGGGTGGGAAGACGTGGTACATACGGGGCCACCATGGTACATTGGAAATATGCGTGCTTTGGGGTCTGAGGCGTCTCTAAGCGCACGAGTTTGAATCCCGGCCACGGTCAGAGTGCAGGTAGGGCTTCCTTAAACTCGGGGTAACGGTTCCCTAGCGGGTGGGTTTTCAGATAGGTCTCCAAAAAGTACCTCCTTTAGCCCATCAATTCCTGTGTAAAGCCCACTTGGTCTGAATAAAAGAAAAATGTAGTGATGGGTGGCAATACTTGTGCAAGCAGTGATGGGTGGCAAATACGAGTACAAGTAGTGATGGGTGGGAATGGGTGTACAAAGAGTAATGGGTGGCAATACGTGCACAAGGAGTGATGGGTGGGAATATGTGTACTAGCTTTGATTTCAAAACTGCCCTCTTACGGCTTCTATCCTTCTCTCTGCAACTTTATCTCATGTCTCCTTTCCGACCGCTCTATTGCTGCTGTGGTAGACGGCTACTGTTCTTCTCCTAAACCTATTAATAGTGGTGTTCCTCAGGGTTCTGTCCTGTCACCCACTCTCTTTCTATTATTCATTAATGACCTTCTTAACCAAACTTCTTGCCCTATCCACTCCTACGCTGATGATACCACCCTACATCTTTCCACGTTCTTTCAGAGACGTCCAACCCTTCAGGAAATTAACAGATCACGCGGGGACGCCACGGAACGCCTGACTTCCGATCTTTCTAAAATTTCCGATTGGGGCAGAGAAAATCTAGTAGTTTTCAATGCCTCAAAACTCAATTCCTCCATCTATCAACTCGACACAACCTTCCAGACAACTATCCCTCTTCTTCAATGACACTCAACTGTCTCCTCTTCCACAATGAATATCCTCGGTCTGTCCTTTGCTCATAATCTTAACTGGAAACTTCACATCTCATCTCTTGCTAAAACAGCTTCTATGAAGTTAGGTGTTCTGAGGCGTCTCCGCCAGTTTTCTCGCCCTCCAACTGCTTACTCTGTATAAGGGCCTTATCCGTCCCTGTATGGAGTACTCTTCGCATGTTTGGGGGTTCCAGTCACACAGCTTTGCTTGATAGGGTGGAATCGAAAGCTCTTCGTCTCATCAACTCCCTCCTC